>NC_044031.1:645287447-645594593 GCF_901765095.1 Microcaecilia unicolor | reverse complement strand
AAGTACGCACGAGATGATCTATGAGAGTTCCTAGGTGGCAAGTTGATAATGCATATAAGCTGGAGCTTCACCATAGAGGATTTTATGCACCAGGGTGCAAACTTTAAAAGTTATCCAGTCTTTGACAGGCAGCCAGTGTAATTTCTCACATAGTGGCCTTGAACTTTCAAACTTCGATTTTCCATAGATCAGCCTTGCAGCTGTATTCTGGGCAGTTTGTAATTTGTTTTGAAGCATTTCTTTGCACCCTGCATAGATTCCATTGCAATAATCAAGGTGGCTTAATACTAATATATGACCCAGAAAACCAAAAAAAAAAATCATATTAGTGTCCAAATGAAGTGAAAAAACTATTAATTATATGAATGTCTGTAAGATTCCTTTATTTATAATCCATGAACAGGATAAGTGAAAATGCTCAGAGAAGGCAACAAGATGATACTGGAATAATTTATCTGTGTGATGTAGATTTTCCTCAGTTTTGAATGGCACTTCTTCAGGAGCCATGGCTTAAAGGTGAATGAGAATGTATTGCCATTCCTTCGACTATGGCTGAACTCACTCAAACAATCATGGTGGATGGGGGTGGGGAGCCGGGAAGAAAGCCATTCATAAATTTGTCAGTGTTTGGAATCTGGGTTCCTATGTGCTTCTGCAGTGCACTTTTAACTTATCTTCAGACTGACTAGTTAACAATATTTTGGACATAGGACAGAAATGTGGGATGGAGTTGCGGGGGAAGGATACTTTTCTTGAAAGGGGTTTAAGCTGTCAGTCTGTTTTCACTGTTAGTGCCAGTTGGTCTTTTCTTTTCCTTGTGTTCGTAATGCTGGCATCTTTCCCTTTAATAAAAGATGATTTAACTAAACACACACATTTTAATTCATTATTATCTATTTTTCTGACTATACTCATCACTATGGAAATTTTAAAAAATCTATCTAAAACTCCTTTATTGTTTGTTTTCAATGAAGTGACATTGTTAATATTTGTGTGAATGTTTTTATATTGTCCATCAAGGATTCTGACAAGTGAGTGCGATTTTATTTTGTAAATCTCAGCCCCTTCAACCGAAGAGGGCTGGGAATCACATGATCTGAAAATGACCTCCAAATAAGTAGATTGCTGGAAATATGAACCGTGAATCACAGAAGAAGCACAAGTTGGACCAGCTCTGATTCTGAACACTGTGATGGTTTGCAAAAGGAAGGGGCTTTGTGGACAGGCTTATATTGGGAGGGGAGTAACATAGAGCCCACTGGATGACCAGGAATTTTAGGTGCTTCTGAGGAAGGGGATTCCCTGCAGGGCTGCCAGTTCTGCCACAAGTTTAAACAGAGGAACAGGAAATACTTGCTTTTGCATTTAAACCTATAATTATGGCAACAGCAGCAGCTCAAAGAGGAGAGCACAATGGTCAGAGCAGAACAGTACGCACTGGCTATTACGAAGGGTGAACTGATGAGGCAGGCTTTTGGTGCCCTTGAGCTTTTGAGCCCTAAATCAGTGCCACACCTGGCTTATGCCTTAAGCTGGCCCTGGCTATATACAACAAAGACAACTGATTAAGCCACCACATTTTGAAGGTGCCAAATACCCAGGCCAATGAGAATCCTGAACACAACTGCCATGCCAATGAAAAGCCTGCTTCCAATTGCCAGGCCAATAAGAAGCCTGTTCCCAACTGCCAGACCAATGAAAAGCCTGCTCCCAATTGCTAGGCCAAGAAGCCCGCTCCCAACTGCTAGGCCACTAAGAATCCTGCTCCCAACTGCCAGACCAATGAGAAGCCCACTCCCAACTGCCAGGCCGATGAAAAGCCTGTTCCCAACTGCCAGGCCAATGAAAATCTGCTCCCAACTTCCAGTCCGAAATGCATGCTGCTTCAAAGAAGGACTATGGCGACACTCTGATCTTCCTCTACTCTTGTTTTGGCTCTCAAATCCCACTACCTCCACCACCACCACCTTCAGGTTCTGCTGTCTGGTCTTGCCTTTGTGTGCCAAAATCTTAAATCCAGCCCTGCTGAGGATTGTGAGGATTTACAGAAGGATCTTGTGAGACCAGGAGACTGAATATCTAAATGACAGATGGAATTTAACATGGACAAGTGCAAACTAATGCACCTAGGGAAAAATAATTCCAACTACAGGCACAAAATGCTAAGTTCTAAGTTAGGAGTCACCACCAAGAAAAAAAAAAAAGATCTTGGAATCAATGTTTCCAGCCCAGTGTGCTGCGGCTGCTAAAAAGCAAATAGAACATTTGGGATTGACAAAAAAACACTCCCCAAAAAACCCAAGACAAAATAGACTGTACACAAAACAGGGCAGGGAAACCTCCTTAAACTGGATTATCTTGTCAAGCAGATTTATGATTCTCACTAGATACCAAGTGTGGATAGTGAAGTCAAGCCTTAGGCAGGTGCCAGGACTTTCAAGTGACAAGCCGTGGACTTTCTCAGTAAATATATTTCATCAGGCCCTTTTGTCAGGAGTCTATTTTGTCAGGGACTTTTATGTCGGGAACTTTTTTTGTTTGGAACTTTTTTGTCTGGTTGCTTTTGACCGGTTTCTTTTGACAGGGTGCCGGGATTATTTGAATAGGGATGGAGAACAAAACTGAGAGTATCATTATGCCTCACTATCAGGGATGTAGCCAGCCCTCCATTTTTGGGGGGACTAAAGGTGGTCTGGGAGTGCAATGCATATCTATGCCCCACCCCTGTATTAAAAATATTACCTCTGCTGGCATGGATGCCAAAGCCCGACCAACTGAAGAAATTCGCTGTCAAGTCGCTCCCTTCCTCCTCATGCTGCAGTAAAGAGCAAGTTAGCAGGATGCCTTCAGTCACCGCCACTGGGATTCTTCGCACATGCTCAGTTCTTGCATGAACTGAGCTGCATGAGGTGTCCCACTGTCAGTGGCTGCAATTGCCTTGCCTTGCTCTTTACTGCAGCAGCACAAGGAGGAGGGTAATGGCTTGGCAGCAAATTTCTTTGGCTGGCGGGTCTTTGGCATCCTTGCCAACCATTTAATGGGTACTGCCAGTTTGGAGGGGGCCTGAGCTCTAAGTGGGGGGCCCAGGCCTCCAAGGGCCCCCCCTTCTGTATGGTCCCTGGTGCATCCATGTCATAACTAATATGTGCGTTCTGATCGTTCCATCTGAAAAAGATAAAGTGAAATTAGAAACAGAGAAAGGCAACGAAAATGATAGGGGATGGAACGGCTCCGAAGGCTAAATAGATTAGAACTTTTCAGTTAGAGAAAAAGACAACTGAGAGGGAACATAATAGAGCTTTATAAAATTATGAGAGATTAGAACAGTTATTTAATCTGTTAAGCAACACAAAAAAACAAGACATTTCACCCCGAATTCTATAAAAATCACTAAAAATTGTGTGTGCAATTTAATTGAATAATAGCTAATTAGCACCAATAATTGGCTTGTTAACAAGCTATTACTGGCACTAATTAGATGTAATTAAAATATATACCCCTAAATTTTACATGTGAGTTCAAAAAGGGGGCGCAGAAATGGGAGGGTTATGGGAGAATGGGGGTGTTCCTAAAATTTACGCGGGTAGTCATAGTATACAGTGGTGGAAATAAGTATTTGATCCCTTGCTGATTTTGTAAGTTTGCCCACTGACAAAGACATGAGCAGCCCATAATTGAAGGGTAGGTTATTGGTAACAGTGAGAGATAGCACATCACAAATTAAATCCGGAAAATCACATTGTGGAAAGTATATGAATTTATTTGCATTCTGCAGAGGGAAATAAGTATTTAATCCCTCTGGCAAACAAGACCTAATACTTGGTGGCAAAACCCTTGTTGGCAAGCACAGCGGTCAGACGTCTTCTGTAGTTGATGATGAGGTTTGCACACATGTCAGGAGGAATTTTGGTCCACTCCTCTTTGCAGATCATCTCTAAATCATTAAGAGTTCTGGGCTGTCGCTTGGCAACTCGCAGCTTCAGCTCCCTCCATAAGTTTTCAATGGGATTAAGGTCTGGTGACTGGCTAGGCCACTCCATGACCCTAATGTGCTTCTTCCTGAGCCACTCCTTTGTTGCCATGGCTGTATGTTTTGGGTCATTGTCGTGCTGGAAGACCCAGCCACGACCCATTTTTAAGGCCCTGGCGGAGGGAAGGAGGTTGTCACTCAGAATTGTACGGTACATGGCCCCATCCATTCTCCCATTGATGCGGTGAAGTAGTCCTGTGCCCTTAGCAGAGAAACACCCCCAAAACATAACATTTCCACCTCCATGCTTGACAGTTGGGATGGTGTTCTTTGGGTCATAGGCAGCATTTCTCTTCCTCCAAACACGGCGAGTTGAGTTCATGCCAAAGAGCTCAATTTTTGTCTCATCTGACCACAGCACCTTCTCCCAATCACTCTCGGCATCATCCAGGTGTTCACTGGCAAACTTCAGACGGGCCGTCACATGTGCCTTCCGGAGCAGGGGGACCTTGCGGGCACTGCAGGATTGCAATCCGTTATGTCGTAATGTGTTACCAATGGTTTTCGTGGTGACAGTGGTCCCAGCTGCCTTGAGATCATTGACAAGTTCCCCCCTTGTAGTTGTAGGCTGATTTCTAACCTTCCTCATGATCAAGGATACCCCACGAGGTGAGATTTTGCGTGGAGCCCCAGATCTTTGTCGATTGACAGTCATTTTGTACTTCTTCCATTTTCTTACTATGGCACCAACAGTTGTCTCCTTCTCGCCCAGCGTCTTACTGATGGTTTTGTAGCCCATTCCAGCCTTGTGCAGGTGTATGATCTTGTCCCTGACATCCTTAGACAGCTCCTTGCTCTTGGCCATTTTGTAGAGGTTAGAGTCTGACTGATTCACTGAGTCTGTGGACAGGTGTCTTTCATACAGGTGACCATTGCCGACAGCTGTCTGTCATGCAGGTAACGAGTTGATTTGGAGCATCTACCTGGTCTGTAGGGGCCAGATCTCTTACTGGTTGGTGGGGGATCAAATACTTATTTCCCTCTGCAGAATGCAAATAAATTCATATACTTTCCACAATGTGATTTTCCGGATTTAATTTGTGATGTGCTATCTCTCACTGTTACCAATAACCTACCCTTCAATTATGGGCTGCTCATGTCTTTGTCAGTGGGCAAACTTACAAAATCAGCAAGGGATCAAATACTTATTTCCACCACTGTATGGGGGTATGCATCTAATTTAGGTGTGAAGATTTGCATCACATTTCAGTTGGTGTAAATGACTGCACTTAAAGCTAGCCGTGATTCTTCATTGTAAGCACCATTCTATAAACCACACCTAACTTTACGCACAGCTTATTAAATAGCACTTTTTTCAGCACCGATTTCATGGGTGTCATATATAGAATTTACCCCTTAGAGGGTAATTCACCAACCAGATGCCTCCATTTAGACAAGTTTACAGTGCAGCACGGTGAGATCCTATTCTTTAACAGCTTCTAACCTCCATCTCTAGTCCTACCAGTGGGTGGCACTGTTTCACTATCACATTTTCAATAGGGAGGGACAGGCAAGTTCTGCAGGACTCCAGGGAACCTGCCTGTCCCTAGATATTGAAAGCAGAATATTGAAACACTACCCCCTACTGGTAGCAGTGCAGTTGGAGAACTTCCACTTAGCTCAGAGGGAACACTGCTGGGTACCCAGATTCCATTATAGAATACTAGTAAATAAGGCCCGTTTCTGACACAAATGAAATGGGCGCTAGCAAGGTTTTCCTCGGAGTGTGTATGTTTGAGAGAGTGTGTGTGAGAGTGACTGTGTGAGAGAGAGTGAATGTGTGAGTGTGTGTGTGTGTGACAGAGATAGTCTGGGTGCGAGTGTGTCTGTGAGAGAGAGAGAGTGTGTGTGAGAATGAGAGTGTGTGTGTTTCAATGAGAGTGTGTGCAAGTGTGTATGTGAGACACAGTGAGTGTGAGAGAGAGTGTGTGTTTCACACAGATACACTGTGTGTGAGAGTGTGTGTAAGAGAGAGAGAGTGTGTGTGTGTGAGACAGAGTGTGAGAGAGTATGTGTGCGATACACAGACTCTCTGTGAGACCGAGAGAGTGTATGAGACCGAGTGTGTGAGACCGAGAGTGTGTGTGAGACCGAGAGTGTGTGAGAGTGACTGTGTGACACATAGAGTGACTGTGTGACACATAGAGAGTGAATGTGATAGTGTGAGACATAGTCTGAGAGACTGTGTGAGAGTGAGAGAAAGACACTGACTGTGAGAGAATATGTGTGAGAGACCCCCTCCCCCTCCTCTATCCTCTGCCCCCCTCGAGCCATCCAGCGATTCTCCTGTCTCCCCTGCCCCCCTCCAGCCACCCAGCGATATCCCCTGCCCCCCCTCGAGCCATTCAGCGATTCTCCTGTCTCCCCTGGCCCCCTCCAGCCACCCAGCGATTATGCTGTCTCAGAATGTTGGAGGTGAGTGCCCCCCCTCCAGCCATCCAGCTATTTTCCTGTCTCCCCTGCCCCCCTTCCAGCCACCCAGCGATTCTCCTCTATCCCCTGCCCCCCCTCGAGCCATCCAACGATTCTCCTGTCTCCCCTGCCCCCCTCCAGCCACCCAGCGATATCCTCTGCCCCCTCTCGAGCCATTCAGCGATTCTCCTGTCTCCCCTGCCCCCCCCTCCAGCCACCTAGCGATTATGCTCTCTCAGAACGTTGGAGGTGAGTTCGTTCCCTCAGTCCTGCCTTCTGATTACCTGCCCTCGACGTCATCACTATTTGATGCGAGGGCGGGGCAGAGAGAGATGGTGAGTCAATAACACACTTACGAACCCTTCACTAAAGCCACGGAGTCAGCTTCAGAACGTTGAGGGCGCTTTTTATTATAGTAGACTAGTATAACCTGGTTTCGGTGCACTTTATATTTTTTCACCCATATGTACACCAGTCAAAGACCTGTGGCAGTAATGTGTATAACTTACAGTATTCTGTAAGTTATGCTTGTGAGAACCCTGCCCATGAAAACACCCCTCTTGCATTGACACACCATCTTCCAGATTCTTTATGTGGCGCCCAAAGTTGTTCTTGTAGCTTTGGGTGTGCTTTCGAGATGTGCATGCAAATAAATTAGATGATGAATTCAGAACCATCAATAACTGGGTGCTAACAACCAAATTATTTATGTTAATTGGCACTCATTTCAATTTGTGCACTCTGGATGTACGCTG
This sequence comes from Microcaecilia unicolor, assembly GCF_901765095.1. Lineage (NCBI taxonomy): Eukaryota > Metazoa > Chordata > Amphibia > Gymnophiona > Siphonopidae > Microcaecilia > Microcaecilia unicolor. The sequence continues at coordinate 645,587,396 of NC_044031.1, read as the reverse complement.
TTCTGTAAGGCACAGTGCTTGACTCCCATGACGCATATTCCCACTAAGCCATCTCTCTCCCCTTCAATCTGTTCAAAATTCGGCTGCACAACTTATATTCCACCAGTGTTGCTACACTCATATTAGGAAGTTGAAGGAGAAAGAAAGGCTTCTGTGAGCAAGTCTAAAGCAGCGTGCGTGCAGCTTTCTCGGAGAGGCTGCCGGCGGCTCGGGGGATTGGAGAATGGTGTGTGGCAGCTCAGCTCATTTAGGGGGGCACTGCCTCCCCTCGCTCCCCCAAACTACACCCATGTTCAAAATGGAGATTTTCATCACATTCCAAACAGTAGAAAAAATTGTACATTCCAAGAAGATGTGCCTGATTGGTTGCGGAGGGTCAGATGACCCAAGCCAGAACCTGGTCACCTGGGCGACGACACAGTTTGAGTCAGAGTGAAGGTTGCCAATTGGGCAGTTTTCCGCAACCCGCGGCGGGAAATTTTTGCCCGCCGCGGGTTGCGGTTTTTTTGGCTGGTTTTTGGGTTTTTTGGGTAGTTTTGTGCGGTTTTTCGGGCCAGTTTGGGCGGGGCTAGTGACGTTCTGGGCGGGGCCGGTGACGGAGGAGGCGGGGCCGATGATGGAAGAGGCGGGGTCGATGGCGGCGGGGGTGGAGTCGATGATGGCGGGGGCGGGGTTGATGAAGGCGGGGGTGGGGGTGTGAACTTTTTGAGCGGGTTTCGGGGCCGAGTACCTGGCAACACTGGTCAGAGTCAGTGTTGCCAGGTGGGCGGTTTTACCGCCCAATTGGGCGGTTTTCCACGACCCGCTGCGGGAAATTTTTGCCCGCGGCGGGTCGCGTTTTTTTGGGCTTCTTTTTTTTCTTTTCCACGGTTTTCCGGGCGGTTTTTTCGGCCGCGGGGGGCGGGGTTAGTGACGTTTTGGGCGGGGCCGATGACGGGGGAGGCGGGTCCGATGGCGGGAGAGGCGGGGCCGGTGACGGGGAGGCGGGGCTGATGACGGTGGGGCGGGGTGATGACGCGAGGGTGGGGGTGTCAGGGGCGGGGTTTGAGTTTGGGCGGGTTTTGGGCTGTTTTTAGGCTGGATTGGGTGGGAAAAAAATTTTCCACCTGGCAACCCTGGTCAGAGTGAGTTGTTGTCAGAGGAGCCCTGGACAACAGCGTGGCTGGATGTGTGTTAGTGTGGCTGTGACCCTTGAAGGGAGAAAAGTGACAGATTTGCTTTTGAAATTGGTGCTATGATAGTTGGAATAGCTGAATGTGAAAGGAGAAGGTAGCTTCCCTAGGCAAGAAATTTTGGTGAAGTGAATGTGTTAATGCTGGGTATTATGTACAGTAAATTTCAGCAGTCACCTGTTTAAATAATTAGACCCCTAAATTAATGGTGACACATTAAGGGGATACAGGGTTATGTGTCAGAGAATAATTTAATCCAGATATATATTTATAGGATTTGACTGGATTCTAGCATTGTGTTGTGTGAGTGAAAATAGTTAATTGGAGATAGTAAAAAGAGTGTTGCTCACTCTGAGCAGTGCCAAAGCCTGTTTTTAAAACTGAGAGATTGGAATTGATTGCTAAGCCTGCAATTGTGGCTGAGTGAATTAGTGGTGTGAGTGGGCCGAGAAATTCAAGCAGCTGGCTTCTATAGAATAGGGTACAAGTGATAGGAATGCTGGAAGGGAAGTAAAATAATTATTTTTACTTTACTGTTAGCTAGAAGGCCACAGTGATACCATAACCCGTAGTCAGAAAAAAACCTACAGGAGTAAGGAAGATAAGTTATTCCTCCTTTTCAGTTTGAATTAAAGACAGGTAACAAGCTATAGGGGTGGCACACCTGAAGACAAGTGCACCAACCCAAGCAAGGCCAAAGTCCTTTTCAAGACAGATCCAGATAAGCAGTGGCATAGGAAGGGGGGGCGGTGGGGCGGTCCGCCCCGGGTGCATGCCGCTGGGGGGGGGGGGGGGGGGTCGGCTCCACTGGTTCCCTGCTCCCTCTGCCCTGGAACAGGTTACTTCCTGTTCCAGGGCAGAGAGAGCAGGGAACCAGCGGAGCCGATGCAGCTCCCAGCGACATGCACTCTGCACGGTTCGGCCCTCCCGCCCATCCCTCGCTGCTTTCCCATGTAAGTACGCGCTCCAGGGGGGGTGCGCTCTGGAGGGGGGAGGGTGTGCCGTGCTGCACCCGGGGGGGTGCGCAGCGGCGACCCGCCCCGGGTGTCAGCTGCCCTCGCTACGGCACTGCAGATAAGTGACAACTATTCTGGACCTGCACCTACACGACTAAGGAGGGCTGTACTCTAAGTTGGAACTTGGGTAGTGCTGGGGAGGAAAATTATATACTTACCTGTGAGGGTCTGAAGTATTCTGGTAGGAAAATCTGTAAAACAAAACAGTAACACAAAAAAATCAGTCCTTTTAAGGGAAATTTGGGGTTAAGAAAAGAATATAAAGGTTAACGTGAGAAAAAGGCCAGATTAAAACAAATACTTCCATATCATCATGCTGATCAATCCATAGACTGGTGGGTTGTGTCCATCTACCAGCAGGTGGAGATAGAGAGCAAACTTTTGCCTCCCTATATGTGGTCATGTGCTGCCGGAAACTCCTCAGTATGTTCTCTATCTCAGCAGGTGGTGGTCACACACAGCAGCAGCTCTGGCTAGGCCTCCAAGCCTAATTTTTAGGTTTTGTTGAGTGCCTGGGGTTGAGGGCTCTTCTTGAGCAAGTGCAAACCTGGTGGCGCCAGGTCCCTCCTTTTCTCCCCCCTCCCGCTGGCTCCGTTAAAAAAAAAAAAAAAAAAAATTTTGGACGTCCTTAAAGGCGTTTATTTCAACGTTTATTTAAACGTTTATTGCAGCTACTCACTGGGACACCAGGTCGTTACAGCTCGGAGCGTGAAGCAGGTAATTTTTACCTTTTTTATAGCGGGCAGGGGGTTCCCCGATTGATCTCCACGTGGCCTATGGCGTCGGAGGGCGAGGGCGCGAAGAATCGCTCCCCGGACCGCGTGTGCGCTACTAGCGGGGATGCGGGGGTATTAAAGTCTGATTCGCCCTTGTTGGGTGTCAGTTCGGAGGCCGGTCAGTGTCCCGGGTCTTCCTCCGGTGCGGCGGTTTTTCCCGCCATAAACGCCCATCCCCCGCTCCTCGCCTCCGCCATTTTGGCCGGCCACTCTGCTCGGACGGCTTCTTCTTGGGCCGCCCTTGAGCTGGGAGACGTTCATGCCATGGACGCCCTTGATTTGGGCGACGGCAAAAAGCGGCTAAGGTTAAGCGCCGTTCTTCCCGCGCGGCTCCTTCGCGGAGTGTCGCGCCGGACGCCATCTTGGATGCGCAGCATGTTTCTCCCCCGCTCTTGCGAGCGCCGGTTGAGGGTGCGTCTGGGGCTGTGGCCCAGACTGCTGAAGTGCACAGTCTGGGGGGTTTCTCACCCGAGTTTATTTTGCTGCTGCATCAGGCCTTCCTTATGCAGAACGCTGCCCCTTCTCCTTTATCCGATAAAGGGGTTGAGGCCCCCGGAAGTAAACGCCCTCGGGTGGATTCCCAGGCCTTAGAGGACGCTGTTTCCTCTGATGTAGATGAGGGCAGCGTATCTGAGTTCTCCCAACGGTCCTTTGGGGATTCCTTGGAGGAGACGGATTCCCGCTCGGATGGAACGGATGACCCCTCTGCAGCACGGATCTTTCGCTCAGAGGATTTGCCCAACCTGTTAATGCAGGCCATGAGCATTTTAAAGATTTCCTCTCCGGAGGACGTCTCTCCCTCAGCCCCTGTTGGCTCCGCCATTATGCTGGGGACGAAGCGCCCGCCTAGAACCTTCCACGTGCATGATGCCATGCACACCTTAATTTTGGCTCAATGGGATGTCCCGGAAGCGAGCCTCAAAGTGGCTAGGGCTATGTCCCGCCTCTATCCTTTGCCTGAAGGTGAACGTGAGGCCTTTCTTTGGCCTACCGTGGATTCTTTAATCACTGCGGTGACTAAGAAAACGGCGTTGCCGGTGGAAGGTGGCATGGCCCTAAAGGACGCCCAAGACGGAAGATTGGAGGCGGCCTTAAGGTCGTCCTTCGAGGCAGCTGCCTTAAGTTTGCAGGCCTCAGTCTGTGGCTCCTACGTGGCCAGGGCGTGCCTGACGATTGTGCAACGGGCTTCCCCCTCGGATCCTTCCTTGAGGGCTGACTGGCCGGCCCTGGAATCGGGCTTGGCTTATTTGGCAGACTTACTGTATGATGTCTTGAGAGCCTCGGCTAAAGGCATGGCTCAGACAGTCTCTGCGCGGCGCTGGCTTTGGCTGAAACATTGGTCTGCGGACCATGCCTCTAAGTCCCGCCTGGCTAAGTTGCCTTTTAAAGGCAAGCTGCTCTTTGGGGTCGAGCTGGACAAAATCGTGACCGATCTCGGCACGTCTAAGGGCAAGAGGTTACCAGAGGCCAGGGCTCGGCCCAGTGCTCGCCCCGGTAACTCCAGAGGACGGTTTCAAGAAGTCCGTCGGTACCGCCCGGGCAAGTCGGGCTCCTCTGCCCCCTCTTCCTTCAAGAGGAACTTCTCCCCCAAGCAGCATTCCTTTCGCAGAGACCGCCGTCCCGGAGGTACGCCCTCCGGACCTCCCCCAGGGTCTCGTACCCAATGACGGGGTCTTGGTCCATGGCCCAGTGCAGATTGGAGGACGCCTGTCCTCGTTTCTGGGCGAGTGGACCAGAGTAACTTCAGACGCTTGGGTGCTAGAAGTCATCAGAGACGGCTACAAGCTAGAGTTCTGCCGACCCTTAAAAGACGGGTTTGTACTCTCTCCCTGCAAGTCTCCGGTCAAAGCTGTGGCAGTGCAGCAGACCTTGGACAATCTGATCCGCCTGGGTGCGGTCGTTCCGGTGCCAGAAAATCAGCTTGGCAAGGGACGTTACTCCATTTACTTTGTGGTACCAAAGAAAGGAGGTTCTGTACGGCCTATCCTCGACCTCAAAGGGGTCAATCGGGCCTTGAAAGTTCGGCACTTTCGCATGGAGACCCTCCGCTCTGTTATAGCGGCAGTGAAGGCAGGAGAGTTCCTGGCATCCTTGGACATCAAGGAAGCGTACTTGCATATTCCCATCTGGCCTCCTCATTAACGCTTTCTGCGTTTTGCAGTACTGTGCCGACACTTCCAGTTCAGAGCCCTCCCGTTCGGGTTGGCTACTGCTCCGCGGACCTTCTCCAAAGTAATGGTGGTCATCGCAGCCTTCCTGAGGAAGGAAGGAGTACAAGTCCATCCTTATCTGGACGACTGGTTGATCCGAGCCCCCTCTTATGCAGAGTGCGGCAAAGCTGTGAACCGGGTGGTTGCTCTTTTGAGCTCCCTGGGGTGGATCATCAACTGGGAGAAAAGCCAGCCGCGCCCAACTCAGTCCCTGGAGTATCTGGGAGTTCGATTCGACACCCAAGTGGGCAGAGTGTTCCTGCCGGACAATCGGATTGTCAAACTTCAGGCTCAGGTGGACCAGTTCCTAGTAGCCTCTCCCCTTCGGGTTTGGGACTATGTGCAGCTGTTGGGCTCTATGACGGCCACGATGGATGTAGTGCCCTGGGCCAGGGCTCATATGAGACCACTTCAACACTCTCTGCTGCAGCGCTGGACTCCGGGGTCGGAGGATTATGCTGTGCGCTTTCCCTTGGATCCAGCAGTGCGCAAGGCGCTGAGCTGGTGGCTGAAGACAGACAAGTTGTCTGCAGGGATGCCTCTTGTAACCCCGGAGTGGATTGTCGTCACGACGGATGCCTCTTTGACGGGCTGGGGAGCCCACTGTTTGGGAAGGACAGCGCAGGGGCTCTGGTCTCCTGCAGAGGCAATGTGGTCTATCAACCTCCTGGAACTCAGAGCCATTCGGTTGGCGCTATTGCAGTTCCTCCCGATTCTGGCGTTGAAGCCAGTAAGGGTCCTGTCGGACAATGCCACGGCTGTGGCCTATGTCAACCGCCAAGGAGGTACCAGGAGCGCCCCTCTAGCCAAGGAGGCCATGAATTTATGCCAGTGGGCGGAAGCGAGCCTGGAGCAGCTGTCAGCGGCCCACATTGCCGGAGTCATGAATGTCAAGGCGGACTTTCTCAGTCGCCATACCTTGGATCCCGGAGAGTGGCAGTTATCGGCTCAGGCGTTCTTGGACATCACAAAGCGCTGGGGCCAGCCGAGCCTAGACCTGATGGCGTCATCGGCCAATTGCCAAGTGCCGCGCTTTTTCAGCAGAGGACGGGACCCTCGATCCCTGGGAGTAGATGCTCTTCTCCAACAGTGGCCAGCACAGGAGCTTCTCTATGTGTTCCCGCCCTGGCCCATGTTGGGCAGGGTGCTAGACCGGGTGGCAAAGCATCCGGGCCGGATAATCCTGGTGGGTCCAGACTGGCCCAGACGTCCCTGGTATGCGGACGATCAGGCTCTCAGTGGACCACCCTCTGCGACTGCCAGTGGAGCAGGGCCTGTTGCATCAGGGTCCCGTGGTGATGGAGGATCCCTCCCCCTTTGGTCTTACGGCCTGGCTATTGAGCGGCAGCGTCTGAGGAAGAAGGGCTTCTCAGACAAGGTCATCGCCACTATGCTGAGAGCGAGGAAGCGCTCTACTTCTACTGCTTACGCCAGGGTTTGGCGTACCTTTGCAGCGTGGTGTGAAGCAGGCTCATTTTCTCCATTCACTGCTCCAATTTCTTCAGTGTTGGCAGTCCTGCAAGAAGGTCTGGAGAAAGGCCTGTCGTTCAGTTCCCTTAAAGTCCAGGTAGCGGCCCTGGCTTGCTTCAGGGGCCGCCTGAAGGGTGCTTCCCTGGCTTCGCAGCCAGATGTGGTGCGTTTTCTCAAGGGAGTTAATCACCTGCGCCCTCCTCTGCACTCAGTGGTGCCTGCGTGGAATCTCAACCTGGTGCTAAGAGCATTACAGAAGCCGCCTTTTGAACCCTTGACGAGGGCATCTCTGAAAGACCTGACGTTGAAAGCAGTCTTTTTGGTGGCTATCACTTCAGCCAGAAGAGTTTCCGAGCTCCAGGCACTCTCATGTCGAGAGCCTTTTCTGCAGTTCACTGAGGCAGGAGTGACTATTCGCACAGTGCCTTCCTTCCTGCCCAAGATTGTTTCTCGCTTCCATGTGAATCAGCAGCTCTGTCTCCCTTCCTTTCGTAGGGAGGACTACCCAGAGGAATACTCTGCTCTTAAATATCTGGATGTGAGACGAGTCATCATCAGATACTTGGAAGTGACCAATGATTTCCGGAAATCGGATCATCTGTTTGTCCTGTTTGCAGGTCCTCGTAAGGGTCTGCAGGCTGCTAAGCCTACAGTGGCAAGATGGGTCAAGGAAGCCATTGCAGCGGCTTATGTGGCCGCGGGGAAGGTGCCGCCTATCCAGCTGAAGGCTCACTCCACTAGAGCTCAGGCGGCCTCGATGGCAGAGGCCGGGTCCGTCTCCTTGGAAGAGATATGCAAGGCGGCAACTTGGGCATCGGCCCATACATTCTCCAAGCATTACCGCTTGACTGTGGCTACACGGGCGGAGGCCCGGTTTGGAGCTTCAGTGTTGAGGTCAGGGATTTCAATGTCCCGCCCTGGGTGAGTACTGCTTCGGTACATCCCACCAGTCTATGGATTGATCAGCATGATGATATGGAAGGTAAAATTATGTATCATACCTGATAATTTTCTTTCCATTAATCATAGCTGATCAATCCATAGCCCCTCCCAGATATCTGTACTGTTTATATTCTGGTTGCATTTCAGGTTCAAGTTTAGTCTTCAGTTACTTCAGGAGGACTTCGTGTTCAAGTTTTTTCAATTGGATTCTTCAAGAGTTGAGACGAGTTTGTGTTACAGTGAGCTGCTGCATTCCTCTCCCCTCCGTTTTACGGGGCTGGATTGAGACTTAAAATTCTGCCGGCACTCCCTCCCGCTTCGTGCGGCTGTAGGGCAGCTTTGTACCCCTCCCGCTTCGGCGGTGTTAGGGTCAGTCAGCTCCTCCCGCGGTTGCGGTTGCAGGATAAGCCAGATCCCCCCGCATCGGCGGGGTGGTGTCCCTCCCCCGCTCCGCGGGGATGAGCTGGACGGATTCCCCTCCCCCACTTGTGTGGGGATGAGCTGGGTTAATTCCCCTCCCCCGTTTCGGCGGTGGTGAGCTGGGCAGAGTGTCCCTTCGTGGGTGTAATTCTCTAAGTGCTGAGTCCTGCGGATGGAGCTTTGATATCGACATACTGAGGAGTTTCCGGCAGCACATGACCACATATAGGGAGGCAAAAGTTTGCTCTCTATCTCCACCTGCTGGTAGATGGACACAACCCACCAGTCTATGGATTGATCAGCTATGATTAATGGAAAGAAAATTATCAGGTATGATACATAATTTTACCTTATCTGATTGAAGCTACTGGTTGTATCTGAAATGGCTTGTCAAATTGATTGAAAGGAATTCTGATTTACATATTTGAAACTGTGTAATTGTTAAGCAATTTAAAGGAACACTGCATCATAAGAGGGCATCATAATATCCAGTACTTTACATCTGGTGTGCACATTTAAACAACTTATGTACTTTATTCACGACTTTTAATGCAGCTGCATATTTTAACTCAGATTTTAAGAAATATTTAAACATATTTATGCTTTTAAATCTGGTCTTTGTATGTTTTAAAACGATCCTATTTATTGACAATATTGATGTGTAATAAACTTTCAACATTTGACAGAGTTGACTCTGTTTAATGTTGGAAACTGTAAAAAGTTCAGGAATTGTTCAATGCACTTAACACTCGTTAGTTTTCTTTGTGGAAATCCCAACACTGACAAAAATTAATTTTTCTAACATCTTTCCACCACTAGGGGTGCTACATTAGGCACTTATTTTTTTTGCTTTTACCTGAGCAAATTTTTAATGTGATGTTCATTGTACTTTTTACTGTTACTTAAGTATCAAAATATGCATTTGTCTTTACTTTTACTTAAGTACTCTGAGCTAGTACTTTAAACAACACTGCCTATCAAAACACTTACAACACCAGCCTCACAACCCCCTCCCCCCTCCACACACACACTACTACTACTACTACTACTATTTAGCATTTCTATACGCACACACACACACCACCACCACCACCACCATTCTCACATGATCAACTGTGCTAGTCAGTGAGTGTGGGAAGGCTCTTTCTGTCTCCAGTAAGGATGACACAAACTCAGCCACATCCTGCCACACTTGACCCACTGTATGAGACAGGCTTTGACAGGCGGTGTCTCTCAGCTGCTGCTTCTGAGGATCACATGAAGGGAAAAGTGATAAGAATGGAAAGATGAACAGAAAAATTAGTGATAAAAGATAAGAGGGCGAAAAAACAAAGAGATGGGAGATTGTACTTTCTGCTTAAACAGGAACCTCACTCAGAGTTCAAGTGACTTTGGAGAAACACTTTCAGTTCTGCTCGGATCCTTGCTGTCATCTGATCAGACATGTGATCTCCCAAAATCAGTGTAGCATCTAATGGGAAACTCACAGAGTGCATAGGGGAAACTGAGTTCCAACACAGACAGACGGTTGAACAGAGGCACAAAGGTAGGCAGTGGGCACAGAGTCCTACACACACAGAGAAACATAAGAGGTAAACAATAGGCACACACACATACACAAAGAGCATGACAAACACAGAGACAGGTAGCAGGACACCAAGTTACAAAAGATATACAAAGTGAACAACACAAACTCACAAAAGAGGAGGTTCAAGGAAACACATAGATGTGCCACATACACACATAAGCACACTGATGTATACATACACTCACATATCCTGTAACCTGGAGTTCTGCACGCACCCCTGGACAAACTAACTGGATATACAGTACATCCTGAAGGATGCCGCGGATGGAAAGCAGTATGCCCAGAGGGCAGAATGGAGAAAGAAGACCTCTTCTAGGGAAAGAAGCCACTGGTAGGCCCAGTGACAATTCCCTCTTTGCAGGACGGAAGACTGCCTGTGCGGCAATCCTGCTGGTGGAAATCCTGGAGCGGATCGCGTTCTTTGGGATTGTCTCCAATCTTGTACTCTACCTCAATAGCAACATCTTTAACTGGGGAGGGCCACAGGCATCGCAAGCCTCTCTGCTGTTCCTCGGAGCCTCTTATCTCCTCTCACCACTGGGAGGCTGGCTGGCAGATGCTTACCTGGGCCGTTACTGGACCATCCTGTTCAGCTTTCTGCTCTACATGACAGCCTCTAGTGTCCTGCCAGCCACAGCCTCTGATGAGCTTCGACCACTGTTGTGTGGCAAGCTGCAAGAGTTTAATCTTCTGGGAAATTCATGTACGAAAGCTGAAGTTTGCGAACAGCCTACACCATACTGTGCTCCTGCAATGTACAGTGGTTTGATATTACTCGCTCTCGGCATCAGCTCCGTCAGAGCCAATGTGACGTCCTTCGGAGCAGATCAGGTAAGGTTCCAGATACTGAAAGTCTCCCCTGGAAAAGGCAGCATTAGCATAGATGTGGCATGCAGGTCTGGGCAGAAGGTAGTGGTCGCACCAACAGCAATAAGGGGTGGGGGTAGATGCTGGACAAAAGAGGGTGGAGAAGAGAAGAGGAGATGCTGGACACCTGGGAGGGAGGTAGAGAATGGAAGGGGAGATGCTGTATGTTTGGGAAAGGGTAGGGAAGAGATGGGTAGATTCTGGACATGGGGTAGGGGGTAGAAAAGGGAAGCATAGATGCAAAAATAAAAAAGCAGTTTGGTGGCTGTGATATTTTTAACTAAATCCACTAAAGCATAATCCAAAGATGGTGTACATAAGCTTGCAAGCACTAAGTGGAAACATCCATCAATAATTCATATGCAGATTCCATAAAAAGTGTCACAACCTGAAAAAAAATAATCCAGCTGATATGAAAAAAAAATCACTAGGCTTTCCCCCAATTCTGATATTTGCATTTCATTTCTGTGGTAAGGTTTGTGTTTAAGGTTTTAGATAACTGCTTCCGCGGTTATGAATCTAAATAAAATCAGGTGGTGCTTTCTTCTGCTTTTCATCAGAGCCCCATGCAGGCATCACACTGAAAGTATGAATACAACACGGATGGACAGCTGAGAAGTAGATATGGGGGAGGGAGTAAGAGATTTCTGAAAACAAGAGGAAGCAGTCACTGTGGAAAGTACACTATTTGTGATTTTTAAAAAGGGCAGAAAAAAATAAAATGTTAGGATACAGTGAAAGGAGATTGAGAAATATGACTACAAAGTATGTGTTTGATCTAAAAGGGCCTCTGGACAGCAGCAGTTAATAGGAACATTTTGAAAGGTTATGGCAATGAGACAAGGCTTTTCCTGGAATTAGAGTCTCATTAGACCTGTCCTCCGGCCCGTCCTACTGCTTGAAATCACAGTGACTTTGTCCTGTATAGCTAATAATGACAGATGGACTGTGTTTATAACTCCTGTATTTCTTGTGAAATGAAGGGATAGGATAGCCCAGCTTACTGTATGACTGAAAACATTTCCTTTGGAGTTTTGTATGAAAGAACAAGTACTACTAATCATTTCTATAACACTACTAGACATATGCAGTGCTGTACATGTTACATGCAGGTAGTCTTTATGTCCCTAGTGGGCTCACAATCTTATAGTGTTTTTTTGTACCTTGGGCAATGGAGGGTTAGGTGACTTGCCCAAGGTCATAAGAAGCTGCAGTGGGAATTGAACCTAATTCCCCAGGATATCGGCCCACAGCACTAACCATTAGGCTACTCCTCTGCTCCCTCCACAAAAAAAGGAAGGGGAGAGCTCTTTTGTGAGAGAGGGCAAACAACTGCACCTCAAGCACACGCAACTCAGTTTGGTTTTGACCAGCTGGCGGAAGATCAGACCAAGGAAGGGAAGTTAGTGCTCGCCTAAGAAAGAGACAAGAGAGGACAGAGAAACAAATGAAATGCAGAAAGAAGCAGAGACAAAGAGGTGGGAGGCAGGTGAAGAGTGGGGAAAGAAAGTCAAAATAAACAGGTTAAAAGATACAGTAAAAAAAATCTGAGGAGTCATAATTCAAAAAGGGGAAGAAAGATTGGCAGATAACAGAGAAAGGGAAAGTCAACATGGGGCTAGTCTGGTGCCTCAGTGGCAATGCTGTGTGCTGCCATATAAAGGTCTCAGGTTCAATTCCCTGGCCAGACTCTGCTCCCTGCACCTGTCAGGGTTGGGGATGTTGCTGCTGCAGCAGAGATCGCAGTCCCCAGAGAACACAGCCATTGCTCAGTGAGGACATCTGGTGGGCAAACTCAAGATCTGTGCTACTGCACACTGGAGGGAGCTGCAGTCTGTGACACCTCACTGAGGACTGACAGTGCACGGGCTGGACTGAGGAAGTTGTAATAGACATAATAAGGAGGAGAAGATCCCTGTGTCAGTTGCAAATGAAGGCTTGTGGTTTCAATTGCAGTGGAAGATGAAAGGGACAGGGAGATATAGAAAGAGAGATAGACATAGGGCAGTGTTCCCCAAGTCCACTCCTGGAGTACCCCTTGCCAGTCAGGTTTTCAGGATATCCACAATATTCATGAGAAAGATTTGCATACACTGCCTCTAGCTGCTGCACTAACCACTAGCTACTCCTCCACATCTATCTATCTATCTATCTATCTATCTATCTATCTATCTATCTATCTATCTATCTATCTATCTATCTATATGTGGAGGAATAGCTAGTGGTTAGTGCAGCAGCTGGAGGCAGTGTATGCAAATCTTTCTCATGAATATTCATTGTGGATATCCTGAAAACCTGACTGGCTGGGATGCCTCCAGGACCAGGTATGGGAACCACTGGGTTAGAGTATGAGAAAAAAATAGGATGGGAAGAGAGAGAACCAGAGAGACATCCAGATAGATGGGAAAAGAGAAGTACACAATCAGTCAAAGCACTAGAGATTCTGACACAAATTTCTTGTTTCCCCTGGCTAGGTGACAGATTGTGGCCGGGAAGCCACCCGCCAGTTTTTTAACTGGTTTTACTGGTGCATAAATATTGGAGGCATCATCTCACTGCTGGTGGTGGCCTTTATTCAGCAGAACGTGGATTATCTAATTGGTTATGCCATACCCTCCATCTGCGTGGTGCTAGCCCTCTTCGTTTTCTTGCTGGCCACACCGTCCTTCATCATCAAACCTGCCCATGGCAGTCAGATCTCAGCCATGATAAAAACCAGCCTTCAAACCTGCTGTCAAACCAGGAGGAACAAAAGCAACCAGGACAGGTGGGCTGCTGTTATGTGGAATCTGATTGGCTCAGTGTAGTCATGTGATGATTCAGTAAACACTAGAGCCCTCACACACTTTAACTAATATGTTTGTAATAGAAACAATAGGTACCTTTTACTAAGTTACGCTAACAGATTTAGCACATGCTAAAGAATTAGTGTGCGTTAAGTGCCACGCAGCCCATTGATATACAATGGGCTGAACAGCATTCAGCACAAGCTAATTGTTAGTGCACACTAAATTCGTTAGCAAACCTTAGTAAAAAGACCTCAATGTCTAGTAGAAACTCTGATGTCATAATTCCTATAAAATTAAGAATTATTGTATTACAATATCAGAAATGGCACGACTGAACTTCAATTTGAAGGGAGACAAAAACACTAAGGGGCCCTTTTACTAAGCTGTGTAGGCACATACAATGTCAATTTTGAACTACCGCCCGGCTACCGCGAGGCCCAGGCGGTAGTTTCATTTTTTATGCACGTCCACAAGACACCCTAACCGGGCAGTCATCGGCATTGTACATGCGTAGACCATTACCACCCGGTTAATGCGTGAGACTTTACTGCTAGTTCAATGAGTGGCAGTAAGGTCTCAGGCCCAAAATGGATGCGCACCAATTTTTATTTTGCTGCATGTCCATTTTCAGCCCAAAAAAAGGCCTTTTTTGCATGCGCAAGTTGTATTTTTGCACCAAATTAGATCATATTTTTCTTTAGATCATTTACAGATTTTATGCTGCTTATATTTGAAATAAGCAGTGGATTTTCCCAAGTCCATCTTAATTATGGCTTATGGACTTTTAGGAAATTATCCAAACCTTTTTAAACCCTTCTAAGCTAACTACTTTTACCACATTCTCTGGCAATGAATTCCAGAGTTTAATTACATCTTGAGTGAAAAAATATTTTCTCTGATTTGTTTTAAATTTACTACTTAGTATCTTCATTGCATATCCCCTAGTCCTAGTATCTTTGGAATGAGTAAACAAGCAATTCACATCTACTTACATAAGTACATAAGCACCGCCATACTGGGAAAAGACCAAGGGTCCATCAAGCCCAGCATCCTGTCTCCGACAGTGGCCAATCCAGGCTTCAAGAACCCGGCAACCACCCCCCCCACCCCCCCCCAAAAAAAAAAAAAAAATTATGTTTTATCATTATCATGCTACCCAAGATCCTTCTGGAATACTAAATATATATATATTTTTTGTTACATTTGTACCCCGTGCTTTCCCACTCATGGCAGGCTCAATGCGGCTTACATGGGGCAATGGAGGGTTAAGTGACTTGCTCAGAGTCACAAGGAGCTGCCTGTGCCTGAAATGGGAATGGAACTCAGTTCCTCAGGACCAAAGTCCACCACCCTAACCACTAGGCCACTCCTCCACTATTCATGATGTATTGTAAGTCACATTGAGCCTGCAAAGAGGTGGGAAAATGTGGGATACAAATGCAATAAATAAATAATTAATGTATTTTATAGACCTTTTTCATATCTCCTGTCAGCTGTCTCTTCTCCATGCTGAAGAGCCCTAGCTGCTTTAGCCTTTCCTCATAGGAGGTCATCCCATCCCCTTGATCATTTTCGTCACCTTCTCTGTACCTTTTCTAATTCCGCTATATCTTTTTTTAGATGCGGTGACCAGACCTGCACACAGTATTCGAGGTGTGGTCGCACCATGGAGCAATACAAAAGCATTATAACATTCTCATTTATTCCTTTCCATTGCTTTCCTAATAATTCCTAACATTCTATTTGCTTACTTAACCGATGCTGCACACTGAGCAGAGGGTTTCAACCTATCATCAATGATGACACCTAGATCCTTTTCCTGGGTAGTGACTCCTAATATGGAACCTTGCATCATGTAGCTATAGTTTCAGTTCCTCTTTCCCACATGCATCACTTTGCACTTGCTCACACTTAACGTCATCTGCCATTTGGATGCCAAGTCTCCAAGACATGTAAGGTCCTCTTGCGATTTAACAACTTTGAATAACTATGTCATCAACAAATTAATTTCTTTACTAGTTATTCCCATCTGTAGATTATTTATAAATATATTAAAAAGCAGTAGTCGCTGCACAGACCCCTGGGGAACCCCACTATCAACCTTTCAACCCTACTCTCCATTTTCTATCTTTTAACCAGTTTTTAATTCACAATAGGACATTACCTCCTATCCCATGACTTTATAACTTCCTCTGGAGTCTTTCTTGAGGTACTTTGTCAAATGTCTTTTGAAAATCCAGATACACAATATCGACCGGCTCAACTTTATCCACCTGTCTATTCACTCCTTCAAAGAAATGTAGGAGATTGGTGAGGCAAGATTTCCCTTCACTAAATCCATGTTGACTTTGTCTCATTAATCCATGCTTATGTATATGTTCTGTAATTTTGTTCTTTATAATAGTCTCTACCATTTTGCCTGGCACCAACTTCAGGCTCACCGGCCTATAATTTCCCAGATCACCTCTGGAACACTTTTTTAAAAATTGGCATTACATTAGTCACCCTCCAATCTTCCAGTACCATGCTGAAAAATATTTGTTTCTATTTTAATACATTTCAAGGGTGTATTTAAACATCTGAATCATATCTCTCCTCTCCCCAAGACAGGCCCAACCACTAAGTGGACTAGACATCCACCTTGGGTGGCACAATTTGAGGGCCAGCACAGTTGCAGCAATCAATATGCTTATTCAGCATCTCCCTATCCTCCCCACAATTTGTTCAGTGACTTTTCTTCCCTTCCCTTTCTTACCTTCTCTGTGGCAGCACTGGCATTTCTGTAAGATTTTCCACAAAGCTCATCATGCCCAACATCAGGCATTGAGCATCTGTGCATCTTCAAGCCCTACAGGGTCCCACCCCTCCTGAAACAGGAAGTTCTGAAAGGACAGGACTCCCCTCCAAACTTCCAGAAGCTCAAGACCCCTCACCAGCTGTGACAAGTGATGTGTTCACAAGCTGATTAAAAAGCCAGTGCTGCCGCAGAGGAGGTAAGGAAGGGAAGTCACTGAACACCTTGGGGAGATGCTGGGTACCACCAAAGAGGGGTATAAGGAAGGTCAGAGATGCTGGACACCACGGGGAGGGGGGATAGGGAAGGACAGATTTACTGGACACCGTGGGAAGGAATAGGGAAGGAGAGATGCTGAACATCATAGTGGGGGATGGGCAAGTACTGAAGGAGAGAGATGCTGAACACCATGGGGAGGAATAGAGAAAGAAAGAGATGCTGGAAACCACGGGAGGGGAAGGAGAGAAGATAGGGAAGGAGAGATGCTACTGAAGATGTGAGAGGGTGGGAGGACCTTGAGTCACTCTGGAGTGGGGGATATACATCTAAAGTTTCACTTAGGGTGTCATGAACCCTTGGGCTGGTCCTGCTTGTTCCTCTAGGGTATACACATTCAGGCTTTCAAATCTCTTTTCATACATCTTTTGATCTCCATCCCCTCCTGGTGTCTCTTCCATCAGCTATTTTTCCATTCCTGTAGCAACTATTTGGGTACAGGTGCCCTCCTTGCCTGAGTCCCATATATGGGTCTTGCTTTTCCTGCCTTTATATAGGAAAACAATAGCATAATTTCTGAAGCTGAAGACTCCCATGAGTCAGGTCCTTGAATATGTATGTAAAAGGCAGTTCTTAGCCTTCATAATAAGTTTCCAGCTCGTATTAACAGAAGAGTCAAAGATAATTCCTCTCTCTCTCCGCTCCTCAGAGGAACATGATTGTTACTACAGAAAAGGCCCCACTTCACTGGTCAGTAAAGAAGTTGAAGCAATGCAGGTGGAGGGGACTGTGCCCTTCACCTCAACTTTGACCTGGAAAGGGAAATGAATGTCAAGCACTTATTACGGAAGGCTGAGTGATGACTTGAGGCCCACTGTGTAACTGAAACTCACACTCCTGCAGTCTACCACTGCCATCAGCACACTACAGTGGCAGCTTTTCCTACATTTCCTCTCTAGATTGGGCTCTGATATGAGTCATGTGTATTTGAGAAACTTGCTTGGCATAAAAGAAATTAGAAGAAACTGATGACTCTTGTAAAACTAGGGGAAAAGGTTGGTGCTACAATATTCCTCCTCCCTGCCAGTGTTCCTTCCAAAGGTCATGCCCCACTATGATTTCTCAAGACCACTGTTCTAGTGTTTATGGAAAAAGACCATTTTTTATAAGATAAGTAATTAAGGCTGCAGGGCAACTAGTCCAAATAGCAATCTTGCCAGACAGTTAAGGCTATTTCTCCTTTACTGTTACAATGGACTTAACAACTTCCGTTTAAAAACAATGACAAAATGGCTGTGAGATGCTCCCCCCACCACTCCCCATTCATGTAGCATATGAAAGACAGACCTGGAAGAAACTTCTTGGGGTTATGTTCTAGTGCATCATTCTTCCTCTAGAAAAGGATAAACTGTACTTTATAACAACACCATAGATGGAAAGCCAGATCAAAATATACAGTACCAGGGCCGCCAAGAGACTGGGCCGGGGCCGGGCCCAGGGTAAGGCCGCCCCCGGGGCCCTGCCCCTGCCGCCACCCCCCCACCCCCCCCCCCCCCCCCCGAGGCCGCCGCGCCGCAGTCCCCTCTCTCCACCCGCCCACCCTCAGCCCCATTGACAGCCTCCCTCCGTCCGCCACCGGGCCGGGACCCCTGCATTTATGTCACAGCGCCTCACCTCCATATGAAAGCGCAGCGGCGGCAGATCGCCTCCCTTCAGGCCTTCCCTCCCTGTGTCCCGTCCTTGTCTGATGTAACTTCCGCGAGGGCGGGACACAGGGAGAGAAGGCCCAAAGGGAGGCGATCTGCCGCTGCTTCACTTTCACACTGAGGTGAGGTGCTGTGATTTGAATGCAGGAGGACCGGCCCGGTGGCGGACACATGATGGAGCTGAGGGCGGGCGGGTGAGACCAGAGACTGTGGCGCCGGGACCCACTTGGATGCTCGGGTATGGGGAATTTTTCCCCCCTGCCCCCCCTCTCAGCGGCCCTGCTAAGAGGTCCTTTTACTAAGGCATGCCAAAAAATAGCCTATGCTAGTGTAGGCGTGTGTTTTGGATTTGCGCAAGTCCATTTTTCAGCATACCTGCAAAAAAGGCCTGTTTTTTTAGCCGAAAATGGATGTGTGATAAAATAAAAATTGGCACATGTCCATTTTGGGTCTGAGACCTTAGCGGTAAGGTCTCATGCGTTAATTGTCAGTGCGCGTACACTACCAATTATCGCCCGGTTAGCACCGCGTGTCAGAAAGTAAAAAATATTTTCTAGTGCATGTATCAGACGCACGTAAAAACTAGAATTACTTCCCGGGGCACACCTAAGCGCCTTAAAAAAAGGGCCCCTAAATACCAAAAACACAATTAGATCCAGTGTTACACCATTAAAGCCTATTATGGCTACATATATTCACATATTTTCTCTGTTTTAGGGGAAAAGGACATCAGTGGCTATAATGGCCCACAAATTTTGAGGCACAGTAAAAGCTTCACAAACACACCACCATCACTGGTCAAAAAACCCCTAAAGGGGTTAGCTTGGCAGAGTTTTAAAACTAAACATGACCAGAACCGAGCTTCTCCTCTTTCCCCCTAAACCTGCCTCTCCTCTCCCCCCGTTCTCTATTTCGGTAGATAACACTCTCATCCTCCCTGTCCCGTCTGCGCGCAACCTTGGAGTCATCTTTGACTCCGCTCTCTCCTTCTCTGCTCATATTCAGCAGATTGCCAAAACCTGTCGTTTGTTTCTCTATAATATTAACAAAATTCCCCCTTTCCTCTCCGAGGACGCTACCAAAACCCTTACCCACACCCTTATCACCTCTCGCCTAGACTACTGCAATTTGCTTCTCGCTGGTCTCCCGCTCAGCCATCTATCTCCTCTTCAATCTGTCCAAAACTCTGCTGCGCTTCTTATATTCCGCCAGAGTCGCTATACTCACGTTAGCCCTCTCCTCAAGTTGCTTCACTGGCTCCCTATCCACTTCCGCATACGGTTCAAACTTCTCCTTTTGACCTACAAGTGCATCCACTCCACAGCTCCTCAGTACCTTTCCGCTCTGTTCGTCTGTCCAATTTAGATTGTAAGATCTGTTGAGCAGGGACTGTCTTTTCAAGTTAATTTGTACAGCGCTGCGTAAGTCTAGTAGCGCTATAGAAATGTTTAATAGTAGTAGTAGTAGTAGTAGTAGTAATAGTAGTGTTAGACGGTTTCCTAAAGGACAAGTCCATAAACCACTACTAAATGGACTTGGGAAAAATCCACAATTCCAGGAATAACATGTATAGAATGTTTGTACGTTTGGGAAGCTTGCCAGGTGCCCTTGGCCTGGATTGGCCGCTGTCGTGGACAGGATACTGGGCTCGATGGACCCTTGGTGTTTTCCCAGTGTGGCATTACTTATGTACTTATGTACATATGGCTTATGACTCATATAGTTTCTACATGTAATACAATTTACTGCTAATAAACACGTACTATATTGCTGATGTAGAGATGCACTATGATTATTTATGTGGTGATATCACTGCTGTAGAAAAGCACTACAATTGTGTATGTGGTGATATCACTGCTGTAGAGAAGCACTGCAATTGTTTATGTGGTGATATCACTCCTGTAGAGAAGCACTGCAATTGTGTATGTGGTGATAAAGCACAGATTGAGTGAATTCCTACCTTTCAAAATATAAAGAGGATTTTTCTACATGGGCTGCTCACGAAGCTTTGAGAGGCGAAACGGATGGCTCCGTTGAGCCTGGAGAGCCTTTGGTTTAAGATAAGTGCATTGCATCTGTGTATTCTGAAATATCATGTTATGAATTAAAAATTTTATAAGCAGCAAATCGTTTGTGTTCATTAGCAGTAATTTTTATTACATGCAGAAAGTTAGATGTCATAAATAGGGGAATTAGGTATAAAAATGAAGGGGGTATTTGGCCAGTGGTGGTGGTGTGTTTGTGAGGCTTTTAATGTGCCTACAAATTTGTGGGCCATTTTAGCCACTGAGGTCTTTTTTTGCCCTAAAAAAGAAAAAATAGTAACATAGTAACAGTAACATAGTAGATGACGGCAGAAAAAAGACCTGCACGGTCCATCCAGTCTGCCCAACAAGACAAACTCATATGTGCTACTTTTTGTGTATATCTTACCTTGATTTATAACTGTCATTTTCAGGGCACAGACCGTACAAGTCTGCCCAGCACTATTCCCGCCTCCCAACCACCAGCCCCGCCTCCCACCACTGGCTCTGGCACAGACCGTATAAGTCTGCCCAGCACTATCCCCGCCTCCCAACCACCAGCCCCGCCTCCCACCACCAGCTCTGCCACCCAATACTTGAATATATGTAGCCATAACAGGCGTTAATGGTGTAACATTGGATCTAATTGTGGTTTTCGTAAGCTGTACTTTAACCATCTCAGACCTGATATTAAATTCATGGAGTTATGTTCTAGTGCATCATTCTTTCTCTAGAAAAGGGTATAAGCCGTGCTTTAGCAGTCTCAGACCTGATATTACCTTCCTGGGGTTATATTCTAACATATAGTAACATAGTAAATGACGGCAGATAAAGACCTGTACAATCCATCCAGTCTGCCCAACAAGATAAACTCATTTTACACGGTATGTGATACTTTATATGTATACCTGAGTTTGATTTGTCCTTGCCATTCTCAGGGCACAGACCGTAGTAGTCTGTCCAGCACTGTTCTTGTACTAAAAGTTCTGAAGCTTACGTCGAAACCTCTTAAAATTTACACTCCAGCATCATTCTAGTGCATCATTCTTCCTCTAGAAAAGGATACACTGTACTTTAACCATCTTAGGACCTGATGTGATCTTAGATATCAAAGCCCACCACAGTGAAAACAGATTTATACACACATGAAGCTTACAGCTATAAGCTCACTGTGTCTTTAGTGTTTTTACCATTGTTGGAACTAGACACTTCTGGGGTGTAATATTTCTTGAACTGTGTAGTTATTAATGCACATCCCACAATCCTCACTAATAATATATTGTCATTTTATATCACAGGACAAACACAATCTTGCCACATATACAGGACAGCACTAAGAAAAGTCTGGCTGATCACAAAGAGGTGATCTCTAATATCCAGGTTTTGAAGAAGATTCTGCCCGTGATGGTGATTCTAATTCCCTATTGGATGGTGTATTTCCAGGTCTGTACTATTCCCAGAAATAATATCAGCTCCAGCAGGCAAAATAATTGTACAGCCCCCTCATACACCAGTTAAATTCCAGGAATAACATGTGTGGAATGTTTGTACGTTTGGGAAGCTTGCCAGGTGCCCTTGGCCTGGATTGGCCGCTGTCGTGGACAGGATGCTGGGCTCGATGGACCCTTGGTCTTTTCCCAGTGTGGCATTACTTATCATCAATAAGTACATAAGTAATGCCACACTGGGAAAAGAACAAAGGTCTATCGAGCCCAGCATCATGTCCACAACAACGGCCAATCCAGGCCAAGGGCACCTGGCAAGCTTCCCAAACATACAAACATTCTATACATGTTATTCCTGGAATTGTGGATTTTTCCCAAGTCCATTTAGTAGTGGTTTATGGACTTGTCCTTTAGGAAACTGTCTAGCCCCTTTTTAAACTCTGCTAAGCTAACCGCCTTCACCACGTTCTTCGGCAATGAATTCCAGAGTTTAATTATGCGTTGGGTGAAGAAAACTTTTCTCCGATTTGTTTTGAATTTACTACACTGTAGTTTCAACGCATGCCCCCTAGTCCTAGTATTTTTGGAAAGCGTGAACAGACGCTTCACATCCACCTGTTCCACTCCACTCAATATTTTATATACCACTATCATGTCTCCCCTCAGCCATCTCTTCTCCAAGCTGAAAAGCTCTAGCCTCCTTAGTCTTTCTTCATAGGGAAATCGTCCCATCCCCGCTATCATTTTAGTCGCCAAATATCCACACCATAGAATTCTATAAATACCACCACCACCACCTATTTACTAGGCGGTAAGTGCTCCTGAGCTAAACCTGTGCTAATCATCACTGTGTGGTGATTTTCCAATTAGCGCAGGGCACGCCTACTCTCCACCCCCAAACACACCTCTGTGCTAAAAAATATTTTACTTTTTAGCATAGAATTGGCACATGCCAAACCCAGAACTATCGCAGGATGCCTAAGAACGTCCCGCAAAGGTGTCCCTAAATGCATAATATCCCCAGAAGAACTCAACAATTGCACCTCAATTACCTTCTGCAATCTTCTTATGTAATAATATGTTTATGGACTGGTCATCCATTATCTGTCAGTCTATGTTCCATTTATTTAAAGTGCTTTATTAATATATTCACCCAAGGCAGTGTACTTATTTACTGGCTACATAGTAAGATGTTTCATTGTATTGTAGGAACAGCATTAGCATCATATCTATGTTATTCAAATGTTCTATTGTGTGCTTATTAGGGGCCCTTTTACTAAACCGCATAAGCGTCTATGCGCGCTCAACGCTCCAAAATGGAGTTACTGCCTGGCTACCGTGTGGCTCTTGCGGTAATTTCATTTTTGGCGCATGGCCGATACACGCGGCCGAAAAATAATTTTTTTTCGGACATGCGTATTGGACGCGCGTAGGTCATTACCACCCGGTTACCGCATGAGACTTTACTGCTAGGTCAATGGCTAGCGGTAAGGTCGCAGACCCAAAATGGACGCACGGCAATTTTGATTTTACCACACATCCATTTTGGGAAAAGATTTTAAAAGGCCTTTTTTACAGGCATGCTGAAAAATGGATCGGCATGTGCCCAAGACCCGTGCCTACACTACCACAAGCCATTTTCAGCGCACCTTAGTAAGAAGACCCCAAGGTGTTTCATTGGTATTATGTACACATCATATTATATCTATGTTATTTGAGCGTTCTTCCATGCTATTATGGTATCATTTATTTTGTACTGACATTTATCATATTTCTGATATATGATTGTAACTACAGTGCTTTAAATATGTATATTTCTGATACTGTTTCATGTTAGTCCTATTACTAGGTCTGAATTTGCTGTCTCTAAGTTTACCTCATTGATTATATTTATGTTTATATTTGGTCATTCTACTATTTTTAGGCTGTTAACAAAATTGTACATTTTGGGGGAGATTCTATTTATGGCACCTGGAAAATTCATGTGAAAATCATTTTTGCCTAAGCGTATTCTATAAGATTTAGGCATGGTATATAGAATATGCTTAGTTGATATCCCAGCGCCTAAAACTTTTACACCAATGAAAATATGGCGTAAATCCCTACATGTAGATTTATGTGGACTGGGCCATATTCTATAACTCACTTGTAAATTTGGGAACATCCATGAAATGTCCATTTCCCCGCCTATAACCATGCCCCTTTTTGAATGTGAGCATTAGAATTTAGGCAGTTATTTACAGTATATGCTTAGTCAGTAATGAACGTAAATTCTAAATATTGTCATCCTTTGGCCCAGGAGATGGAAGAACCCATGGCCTGAGCAGAGCAGAATCTTGTTTTCCTCTCGGTATCTCATGTGGCAGGAGTGACCTATATGGAAGCAGTTTTCTAAGCAGAAATCTCTTGGATCCCAGAGATTGGTCTCTGTTAGAGCCTGCCTTTTGAGCAATATAGTCAATAGATGAGGCACTCCTGTCATTGACCTGATGGCCATGGCAAGGAATACCAAGGCTCCTCATTTCTTCAGTTGCAGGAAGAAACCGTTATCTGAAGGCTTAGATGCGCTGGTCCAGCCTTGGTCTGGAAAGGATCTACTGCATGTGTTTCCATCTTGGCCTCTGATTGGATGAGTGCTTCAGCGGATAGAGGCCCTTCAAGGTGGGCTGGGGCTGACGACTCTGGACTGGCTGAGGCATCGTGATACAAAGATCTCATCTCATGCACCTCTTGTCAACGTTCCCCTTCGGTTTCTTCAGCTGCACTTCCTGCTATTTCAAGGCTCCATCAGCATGCCCGACATGGCTTGATTCTCATTTACAGCCTGGCTTTTGAGCAGACAAGATTGTTGAAGAAGGGTTACTCAAGTGGGATGATTAGGACCTTGCTGAGTTCCAGGAAGCATTCTTCTTCAATGGCCTATGTGAAAGTATGACAGATTTTCAAAGATTTGTGTGATGATAGGGTACTGTCTGGCACCACTTCGAATGTCTGTTGGTGACATTTTTGGATTTCCTTCAGGATGGAATGGATACAAAGCTAGCCATGTCCTCTCTTAGGGTTCAGTTAGCCGGTTAAAAATTTGAGACCCCCCATTCTAGCAGATTGTCCCCCCCCCCCTCCCTTGGTATCTGAACCTTATCCTGTTAGCCTTAGTCAAGGCACCATTCAAAACTCTGTGCCATGTAACTCTAAAGGATTTGTCTTTGAAAGTAGTCTTTTTGGTGGCCATCACTTCAGCATGGCATATTTCAGAGGCACAGGCCCTTACTTGTCGAGAGCCGTTTCTTCTTCATTCTAAGGAGAAAGTTGCCTTGTGCCTGGTTCCATCCTTTTTGCCTAAGGTGGTGTCTCCTTTTCATCTCAATCAGTCTATTACTCTGCCAGTCTTTTCTAGGGCAGACACCGAGGACTCTCTCTATTGGTTGCATGTATGCCAGGCTCTATTTATGTTTATGTTTGATAAGTATCTTCTATACCACCAAATCTAGACTGCCCCAACTTGACATTTCGTCCTTTAGATTGTAAGCTCCTTCGAGCAGGGACTGTCCTTCTTTGTTAAACTGTACAGCGCTGCGTAACCCTAGTAGCGCTCTAGAAATGTTAAGTAGTAGTAGTAGTAGTTATTTCCTGCTTAAATTTTGTTAGGAGAGTGAGTAATACTATTTCAGTGCTGTGTAGGGGGCGAAATCCTGATTGTGAGTCGTGTAGTATTGTGAATTTGTTTATGTACTCATTAAGTTGTTTGGTTACCAATCCTTCCATTAGTTTGAGTACGCAAATTTGCATGCGCAAATCAGAATACAACCTAATTTGTGTGCACAGATCCGGCTGCACTATACAGAATCCAGGGAAAAATCTTGAACTGAATTCTGAAATTAACTGGAAGCCAATGATAGTGAATTAACCGTGAAGTGACACAATTGTATTTTTTAGCAAAAGAAAAGACTCAGACAGCAGTGTTCTGGACTGATTGTAGGTGTTTCATTAAAGAAGAATTAATTCAACTGTAGACAATATTGCAATAACCTAGATGTATAAGTACCATAGAGTAGAGAAGGGTAAGACAAGCTGAGGAGTACAGATATTTCCGGGCAGATCAAAAATGATGAAGTGCATTGAAACAACGCCTAATAGTTGAAGCTACCTGATGTTCAAAGCTGAGATGTTGATCAATAAGGACTCAAAGGTATTTAAGAAAGTATGATAATGGGAATGGAATACCTCCAATCAAAGGAGAAATAGTAGGGCAGAAATAACCTACCTATTAACCATGAAGTGGTGGATTTTGTCGGGTTAAAAGTCATGTGATTGCCATTGAGCAAAATGGCAACAGAGTTGAGACAAGATTGTATTTGGATCAGATCCAGAAAATCTGGATCATGGGTGGAAAGAAACAAAATATCATTAGCATAGTTAGACCATATTGCATTCTTGGATAAGACTAAGAAGGGGACTCAGACAAATATTAACAAGGATAGGAGTCAAGACAGATCTCTGAGGAATTCCACAGGGGGCAAACCTGACAGCTATGGTTAGTGATGTAGGAGCGGAACCAATGAAAAACTGTTCCAGATACTCTAATATTAGACAGACGAGATAAGAGAAGATCATGATAAAAAAAAATGAAAAGCAGAACTCAGGTGAAATGAAATAATAAGAGCTATTTTACCTGAGTAAAAAATTGAATGAACAGAGCTGATCGGTGCTGTAAGAAGTGTTTCTGTGCTATGGCCAGGTCTAAATTCTGACTGATGAGGATGAAGGAAGTGGGAATGTTCAATATGTTGAAGAAGTTGTCTAAAGACAAATTGTTCTGTTAATTTAGATATAATTGGTAGATGCAAAATAGGATGATAATTATCAGGAATGGCTGGATCAAGAAGTTTCTTGAAAATAGGACAAACCATGGCCCTTTTCCATTCTACTGGGAATACTCCAGGGATAAACTTTGATTAAGCATCATAAGAAACAAGAGAATCAAGCTATGACATGACAGCTTAAGGCATTGGCTTGGTAGAGGTCAGAGAAACAAGTTGTTAATCTATTGGTAACTGATTTTTGTACTGATGAAAGGGTAGCCAGATTAAACTGTTTCCATTGAGAAGAAAGAGAGACATCAGTAAATGGAGTGTGAGATAAGTTTGGAGAAAGTTCTGGAAAGATGTCAGTGGAAAAGAACATAACGCTAGAAGTTTATTTGAGGACAGAACAAGGTCATTTGCCCTATTGAACGGTGGAATTGAGAAATCAAATCTAGTAGCTGTAAACTGGTTTATGATCTTGAACACAGATTTTGAGGGATTATTAGAGTTCTTTACTTTACTGGTAAAGTAGGGGTGCTTTGTTTTTTTTTAATTTCCTGGTGGTACAGACGGTGAAGGTGTTTAGAATGCTGTAGCGCAGCTTCTGTTCAATGTTTGTGCCAGAGGCTCTGTGCTTTTTTTTGCGAAGGACACATAAGTTACATAAATTGGATAGACTTTTTATTCTGTTTAGAGGTCAGAAGAAAGGAGAAACAGCTTTGAAAGCAACGATTACTTGATGGATTAAGAAGGCAGTTGCTTTGGCTTACTTTCTTGCTGGTACGCAACTGTGGAATGAGCTGAAAGTCCTTTCCACCAGAGCCCAGGCTTTGTCATAGGCTGAACTTTCCTTGATTCCTCCTCAGGAGATTTGTAAGGCGACAACTTGATTGTCCCTTCATTCCTTTGTGAAGCATTACAGATTGGATGTGGCAGCTAGGCAGGAGGCAACTTTTGGGCTACAGAATTGGCTCAAGGGTTGTCTGCTTCCCGTCCTCATTGAGCTTAGTTTATAGTTTAAAATTTTCTATACCACTCAAACTGACTCACAGAACTCGGCAGTGTACAGGCAGAGGACTGCTTTGTTATTTCCCACTCAACAGGAATGGTCTGAGAAAGGAGAAATTAGATTTTACCTGCTAATTTTCTTTTCTTGAATCTCTCCAGACCATTCCCAATCCCTCCATGTAAGTAGGAGTTTATATTTCTTTTTCTGTAGTTTATGTGAGTTCGTAGTCCACAAGCCTGGAGTGCCAGATAGCGGCTGGACTTGGTAGACCCTTGAGTTCTATGTTGTTTGATGTTTGTTTTCAAATGTAAAAAAAAAGAGAGAGAGAGAGAGACATGGAAAACAGAAAGGTTGTTTCCTCTTCCCTGGGTTTCTTGTATTGGGGATTTCGTTATTGTTCTCCACTACCATCTTGGGCTTTGTCAGTAGAAATGCTGAGTGACTCTGGGCTACACAGGACCTAATAAGGTGAAATCACAAAATAGTTTTTAGTCTCCCCATCTGCTGGTAGGAGGGCATATACCCACTTAACGGGAATGGTTTGGAGTGTTTCGAGAAAAGAAAATTAGAAGACAAGATCTAATTGCTCCTTATATATTCATATATTACTGAAGTAACACAATGAATGTGCCAGTTATGATGATCATGTGAGTTTTCATTTCTGAAATGGGATCGCATCAGAGAAATGTTTGGGATGTACCTTGGTAAATGGGCAGTATCGAATTGTTTTAAATAATAAAAGCAGAATGAATAAACTGGCCAGCATTAAATAGCTTGTCTCAGGTAACATGATGTTTGCTGTTCTGCCTGTGGTTTACATTTCTGTTCTCTTGTCTCTGAGTTTCTCTTGTACTCTCCCTATGAATTTCAAACATGGCTGTTCCATTCTCTCTTAGATGCAGAGCACTTACTACTTACAGGGTTTGCATCTCCACATCCCTGATATCTTCAGAAGCCAGCCATCAAACCACAGCTCCAGCAGAATAGACGGCGGCTACACGGTACTATCAGTCCCATCTTCCCACTCTTTTAGCCATATAAATTTGGTAGATGTACCAGTCTTCTACTGTTTGACCTCTTCCCTACCCACTGTTGTCCGCTAACACTCAGAATGCGATGGAAATACTGGATCCAATATTCAAAGGATTTGTGCTCCTAACTTTGAGAGTTACGCTCATAAATTGTATTCATTGAAAATTTACTTGGGCTCCGTTCATAACTTTATACTCAAACCTTCACCAAACTCTTAAGTTTAGGAGCACAAAAAGTGGTGGTAACCTGGGTGGATTTAAGGCGGGGGGGGAAACGTAGGAGTTTAGAACCAATTTTGAGTACTAGGCTCATAAATTAGGCTCATAAATCTAGGCAAATGAATGGCAGGCCTAAATTTATAAGTCAAACACAGCGACAGTGACAACAAAGTTGAAGCTAGATGATGTCCAAATTGTGCAGAAAATTTTATTCAAACATCCAATGACTCGACATGAGCCGTGTTTTGGCCACAATGGCCTGATTCAGGAGTTTTAATAGAATGTTTTATGAACATTCTAGCTTTCAAATATATCAACAGATAATAATGCACTGATCAGTGTTTTTCGGAGGTGAGAGGTCCTTCGGATGGACTACTGAGGATTATCGTGGACTCACTTTTAGCTGACGGAGCTGGTCTATTGTGGATTATTGGTGACAGGTCAGAGGATATTCAGAATTGTCCTGAGAACTCAGCTCTCTGTTAGAGCCCATGCGTGTATTGGTGCATTATTACCCGTTGCTATATTTGAAAGCTAGAGTGTTCAGAAAACATTCAATTAAAGACTCCTGAAGCAGGCCATTATGGCCGAAACACAGTTCGCATCTCGTCATTGGATGTTTGAATAAAATTTTCCGCACAATTTGAACATTGTCTAACTTTAACTTTGTTGTCACCTTTGCTGTATTTGACTTATCTATGTGAATGCGAGGGATCTTATTCTTTTATTTCCTTTGTCGAGGCCTAAATATATGTGTTAAAAGGGGTAATTCTATAAATTGGCTCCTCCATTTTGGTGCCCTGATAAGAGCAAGGGGAGCGCCAATGCTATAATGGAATCAGGGTGCCCTAATTCCATTATAGAATACTAGCACAAACCATTGGCGCCAAAAATAAGGTGAACCTGTTTATGCTAAGTCAATGGCAGTCATAAGTGGGCACAACTAGATGCACCAATCAACATGCACAACTTACAGTATTCCAGAAGCTTCATGTGTTGATAGTTGACACATCCATGTTCTGCCTATGCTCCTCGCAGGTGTACACCCCGTTTATAACTGTGAGCTATGCCACTCACGCACGAGCATACAGATTACCAGTTTGGGCAGAAGCATGTGTAAATGGTGTCTATTCTACAATTACGCATGCCAGATGCATATATGTGCTGGTGTGCCCTATACAGAATTGCTCTTATAACTTTTAAGTTCCTAAATTAAGATGAATTTTCAGCTGAAAACTTATGCTCAGTTCAGGCTGAAAATAGAGCACAAATTTTGGAGCATAAATTTAGGAGCTCAGCTTTTATGAATAGAGCCCACTGTCAACAGTAACAGCAACAGCAACATGAATGGAAATACCTAAAAGGGAAAGCCGTAAGATACAGAGACTGAAAAAAAAGTAACTAATCTTCCTTTGGAAACAGGCTTAATTGACCTTTCTCTACTCGCTGACTTTGTGTAGCTCATGCTATGAAAATGCTTGAGAAGAGGGCTGTTCATTCAAAACAGAGAAAGCAGACACTGACCACAGCTTAAGTATTCAGTACCAAGCCCTGATCTTGTATAGAAGTCAGTCAAATTGCCTCTAATGAATCTCCTTGCCGTCATGAAGATGTTGTGTGGTGGCAGGTGGTTGTGGTGTTTGAAAATTTCTCTCCAGTGCCTGAGGTACAGGAGCACCAGGAGCACTGTCTCTGGCTTCCAAAAATTAGGTTCCCTGCACAGAGACATGACCAGGCTTCCAGGTGCAATAGGTATATACAGTGGGGGAAATAAGTATTTGATCCCTTGCTGATTTTGTAAGTTTGCCCACTGACAAAGACATGAGCAGCCCATAATTGAAGGGTAGGTTATTGGTAACAGTGAGAGATAGCACATCACAAATTAAATCCGGAAAATCACATTGTGGAAAGTATATGAATTTATTTGCATTCTGCAGAGGGAAATAAGTATTTGATCCCCCACCAACCAGTAAGAGATCTGGCCCCTACAGACCAGGTAGATGCTCCAAATCAACTCGTTACCTGCATGACAGACAGCTGTCGGCAATGGTCACCTGTATGAAAGACACCTGTCCACAGACTCAGTGAATCAGTCAGACTCTAACCTCTACAAAATGGCCAAGAGCAAGGAGCTGTCTAAGGATGTCAGGGACAAGATCATACACCTGCACAAGGCTGGAATGGGCTACAAAACCATCAGTAAGACGCTGGGCGAGAAGGAGACAACTGTTGGTGCCATAGTAAGAAAATGGAAGAAGTACAAAATGACTGTCAATCGACAAAGATCTGGGGCTCCACGCAAAATCTCACCTCGTGGGGTATCCTTGATCATGAGGAAGGTTAGAAATCAGCCTACAACTACAAGGGGGGAACTTGTCAATGATCTCAAGGCAGCTGGGACCACTGTCACCACGAAAACCATTGGTAACACATTACGACATAACGGATTGCAATCCTGCAGTGCCCGCAAGGTCCCCCTGCTCCGGAAGGCACATGTGACGGCCCGTCTGAAGTTTGCCAGTGAACACCTGGATGATGCCGAGAGTGATTGGGAGAAGGTGCTGTGGTCAGATGAGACAAAAATTGAGCTCTTTGGCATGAACTCAACTCGCCGTGTTTGGAGGAAGAGAAATGCTGCCTATGACCCAAAGAACACCGTCCCCACTGTCAAGCATGGAGGTGGAAATGTTATGTTTTGGGGGTGTTTCTCTGCTAAGGGCACAGGACTACTTCACCGCATCAATGGGAGAATGGATGGGGCCATGTACCGTACAATTCTGAGTGACAACCTCCTTCCCTCCGCCAGGGCCTTAAAAATGGGTCGTGGCTGGGTCTTCCAGCACGACAATGACCCAAAACATACAGCCAAGGCAACAAAGGAGTGGCTCAGGAAGAAGCACATTAGGGTCATGGAGTGGCCTAGCCAGTCACCAGACCTTAATCCCATTGAAAACTTATGGAGGGAGCTGAAGCTGCGAGTTGCCAAGCGACAGCCCAGAACTCTTAATGATTTAGAGATGATCTGCAAAGAGGAGTGGACCAAAATTCCTCCTGACATGTGTGCAAACCTCATCATCAACTACAGAAGACGTCTGACCGCTGTGCTTGCCAACAAGGGTTTTGCCACCAAGTATTAGGTCTTGTTTGCCAGAGGGATCAAATACTTATTTCCCTCTGCAGAATGCAAATAAATTCATATACTTTCCACAATGTGATTTTCCGGATTTAATTTGTGATGTGCTATCTCTCACTGTTACCAATAACCTACCCTTCAATTATGGGCTGCTCATGTCTTTGTCAGTGGGCAAACTTACAAAATCAGCAAGGGATCAAATACTTATTTCCCCCACTGTATGCATGTTTGCCACGTAGAGAGAACATACTGCCATTGCTGCAGATGTTTTTGCGACAAGGGGACCAGTACCGCCGTTGCATGTTTTGTGTAGTGTATTTTCGACTGGCAGAAATGTTTATCTCAAAGCGTATATGATATTTGCAGTGCGTCCTCTTTCTAAACATTATTCTTGTGTATTTTTGAATATCAGAACACGTTTATTTCTTTCTTCCATTATGGACTCACATTTATTTCACCATTTTGACGTCATATCAAAAATGCCTCTCTAGATCTATTTATTGTGCACTAAATTCTTTAATGCATACTACCAAACTGAATGTGCAGTGTTTCTGGGGATCTGGCAGTGGTTCAGAGTAAGCTGCAAAGGGCTGGTCGCACATGGTGACTGTAGTTTAGTCTTATCTGCTAATCTCCTCCAGTCTCTGCATTCACTCATCCTGTCTGAAGGTCTCCCAGTTTCTTGCCTGTCCTGAGCTTTATCCACTCTCTTACATCTCCAAAGGCTGCTTCAGGATATCCCAATTCTCCCACTGTGTGTGAGCCCGCTGCTCGTGACCTTCTCAAGACCACTGCCACATCCCCAGAATCACTCCATACAGCCAAGCAGTCAGAGTAAAACAATGTCACCATTGCTTTCTGGTGCTTTCTCTTCCACATTTACAGCACCACTCCCTCACTGAGACACCAGGGCAATCCAAGAATGCACAGCAGGCATTTACTGTACCTACAGATCATCAGCGTAGCTACGGATAGATCTGGGTGAGCACAGGCCCACCCAGCGGTGGCACCACACTCCCCTCTCTCCCTCTCCTCCACTGGCAGCCGATATCTGACCCTGTCTCTGAAGCCCCTCCCCGATATACCTCAGAGGCAGCCGCAGAGATTCATTTTTGCTGACTGCGCCAGCCTAGCAGGCTTCCTTCTGCCGCGTTCCACCTGTAAGGAAACAGGAAGTGATGTCCATGAGGGCAGGATGCGGCAGAAGGAAGCCTGTGCAGACAGTGGAAATTAATCACTGAGGTCACCTCTGATGGGGAAGGGGATCAGAGACAGGGGGAGTTACTGGTCTGCAGGTGGGGAACTGGAGAGAGAGAG
The DNA here is from genome assembly GCF_901765095.1 of Microcaecilia unicolor. Taxonomy (NCBI): domain Eukaryota; kingdom Metazoa; phylum Chordata; class Amphibia; order Gymnophiona; family Siphonopidae; genus Microcaecilia; species Microcaecilia unicolor. Next base: position 645,554,447 of record NC_044031.1, on the reverse strand, counting down.
AGATGTTGGATATGGGGGAGGGGAGAGGAGCTGAGGAGAAAGTTTTAAAAAAACAGGGGTGGGGGGCATGGAATGGCCCAGCTAAGTTAACTCTGGGCCCACCCAATGTACTAGTCCTGGCTACACCACTGCTATAGGCTATCCCTGACTCAATGCACCATCCTTTCTGAACTGTACATTGCTAGGCCACCTTTTACCTCTTCAGCTGGAGTGGATACTTTGGGGATGATTCATCAGTGGGTACCTCCATTTAGGCGGTAGAAGCCTATTCTATAATGGAACTGGGCAGCCAGGTTCCATTATTGATTTCTAGAACAATCCAGAATCAGCCACCCTAACATTTAGATGTAAAGCTTGTATAAGTGCAGGTGCCTAAATGCAGCAGAGGTGGGCTTATAAGTGGGAGCCCTGACGATGCTCCACCCACCTTGCAAATACCCACTTTGTAAGTTAAGTGGGACACAGAATAGAACTTAGGGCAATTATTGACATTTTTGTGTGTATGTGTGCACATGCGCACTAAATTGTTAGCACTGAGGTCAATTCTATAAAAGGTCATCTAAATTTAGGTACCTAGAATGTGCCTAATGGAGGCCTGTTCTGTAACGGAACTTAAAGAGTAGAGAGGTTGGGGTGGTGGATGGGTCTACCAACTTGAGACAACCATGCAACGGATAACACACTGATAAGCCTTTATCAAACGTATAAATGGCAAGTGACCGACTCACCTGCAAATGCGCAATAGAGACTTCCCTCTCTGTCCCGCCCTCGCGTCAAGACATGATGATGTCAGAGGGCGGAACAGAGAGGGAAACGGAGTCAGACTGTCGGACGCTGACGCTGCCGCTTGGAAACAAACGTCACGTACACCAACCTCCACCCTCCCCCCATCCCCGCTGCCGCTCCCGCCCCCCTCCGTATCAGGCCCCCTGCACTGACCTGACAGCGCCTCTCACCTCCATGTGGAAGTGCTGCAGGCAGCAGCAGATCACTCTGCTGCTGCCTGCAGCGCTTTCACACAGAGGTGAGAAGCGCTGTCAGGTCAGTGCAGGGGGCCCGGCACGGAGGGGGGAGGGAGCAGCGGCGAGGAGGGTAGCTGGAAATCTCGCCCATTTTAACAGGCTTGGCTAGTTAGACAAGAAACTGAGACTAATAATAATAATCATTTCTATAGTGCTACTAGACGTACACTGCGCTGTACACATTATATGCAGGTACTTTCTCTATCCCTAGAGGGCTCACAATCTAAGTTTTTGTACCTGGGGCAATGGAGGGTTAAATAACTTGCCCAAGGTCACAAGGAGCTACAATGGGAATCAAACCCTGGTTGCCAGGATAAAAGTCCACTGTACTAACCATTAGGCCACGGGACCATGTTCTAGAAAAAGGCCTATGCCAGGGGTTTGCAGCAATACAAAGACTAAGTATATATGGTAAAAGAGCAGTTCTCTGACGCAGTACTCTCAATGGTACTTTTATCCCGTTGCACAACGAAGAAATATAATATGTCTTTGTATTGCTGCAGACCCCTGATGCAGACCTTGTGCTGAAATATAATCCCATGTCGGGTCCCAGTTTCTTGTCCAATAAAGACTTAGTATGATATACGTTGCATGGTTGTCTCAAGTTGGTAGACCCAACCACTATCCCATCTTCTCTACTGTTTGAGGAACATGTGTAGTGGGTTCCTGTTCCTCCACCTCGGTGGATTTTTCGTGCTGTAAAGGAACTTAAGCATCTACTTTCCTATATAGAATTCTACCCTAATCAGGTATATTGTTTTAAGTGCAACACTTACACCAGCCAAACAGGATGGGGATGCACACATTTAAGTTACTGTATTCTATAAGGGCATGTAAATGTGCGCCTCACACAAGCTCTGCCTAGACTCTGCCCATGTGAATACCTACCAGCAAAGAACATTCTATCAAAAATATTCAGGTACTTATAGAATAGCACGTAGCCAGATTGCTGTTATTTACGTATTTACATGTTCTTATATGCTCATAAATAACTAGAATACTGGTATTTATGTGTGTACTTGCTGCATAACTTTGACAGCTCCGTATTCAATTACCTCCATTAAGCCTACCATAAATTTCTCCTAGAGCAGCTCCTGATGTCAGTCCATGGCTTTCCTGACAGCCCTGCTTTGGCCCCTTCCCCTTCTGGCAGTTTCCTGGCTCTCTGCCTGTCTACTCTTGGCATCTTCACTCCTGGAGAATTTCTTCCTTGCTCAGACCGCATCTTGGCTACCTTCAATTAGCCTTCATAGCAATACTTCTCTGATGTTAGAGACCCCAGAAAAATCCCTCCCTTAAAGTTGCATCAGTTTTTCTATTTCCTGAAACCCAACTTTGTTGAGCAGCAATTCCTAGCAACTTGGTATTACTTCCTTCTCCTTTCATTACTCTGACTTCCTATTCTATGTTTCTGGAGTGCATTTGCTGATGTGAAACTCTTGCTTCATGTCTCTCTTACATGCACCCCCTACCCCCCCCCCCCCTAACATATCTCAATCCTGTCACATAGCACCTTCTGCAATTCTAGTAATATACACATTATTTTAGGAAGCATAAAAGGATATTGTACAACTTGCTGATAAACTGGATTGTCCAGCCTAAAAACAGGCAGATGACCATCCTAGCACATATAACCTAGTCACATAGAATACAAAGACAGACTATCAAAGAGGAAGGAGGTAATAGAGAGCTGCTGGGAATTGTAGCTCAAGAAACTTATGTTGCAAGAAAGGGAAAAGCCAATCTGGCTTTAAAGGAGTGATTTCTTTAGGGAATGTAGTCTCAAAGAGACTTTGCTGTGAGGACAAGGTGAAGGTAAGAAGGGTGTGGTTTGAGCAGCTAAGAGAAGTCTCCAGGTGAGATGGCAACAGCACAGAGGAAGGAAATGAAAGCATGGGAAACCAGGCTTAACACATCCCTGAGTTGTCAGTTCAAGAGGTAAATGCTGGAGTGTTTTTCCTAAAGCTTAAGTGATGTTCTTCTGAAGAGCTCAGAAGGGGATTTAGGTGGTTGTGCAGTGCTCAATGCCAAGCCAAAGGAAATCTGTATGTTATAAACTTATTATATGTGCATGCAAGCTATAAAATAGTATCAGTTGCGTGCATAACAATTTAATAAATATCTGCTAATTGGCATTAATGACCAATTAATCAGTGGTGTAGGAAGGGGGCGGTGGAGCGGTCCACCCCAGGTGCACGTCGCTGGGGGGGTGTCGGCTCCGCTGGTTCCCTGCTCTCTCTGCCCCGGAACAGGTTATTTCCTGTTCCGGGGCAGAGAAAGCAGGGAACCAGCGGAGCCGACGCAGCTCCCAGCGACAACGTGCACTCGGGGCGGAGCACCAGTGGTAAGCATGCGCTCCGAGGGGGTGTGTGCACACCGAGGGGGGGTGCGCCGTGCTGCACCCGGGGGGGGGGGGGCGCAGCGGTGACCTGCCCCGGATGTCAGCCGCCCTCGCTACGCCACTGCAATTAATGACTATGATTGGAATTAATTGACACTAATTGTCACTAATTAGCAGTTATGCACACAACTGCCATTAGCATAGTCATCAACTGTGTGGATGCCTGGGCACCCCCAACATTTTATAATGTACTTTATTAAATTTGTAGATGAAAACTCCATGTTGTAAAGTGCTTCCTAGCCCAAATATTGCTCCCTCCTCCTCCTGTAGCCTATTGGCTAGCTGTGTGACCAATGAGTTGCAGGAGGAAGAGGGAGCTACTGCAGCCTATTGGTGAAGAACAGCAGGTAGACACTGACAGGCAGATGCTCAGAACTGCCACGGTAAGCCAACAGCACAGAAACCATACTGCTGGAACAGCGCTGAAACCTAGCTTGCCAATGCTCAAAGGAAATGATATTCAAATTAAATGTGCACTGTAAAAACGAAAGCAAGGGAGGGATGTGCTTGGCGCATATGCAGAAGAGTTTCACGGTAAGCTCGGCTCATGAGCATGCACCTGGCAAACCTGAAGCACACACTGCCATCTGTTTTCTGTGCCTTTAAATATAAGCATTTCAATTTTTTTTTTTACTTGTAAGGATCATATTTAATCTCAGTTTGATACTGAGCCATTTATCCCACAGTCCAACTTAGCGTATATCACTTAAATAAATGAGATCTCAAAGCTTCCTAATGAGACAATTCTCAAAGGAATAACTGCACCTTCACCATGTGCATCTCAAGTACAATTGCAGCAAGATTTTATCATTGGTCTCAACAATATTTATGAGGGGAGAAAAAACTAACCAATGCAAAAAACTCTCGCTATAGAGAAAAACCATTGGTTCCTAAAAATTCCCCCCCCCCCTCCTCTTTTTTAATACTCAGAACTGTGAGAGAAAGTGCTCAATTATAAAAAATCTGCAATCTACTGAAAGAAAACTCTACAATACCAACAATGTTCAACTAAGCAAAACTTTTATATATATACAGTGCAATCCACTTAAGTGCAAGGGTCTGGGACCAAAGAAATACATGCAGTTAACTGGAGCATGCAATTAACCGTTGTGACCCAAAGAAGCTTGACATCTAAGAAACATATGTACAGTACTGGTTATTATTGTACGTTCAGTATACAGTCTCCATTAACTGACATTAGGCTTACTTGAAGTAATCAGTTATAGTCCTCTGTACACTATTGGGTCTATGAGTTCCATAGGCCCGCATGGTGTTGAGACTCTCCAGCACTCTTGCAAAAGTGACAGGAGGAAGTTGTTGAATTTCATCAGCATGTGCTCATTTCATCATCTGTTTCATCATCAGCCATTGTTGCCTGCGTGTAGACGCATATCTCGACATCAGTGCTGTCGTCAGCTGTTTGTAAATCGTAATCAACAGCTACGTAGCAATGAAACTCCTCTTCAGTAACTCCGGCTGGGATGTCAATAACCTGTTCATCTGACACGTTTGCAACAGCTGAATCTGTTTCATCCCTCTCCACATCCTTAACAAAGCTTGCCCGCTTGTAGCAGTTCACAATGGTTGCCTGTGTAACATGATTCCAGGCTTCTTTCTGCATATGTAGGGAATCCAACAGTGATAGATTACGAGCCAGTTCAACAGCACGTTTATCCTTGCCAGTCTGGTCATCCATAACGTTCATCAGACAACGTAGCACAAGAGCCCAATAATGTTGTTTGAAATTGGCTTTTATGCACTGATCCATAGGTTGGATCAGAGAGGTAGTTTTGGTGGCAGGAAGACCAACTTGACGTTAGACAGCCTGACATTGCAGCACAATTATCACAAAGCAACAAAATCTGATGCTTTTGTGCCCACATTCCAGTGTCTAACTTCTTTAGCCACTGCTTCCAAATTTCCCCAGTCATCCATGCATTTGCGTTAGCCTCGTATGACACAGGAAGTCACTTAACTTTCTTGAAGCAACGGGGCTGTTTGCTCTTTCCAATGGCGAGGGGTTCCAACTTCTCACTCCCATCCATATTGCAGCAAAGGAGGATCGTCAGTCGGTCCTTTCGACATTTTACCTCCTGTAGTTTCGGCTTGTTTGAATGCAAGTGTTCCATCAGGAATCGCTCACCAGTAGAGACCGTTTTCATCAGCATTGAAAATGTCACGAGGTGCAAACTCGTTCAAGATGGTAGGAAGACCTGAAACAACCCAATTTTCAGCACCAAAGTCATCAGCGTCTTTGTTTCTCACCATGCTGTTTCTTGAATTTAATGTTGTTCCTCTCCTTCCATCTTTCCAACCATCCAACAGTGGCTTTGAATTCAGTTAGTCCAAGACTTTCAGCTAGCTGGTTAGCTTTCTCCATAAGCAGTGGACCACTGACAGGAAACTGTCTGCTCCTGACTCAAGAAAACCACCGAAGAGCATCTTCTACATCCTCAGCTTTTCCCGCCCGTTTTCGTTTCAGTTGTGGATTTGTATTGTTTTGACAGTCTTCCAGAAGCTGGTCTTTCTGCTTCAAGACATGTGAAATTTGACTGGGATTGACACCATATTCTTTAGCAATAGATGCTTGACTTTGTTTTCTAATTTTTTAAGAACTTCTATTCGTTCAGCCAGTGTTAAAGTCTTACAGTTCTGCCGTGACAACGACGACCCCAGTGTACACTTTAACAATGTTCTTTCGCTTGTTCTGCCTGTGGCAGTTAAAGGGGCAGTAAATTTGAAATCTCGTCGGTTGTCACACGCCAATCGGCTTCCATATTTCATGCGCACACTTATGCGGAGTCTTTCCTGCAGAGGAGCGGTCTTAAACCATGCATATAAGCGAATCTTGCACTTATCAGTGGTGCGCTAAACCGAAGTTTGTCCCCATAGAAATTGATGGTGCCAAAACGGGACCAAAGTACGGCATGCAGTTAAACAGAGCATGCGCTTATCCGACGTGCACTTAAATGGAGTGCACTGTTTGTATATATATATATATATATATATATATATATATATATATATATATATATATATATTCATATAAATAAGCAAATTGTCCAAAAAAATCTCCGAGTGGTGCACCAAACAGTACTTATCCATGGAGAACCGTAATCTTCATTCTCATTCTCCACTGTCCATGGCGTTACCATCCACTCGCTACTACTAAATCCCAACCGAGTGTAGTTTGTCCTCCTTTTTTGATTTTTTTTTGAGGTATCAACACAGTTAAATACGAAATTCTCCAAGCTCAATACTAACATTGCTTTTGGATGCAGCAGACATCTTATAACATGCTTGCAACAGGCATCTGGATGGTGTAGATTCAGCAGGCATCTGTGTGAAGTAGATACAGCTGGCAACTATATGGCATAGATTCAGCATAGCATGAATACAGCAGATGGCTGTATGAACATAAGATCCCACTACAAAAATTCAAAAAGGGTAGAAGAATCAAAAATATGAACCACAAACAAAATTATGAAAAATTCTCCACAACTACATAGCACATAGAGGTGTAACTGTATCTCCAAATGTTAATCGTATAACTATTATACATTTGTATTAATATATACACAAAAAAGATAGGAGGAAAAAGCCTCAAAGAGCAGCAGGCAATAACAGTCTCTAGAGCTGTTTACTCTTCGTTGTTTGCATAAAAGAACTCCCATCAAATTTCAGCCATGTCCAAAAACCAAGGAGTAAATACATTACTTAGCTTATGGTTTAAATGCAGCCATCCTCTTTCAGTGCCATAGATCAAATAAATCAAAGCTCACGACCAACGATGGCCAGCATTTCACTGGAGATACTTCAGGGATTGTGGACTGCTTCAATCAGAAATAGTGCAAGAGGCTGACACCAGTGTGGGCTTCAAACATGAACATAAGCATTGCCATACTGGGACACACTGAAGGTCCCTCAAGCCCAGTATCCTGTTTCAAGCAGGGGCCGATCCAGGACACAAGTAAAACAGATTTTATTCTGCTTATTCCAGGAACAAATAGTGGATTTTCCCAAGTCCATATTAATAAGGGCTTATGGACTTTTCTTTTAGGAACTTGTCCAAACTTTTTTATACCCTGCTAAGCTAACTGCATGTATAGATTCAGCATGGCACGAACACAGCAGACAGATGTACAGCATCCATGGACACAGCAGTATATGGCATGCAACTTGGCATGAACACAGCAGAATGACCATATGGCATGCATAGATATAGCATGGCATGAACACAGCAAAATAGCTGTTTGGCACAGATTCAGCATGGCATGGATACTGCAGAATGACTGTATCATGCATACCACAATCAGCTTTCTGCCTCAAAGTCAGTGTCTATGGCAAAGATTCTGCTGACAGCTCTATGCTATAGATTCAGTACATAGCTGTATGAAGCTTATACAGCAACCAACTGTATGGCATAGTTCTACTTGCTAGCTGTATAGCACAGCTCCAGCAGCCAAATATCTTGTTCAGCTGCATGGCTGCAGAAGCTGAATCTATGCATGCAGTTAGCATAACAGAATGGTGTTTATAACTGTCTATTGGCAACTTTCTTCCTAATTATGGGACCCTTGATATAAGGAAACTTCTATTATCATTCACATTTTGACATTTTCCCTTTTTTCTTCCACTGTTTTCTTCAAGAATAGAAAGGAAATTCAGCTGCAGTTACCATATCCTTACTTTTGTTTTCATTGTCCTTAGGCTGTGCCTTATGGAGATCTGTTGAGAGGTACACCAACAGAACCTTTGTCTCTTGAAACAATTCTAATTTATAATATGCTCAGGTATTCCACCTCATGCCCTCCAGTAATTTAGTGTGTCTTTTTGCTCATTTTCTTCAGGGACCTTTGGTCCCTACGTCTCTCTCGATGGGATTAGTTTACTACGGAATTTTTCAAGGAATTCCAGCTTTTACCTTTTTTTGCTTTCTTTATTATTTCAATATTCTGGCCCCACCCTTTTTGGATAATTATGTCCCACTGTTTCTGGACTGGTCTGGTATAGATGAAAATGAAGGAAAAATTGAGTCTTTCCTGATAATTTTCTTTCTTTTAGTCCTACCAGACCAGTCCAGAAACCCACCCTGATTGATTTTAATTTTATTTCCCTTCTGAGGTCTTTTCCTCTTGTAGATTTCAAATACTACTACTACTAATAATTTCTATAGCACTACTAGATGTACACATTGCTGTACATATATGCAGGTACTTTCTCTGTCCCTAGAGGGCTCACAATCTAGGTTTTTTTGTAACTGGGACAATGGAGTGTTAAATGACTTGCACAAGGTCCTGCAGTGTGAATTGAATCCTTGTTGCTAGGATTAAAGCCAGCTGCACTAACCATTAGGCCATTCCACCTTCACTAGTTCATGTCTCCTGTTTTTCAACAGTCTTCAGTGTGCACAGTTTTATACACCTCCTGACTCAGTGAAATATCTGTATAAACACAGCAGAATGACCATATGGCATGCATAGATATAGCATAGCATGAACACAGCAGAATAGCTGTATGCCTCCATTGTTACTGTACATATTACATGACATGTCATTTATTATTGCCTATATCACTTTGATCGGCTGTTTTTCCTGAGCACCACTGCTTGGCTATTCAAAATACTGAACATTCTATGACTGCACAATACCCTTAAGGGGCGAGTCACAAAGAACTACTTTCTTTTTTTTGTCTACATCCTCTGGTTTGACAGGCACAACCTACTGGTTCTGGACTGGTCTGGTAAGACTAAAGGAGACAAAATTATCTGGTAAGACATAATTTTTTCCTTGGTTCACTAAATGGGCTAATACTGTATGTTATGCCTTGTAACATGCATTATCCTGTACAAGGTGTGGTATTACTGACTGTAGCTTGCAAAGTCACCTTTGCAAATTTTGCCACAATTTTGTATATTGGTCTCCTCACAGGACCCCTCTTCTGTGTCCTCCGTCTCTCTCTCTCCCTCTCTCTCTGCACATCTCTGTCCTAATGCTCATCTCTCCCTGCCTTGTCTCTTTTGGTTCTTCCCCCTTCTCACTCGCACTCCTTCTCTCTCTTCAGTTCCCAGATGCATGGCTCCTCATGGCCAACGTCATCGTTCTTCTGGTTCTGGTCCCTCTGAAGGATCGTGTCATCGACCCGTTCCTGCTGCAGAGAAAGCTGCTGCCATCAGCCCTCAAGAGGATGGCCCTCGGCATGGTTTTTGGCTTCATGTCTGTTGTAACTGCAGGTGATGATGAGAAAGGGAGAAGAGGAATGTAGTATCTTATCCTCCGAAGCTAATGGGTAGGACAATTTTCAGAGTCAAATGACATGGGCAGATAGTGATTTATGCACATAAATTGTGAGTCTGAAAATTACCCTACTTTAGTATTTCTAAATGTAAGCGCAGGGTTCCACAACATAGATATTTTCAGCTGAATTTAGGAAAGAAATTTCCAGATGTATATTTTGGGCAGGATCGGTAAACTACACAAGTGGATTGTATTTTCAGGTCTACACAAAGAACACTCACTCACACAAAGCAGTGCAAGTATCCTTGGATATACCCATAGCAAATTTCACGTTATGATTATTGCAGCTGTCTGGGTTGTGCCATGTCCAGGTAAATGGAACTGACATGTCATCCATCATGCTATGGCTTTCATCAGGGTGTACTGTGTAGTCTGCAGGTGGGTGGGTTCATTTGAGCAGATTGATTCTGAAAGGTGTCGATTTAAACTCTGGAAAGCAGGGAATATTGGTGGGAAATTCAAACTTGTGGCCAATGAACTTTCCTGCCAAAGTTTGAATTTGTATCACAATGAACTTTTGTGCCTCAATTTCCTACCAAAATTTCCCACTTCCAGAGTTTAAGTTGTAACAATGAACCTTCTCACTTTGAATCATCTCACCTTCCAGAATCAAATTATTCCAGTGAAACCACCCACCTGAAACCCCAGCCAGTCAGGTTTGAGAATCCACTAAATGCAAAGAGGTGGGATAATGTGGGATACAAATGCAACAAATAATAATAATAATAAAGAAAGCCACAGCACGATGGGTGGAACACTGGTTTCATTTACCTGGTCACAGCACAACCCGGACAGCTGCAATGATTATGACAGCAACCACAGAAGCCTAAGAGAACAAGTTTCACTTTGATAAATCCAGGTTGATTCTTCCTTGGTAAACTTGTTTTCTCTTGGAAAATTGGTGCAAAAGTGGAGACTCAAATGTTTCTGCTACAAGAGGAAATCTCAGTAACTGCTCAAGTTTGAATCGTTTCCACAAAGCAGTGGCATAGCCAGAAGGCAATTTTTGGGTGGGCCAACAGGTTGGATGGATGGGCACTAGAGAAACACCTGCCACCTGATATGCCCTGCCCACACCCCTACTCCTACCGCACACCTACCCCACTCCCAATAACTTCAATGGGAGTAGCAGTGCTGGCCTCAGTGGCTGCAGGCCATATTGAGAGCTAGGGGAAATATAAGAGGGTGCACTCTTCATCACCCACTGAGCCACGGTCCACCAACACAGCTATGCTTCCCCAAAATATGCCCTAAATATTACAGTGGGGCACTAAAATATCAGTACATCAAGAAAACTGAACAAGCCAAAGTACTATAGAATACTACATAGAAAATTGATAGTAACAGAATACATTGGTCACACACACAGAACACAAATGCCAAAAACAGAATAAGTGACCACAAACCATAAACATATCAAAATCCCAAGAGGCCAGACCTTGCATTTAGCACAGCACAGAGAAATACAAAGAGATGCATTTTCTCCTATACTGTGCAAAATATGATAGCACATGCAAGACACAGTGTTAGGGAAGGTACAACTGGAGCAACTGCGTTTGGCCCCCTAGCCAGAGAGAACCGCAGGCGAGCTGGAAGCTGAAGAAGGTGCAGCCTGTTAGTAAGCTTTGGGGTCCCCTCCTAAATATCTGCCTTGGGCCCCAGCCATATCTAACACCAGCTCAGACAGGATTTCAAATCTGACATATTCTAGTCACAAAATAGAAAAATAAAATTATTTTTTTTACTTTTTGTTGTCTGCTCATTTTATTTTTCCAAGTCATGTTGGTCCCAGGCTCTGGTTTCTACATCCTTCTGTCTTCTCTTAACTCACTCACCAAGATCTCATGTTAATTTGATATTTCTACTCTCTCTCCATGTCCACTATCCATCTTCTTCCATCTCTGTACCTCTATCTTCCTCCATGTTTAGTATCTCCCTTTCTCTGTGTCCCTATATTTCTCTGTCCAGCTTCTACTACTACTACTATTTATCATTTCTATAGCGCTACAAGGCATACACAGCGCTGCACAAACATAGAAGAAAGACAGTCCCTGCTCAAAGAGCTTACAATCTAATAGACAAAAAATAAAGTAAGCAAATCAAATCAATTAATGTGAACGGGAAGGAAGAGAGGAGGGTAGGTGGAGGCGAGTGGTTACAAGTCAAAAGCAATGTTAAAGAGGTGGGCTTTCAGTCTAGATTTAAAGGTGGCCAAGGATGGGGCAAGACGTAGGGGCTCAGGAAGTTTATTCCAGGCGTAGGGTGCAGCAAGACAGAAGGCGCAAAGTCTGGAGTTGGCAGTAGTGGAGAAGGGAACAGATAAGAAGAATTTATCCATGGAGCGGAGTGCATGGGAAGGGGTGTAGGGAAGGACGAGTGTGGAGAGATACTGGGGAGCAGCAGAGTGAGTACATTTATAGGTTAGTAGAAGAAGTTTGAACAGGATGCGAAAACAGATAGGGAGCCAGTGAAGCGACTTGAGGAGAGGGGTAGTATGAGTAAAGCGACCCTGGCGGAAGACGAGACGGGCAGCAGAGTTTTGAACCGACTGGAGAGGTGACTAAGTGGGAGGCCAGCAAGAAGCAGATTGCAGTAGTCCAAACAAGAGGTGACAAGGGTGTGGATGAGGGTTTTGGTAGAGTGCTCGGAAAGAAAGGGGCGGATTTTATGGATGTTGTAAAGAAAGAAATGACAGGTCTTGGCAATCTGCTGGATATGAGCAGAGAAGGAGAGAGAAGAGTCAAAGATGACCCCAAGGTTTCGAGCTGAGGAGACAGGGAGAATGAGAGAGCCATCAACAGAAATAGAAAATGGGGGGAGCGGGGAGGTGGGTTTGGGGGGAAAAATGAGAAGCTCGGTTTTGGTCATATTTAATTTCAGGTGGTGTTGAGACATCCAGAGAGCAATGTCAGACAAGCACGCTGAAACTTTGGTTTGGATGCAAGGTGAGATATCAGGGGTAGAAAGGTAGATTTGGGAGTCATCAGCATAGAGATGGTAGGAAAAGCCATGGGATGAGATTAATGAACCAAGGGAAGAAGTGTAGATAGAAAAGAGGAGGGGACCAAGAACAGAACCCTGAGGTACGCTGACAGGCAGAGGGATAGAAGTAGAAGAGGATCCACCAGAGTGAACACTAAAGGTGCAGTGGGAGAGGTAGGAAGAGAACCAGGAAAGGACAGAGCCCTGGAATCCAAGTGAGGACAGGGTATCGAGAAGTATGCTGTGATCGACAGTGTCAAAAGCAGCGGAAAGATCAAGAAGAATGAGGATGGAATATTGACCTCTGGATTTAGCCAGTAATAGGTCATTGGAGACTTTAGTAAGCGCAGTTTCGGTTGAGTGGAGAGGGCGAAAACCAGATTGTAGTGGGTCAAGAATAGCATGTGAGGAGAGAAAATCAAGGCAGCGGCGGTGAACAGCACGCTCAAGTAATTTGGAGAGAAAAGGAAGGAGGGAGATGGGTCGGTAATTAGAGGGACAAGTAGGGTCGAGTGAAGGCTTCTTAAGGAGAGGTGTGACCACAGCATGTTTAAAGGCAGCAGGGACATTCGCAGTGGAAAGTGAGAAGTTGAGAATGTGACAGATAAAAGGAATAAGAGCAGGAGAGATGGCATTAAGAAGGTCCCCAGTGCCAATATATCTCTACCCTCTCTGACCCTACCCCATCCATCTTCTCTCCCTCTCACTCACTCCCCTTTCCAGCATCTGGTTTGGTTGCTTGATTCCCTACCTGCCCACCCACCCCGCCCAGTGGCGTAGCTAGGGGGGGTCCCACGGGAGCAGCCACTCCCCCAAATGGAGTTGCGCTGGCACCTATTTTTTTCAATGTGTTGCATTGAAAATGTGTACCAACGGAAGTCCACTCTTGCACCGCTCTTGCTCCCCCCACGCCGTCAACCTGGCTCCGCTTCTAACCCTGCCCTCCCTTCCTCCCTCACGCTGTAGGTTTAGTATTTGTTCCCTTTTCTTTCATCTCCTTGGTCTGGTATCTCTGTTCCCTTCCCTCCCTCGTTTATATCATTTATATAGCGCTACAAGGCATACGCAGTGCTGTACACCATACACAAAAAAAGACAGTCCCTGCTCAAAGAGCTTACAATCTTCCTCCCATATCCACCCAGATCCCCTCCTTCTCTTCCTCCAGCAGCTCTCTCCCTTCCATCCAGTCCCCTCCTCCTCTTCCTCCCTTGTCCAGCAGCTCTCTCCAGTCCCTTCTTCCTCTTCCTCCCTTGTTCAGCAGCTCTCCAGCCCCTTCCTCCTCTCCCTCCCATGTCCAGCAGCTCTCTCCCTTCCCTCCAGTCCCTTCTTCCTCTTCCTCCCTTGTCCAGCAACTCTATCCCTTCCATTCAGATCCCCTCCTCCTCTTCCTCCCACATCCAGTAGCTCTCTCCCTTCCCTCCAATCCCCTTCCTCCCACAAGTCTGACTCCGGCAAAACTTTCCCTTCCCTCCAGCCCCTCCTCCTCTTCTTCCCCCTTCCCCCAAAAGTCCAGCACTTACTTTAGTTCTGCCCTCCAGGCCCGCCCATCCAACATCCTTCGCTCACTGTCACTGCCTTTTCTCCCGTGGCTCCAGGTATGGCCATCCGGGTGGCAGCGTTCAGCATTGCCTGCGTGCCTGCCTGCCCTGAAATTCTTCTTCTCCCTAGGCTCCGCTGCCTCGGTCCCTGCATTCTTTTTTTCGCTCATCACACAGAGCTGCCATTCACACAGGCAGCTCCACTCCCCTTTGCTGCATCCATCCGGCCCTCTCTGATGCACTTGCTGTTTACGTAGGGCCAGATGGACGCGGCAGGGAGGAGCTGCCTGTGTGAATGGCAGCGCTGCGTGACGAGCGAAAAAAAGAATGCAGGGACCGAGGCAGCAGAATTTCATGAAGCTTCAATAATGGTGTGTCCATTTGTGTACGCTAGAGACTACAGGATTCCCATTTGAGCTGGGTTTTTTCCTTGACTTTTATGCACCATATTTGCCCCTTTATGAAGGTTTCAAATTAGCCCCTGACGCAGCCCTAGGTGGGCGAAACACGGCCTGTGTCGGGCGATTTGTTCATACATGATATCTTCAATAAAATCTTTTTGTTGTGATATTGATCTGCTGGCTTTCTTTCCCATATGGGAAAGTGGCTGGGCTTGGGCCCATCCAGGCCCGCCCGTGGCTATGCCCTTGCCACAAAGCAAAGCTGCAGCTGTCCTGCCTTCAGGCTTAACCTCCCTCACTTCATATGAGAATAAGTGAGGATCAAACTGCTCTGATACAGACACTGGGTCATAGTTTGGGGATGGTGCTTACATGGTGTATTAGCACTATTTTTCTAGTAAGGGCTTCATGGGATCAGTCAATTCAACAATGACTACAATAAGGTTCTAAAGCTGCCAGACTGCGCTGCACTGATAATGAAGGATGAAACAGTTTCCACAGAAAGGCAACTAGGCTATTACTGTCCCCGATGAGGGCCACTTACTACCTAGCATTACTCCTCCAGGATATAATTCTTTTCTAGGCTCAGTTGTATGTGAGGAGGTCATTTTTCTTCTTCCAGGACTTAGAGGGTTAGGGCTTTTAGCCTCTGAGTCCACAGGCACCCTTGCTAGCTGAGTTGGCAAAGGGGAAGCCTTTGGTTTGCATAACCAGGATGTTGCTGGGTGTATGGGCAGCAGCCAGTCATGTTGTGTCCCTCTTTTGTAGGCATTCTGGAGAAAGAGAGACTCATCTTTGTGCACAACAACCAGACAGTGATGCAGGTCATTGGCACAGACCAGTATACTGCAGCTGATCTTCCCATTTGGTGGCAGATTCCCCAGTATCTTCTGATTGGGGTCAGCGAGGTCTTTGCCAGTATTTCAGGTAAAAGAGAGACATGCAGGCTGTCTAAGAATGGGATGTTATGTACCATTTTCTCAATTGCATTTGAATGTATGAGCCTTTTTAGAAAATTATATGAACTTCTCAGTTACTATTATTTATTTAAATTACATAATCCCAAATTAGACAACAGAGTTCCATAAGCATCATTTAAAAAGGCTGTTTAAAAATCCAAATATTAAAATTAAACTAAATGATGACATGAAAACAAAATTAGAAAACTTGCAGGCTCATTTTCAAAACAGGAGGAAACCCATCTTTTGACACAAATCGGAAGATGGGCATCCTTCTCGTAGGGACGCCCAAATCGGCATAATCAAAAGCCGATTTTGGGCGTCCCCAACTGCTTTCCGTTGCGGGGATGACCAAAGTTCACGGGGCCGTGTCGGAGGCGTAGCAAAGGCGGGACTTGGGCGTCCCTAACACATGGACGTCCTCGACCCATAATGGAAAAAAAATGGCGTCCCTGACAAGCATTTGGACGACTTTACCTAGTCCTGTTTTTCTTACGACCAAGGTACAAAAAGGTGCTCGAACTGACCAGATAACCACCGGAGAGAATCAGGGATAACCTCCCCTTACTCCCCCAGTGGTCACTAACCCCCTCCCACCCTCAAAAAACATCTTTCCAAATATTTTGTGCCAGCCTCTGTGCCAGCCTCTATGCCAGCCTCTAATGTCATACTCAGGTCCATCACAGCAGTATGCAGGTCCCTGGAACAGTTTTAGTGGGTGCAGTGCACTTCAGGCAGGCGGACCCAGGCCCATCCCCTCCCTACCTGTTACAGTTGTGGTGGTAAATGTGAGCCCTCCAAAACCCACAACAAACACGCTGTACCCACATCTAGGTGCCCCCCTTCACCCGTAAGGGCTATGGTAGTGGTGTACAGTTGTGGGTAGTGGGTTTGGGGAGGGGTTGGGGGGCTGAGCTATGTACCTGGGAGCAATTTCTGAAGTCCACTGCAGTGCCCTCTAGGGTGCCCGGCTGGTGTCCTGGCTTGTCAGGGGGACCAGTGCACTACAAATGCTGGCTCCTCCCACGACCAAAGGGCTTGCATTTGGTCATTTCTGAGATGGGCGTCCTCAGTTTCCATTATCGCCGAAAATCAGAAATGACCAAGTCTAGGGACAACCATCTCTATGGACGACCTAAATGTCAAGATATGGGCGTCCCAACCGTATTATCGAAACGAAAGATGGACGCCCATCTTGTTTCGATAATACGGGTTTCCCCGCCCCTCCACTGGGACGTTTTGCGAGGATATCCTCAGCAAAACTTGGCGTTCCTTTCGATTATGCCCCTCCCAGATGCCAGTGAAATCGTTACAAGTCAAAAGAAAAAAATATTTGCTTAAACTTAAAAAAAAAAAATTTTGTCTTCTTTCCATCTCCTTTTCCTTGCATTTCCTCCAGCCCCTCAGATTCTCCATAGCAGAGGGCAGGCCCAGGCCACAGTGGCTCCACTTAGGCCTAGAGTTCAGGCTGGCCAAGATATCTCTATTCAGAGTCTAACTGGCCATACCACGTCCTCTCAAGCCTGAAACCCAAGCTGGTAGCAACTACTTTTCTGAAAACCAAAATGACATTAGGCAACGGGCATCAAGTTTTAGCAGCCTAGGCAACCTAGGGGCCCTATACTAAGGCATTAAGGCATTCCAAAAAATGGCCTGCGCTGGTGTAGGCACGTGTATTGGACGTATGCAGGTCCATTTTTCAGCGCACCTGCAAAAAATACTTTTTTGGGGGCCGAAAATGGACGTGTGGCAAAATAAAAACCAGCGCACGTCCATTTTGGGCTTGACACCTTACCGCCACCCATTGACTTAGTGGTAAAGTCTCACGCGTTAACTGGGCAGTAATCATCAGTGCCTGTACACTGCCAGTTACCACCCAGTTAGCGTCACGCAGTAGAAAATAGCAATTATTTTCTGCCACGCATTTTGGACACACGTCAAAATTTTAATTACTGACTGGGGCATGCGGTAGTCAGGCGGTAGTTCTAATTTGATGCAAATTGAACATGCATAGCCGCCTGTGCACCTTAGTAAAAAAGCCCCCTAGTGTCATACATGTGACTCAATGCAAAAGACTGGATAGCACCCCTCTCGCTGCTGGACTGCTGACTCCATCTTTGTGATTTTGAGTTTTTCTATAATTTAAAACTTGCTACAGTATTAAGGATATTAGCCTAATATAAAAGTGTATTTTAGTTTATATAGTATATTGTATGATTTATTTAGTGTTTCCTTCTTAGATGGTAATGAAATGTATTTAAAACTTCTAGAGAAAATTTCAGTTTAAAACTATGGGAAAAGGGTTTGTACACTATCCTGCTTATTTTCGAAGGAGAAGGGCACCCATCTTCCGACACAAATCAGGAGATGGGCGCCCTTCTCTCAGGTGCAGCCAAATCAGCATAATGGAAAGCCGATTTTGGCCGCCCTCAACTGCAGTCCATCGCAGGAGCGGCGAAAGTTTAAGGGGGCGTGTCAGAGGTGTAGCGAAGGCGGGATGGGGGCATGGTTAACACACGGCCGCCCTCAGCCAATAATGGAAAAAAGAAGGGCGGCCCTGACGCGCATTTGGCCGACTTTACTTGGGCCATTTATTTTCAGGACCAAGCTTCAAAAAAGTGTCCAAACTGACCAGATGACCACTGGAGGGAATCGGGGATAGCCACCCATACTCCCCCAGTGGTCACCAACCCCCTCCCACCCCCCAAAAAAATTAAGAACACTTTTTTGCCAGCCTCAAATGTCATACCCAGCTCCTTGACAGCAGTATGCAGGTCCCTGGAACAGTTTTAATGGGTGCTGTGCACTTCAGGCAGGCAGACCCAGGTCCATCCCCCCCCCCTACTTGTTACACTTGTGGTGGTGTTTAGCCCTCCAACCCCCCCCCCCCCAAAACCCACTGTACACACATATAGGTGCCCCCCTTCACCCATAAGGGCTATGGTAGTGGTGTACAATTGTGGGGAGTGGGTTTTGGGGGGGGCTCAGCTCCCAAGGGAAGGGAGCTATGTACCTGGGAACAATTAATAAAGTCCACTGCAGTGCCCCCTAGGGTGCCCGGTTGGTGTCCTGGCATGTGAGGGGGACCAGTGCACTACAAATGCTGGCTCCTCCCACGACCAAATGCCTTGGATTCGGCCGGTTTCAAGATGGCCAGCCTCAGTTTCCATTATCGGCGAAAACCGAAGCCGGCCATCTCTAAGTCCGACGATCTCAACATTTAGGTTGACCATCTCTAAGGTTGACCTAAATGTTGAATTTGGCCAGCCCCAACCGTATTATCGAAATGAAAGATGGCCGCCCATCTTGTTCGATAATACGGTTGGCTCCGTCCCTTCCCGGTGCTGTCCCCGGAGATGGCCGCCCTTATAGATGGGCGGCCCCATTTGATTATGCCCCTCCACGGCAACTAGTTAATGATGCTTGCTTTTCTCTCTCTCTCTCTCTCGTTTTATTCCCCTCTTAATACTAAATTAGGTCCTGCTTGCTTTTCCCTCTCTCTCTCTCTCTCTTTTTATTCCCCCCTTAATACTAAACTAGATCCTGCAGTGCCTGCTAGATTCTATCTGTTAATGCTGTGGCACAAAGTTTTTAAAACTGTTTTATTGCTATTTATTACCTTAATTATGAAATAATTACATTTAATACAGGCCTCGAGTCTATTAGTTAAGTTAAATACCTACTGATCCATTATACAGGCTTCATGGTTCGTTAAGCTATATAACATCTTACCTTGAGCACCTGTTAATTACACTGTATAACAGCAACATTGTTAGCCTCCTGGACGGCTAATTGCTACAATCAATTATGAATTAAACGCATAAGAAAATGTAAATGAGGGCAGTTCTATAACACTGTGTCTATATAGTTAGGGTCCCAGAGGGCACCTGATGAGGCCTATTCTAAAAAGGAAAGTAGGTAACTACTTCACTTTACAGAACACAATGAGAAACATTTTTTTGCACTGGGTCAGAACATTGATAAAATCCCTCTCTCCCCCCCCCCCCCCCCCCCCCCCCCCCCCCCCCACCCCCCCTGTGTTTCTGCTCACAGAATTAGAAACAGAATGTGATAATGAACAGATATCTCTATTCTGCTTGAAACAAAACTGTTTCCAGGATCATCCGCTTCTTATTAAAGATAGCATGTCCAATGCCTCCAACATCACTGGGGTGCTGCAAAATGCAGCATGTGCGACTTACAGCCAGTGTTAGACATTGGACCCCAAAGCTGCAGATTTAGGCAAATTTGGGGACCTTTGTGACATGGGGGTCCAGGGCAATTGCCTTTGTTGCCCCCACACCCATGCTGGCCCTGCTTATGAAGGACACAACCTCCAGCAGCACAGCTCCCTTCCCCCACCAACACCAGCATGCTGGGGTGCACTGAGATGGCATCTTCAACCAGGCCTTTAATGGAAGAACTAACTTGCTAGTCACACACACAAGGAGTAACTCCAGCTGCACATACTGTTGAGGGACTTGCTTATCCATTCCTATCCTAGCTGAGATTATAGTCATGCACCTTTCTGACCTTATGTGCAGCTTTCTTTAAATTAAGCCACTTGTTTTCTCAGTGACGATCCTAGGTCGGCTGCCACCTGGGGCGGATCGCCGATGCACACCCCCCCCCCCCCCCCCCCCCCGGGTGCATTTTTAGCTGCTGGGAGCAGCCCTGCGGCTCTCGGCTCCGCTGGCTCCGGAACAGGAAGTAATCTGTTCTGGGGCAGAGGGAGCAGGGAACCAGCAGAGCTGACAGGTGCGCGGCTGCTCTCTGCACACTCCCAGCAGTGTGCACCCGGGGCGGACCACCCCCACCGCCCCTGGTACGCCGCTGTGTTTTCTAACTCCTTTTACTCTATCTTATTTATCTATATGTTCTATCTTTGCTAACACCCTATGCTGTTGTCTATTAAAATGTTTTCCATGAGGACAAGCAGGCTGAATAATCCTCACAAGTGGGTCGGCGATCCGCACCGGCCTGGCTGGGCTATGGTCGGGCCCAAGACAGCCACATGAGGGTTATCAGCCTGCTGCCCTCGGAGAATACCTGCTACAGATAAGTATCTTCGTTTTATTGCGTATTGTGTTGACATTGTAAATAATATACTATGCCATACTTTGTATTGTTATTTGAATATTTTTCCTACTGTAATTGTCTATTGCTTATGTTTGACTTATTCTTGCTGTACACTGCCTTGAGTGAATTCCTTTAAAAGGCGATAAATAAATCCTAATAAATAAAATAACTAAATAAATATGTCCTGATTATGAAGAATAGTTCTGTCAGCAATACCCCATGCCGGAGTGCTTGGAAACAGAGGATATCCTGGCTATGCAGGTCTGTGCCTTTAGCTACACGGCTTCCTGTAACATCATGCTGAGGGTGTTTGGGGACAGAGTATATCCTGATTATGCAGTAGTAGCAGAATAGCGTGAAAACATTGGCTCTTTCAGTTTCCCTATGTCACTCACTTTCTCGTCCCTTTCTCCAAGGTTTGGAGTTTGCATATTCTGAGGCTCCCAGAACCATGCAGTCAGTCATTATGGGACTGTTTTTCTTCATCTCTGGGGTAGGATCTCTCTTGGGATCTGGACTGCTCTCTCTCCTCTCTGTGCCAGAGAATGGATGGATGCACTGTCCAGAGGACTACGGTAAGAAGCAAGAAATAAACATCAAACCATCCAAAACACGGCTTTACACCTGCCTTACACATACCGACAGTTTAACCCCTGCACTTATAAAAGCTCATTGGCTTCCTATATCTGCCATGTTTTATTGTATGGTGTATAACATTCTATTTGGTCTTGTCCTTCAGTATTTTCTAAATCATTTTATATTCTCAACTTTAATTAGACTGGTGAGAATGATAAGTTTGTTTGCCTCTTTATCTTTAAAGGGTAAAAAAAAGGATCAAACTACTGGAAAATTGTGTTTCATTTCAAGCAGCAAGGCTAGATAAACATATTATTAATTTTTTACTATCTGCTAGGGATTACGAACCTGTTAGAAACCTGATTAAAAACATACTTATTCAGAAAATTTCTACAAGGGAAATAGATAATTATGCTCTGGTTAGAAGTTCCTTCTTTTGTTCAACTTGTTTATTTTAATTTATTATGATTATTGTGTTTCCTGGTAATGACCAGTTTGTTTAGTTGTGATCCGCGTAGAACCACAAGGTCAACAGCGGAATATAAGACATTATTTAAAGTTATGTTAAGCTGAAAAGTGTACATATGGATAAGTACATAAGTATTGCCATACTGGGAAAGACCAAAGGTCCATCAAGCCCAGCATCCTGTTTCCAACAGTGGCCAATCCAGGTCACAAATACCTGGCAAGATCCCAAAAAAGTACAAAACATTTTATACTGGATGGTAATCCTGTAACAGGGCTCCCACTATAGACCCAGGTTATGGCATCTATTGTAAGCCTGTTCTTTAAAGAAAAGTAAGTACATGGATGAAAATGCTCTTACATTTAAGGAACGAGCACTTAACACCAGCCCTATAGCTCACGTAAATGCCTGCACCATGGTGTTAGTACAAGCGTGGGTAACTAAAAGAATTGTATAATTATTGATTAATGCACACACTCCGCCCACAGTCTGCCCAAACTCCTCTCCCCATGCGCATGCCCAGACAAGGTATGCGTCATCAAATCACGGTGCATACTCTTCAGCCAGTTAGTATTTGCAAGAAGTCATTTACATGCATAAGTGGCCACTTACACACAGAGATGACTAGAATACCTCATATGACTGTGCCTTACTGCCACAGCTCCTGATAGAATTACTCTTTCATAGTGTGACAAGAGGGCTTATTTTTGAAAGAGAAGGACACCCATCTTTCTACAAAAAATTGGAAGATGGACGTCCTTCTCCCAGGGTCGTCCAAATCGGTATAATCGAAAGCCAATTTTGGACATCCCCAACTGCTTTCCGGTGCAGGGACGGCCAAAGTTCCAAGGGGGCGTGTTGGAGGTGTAGCGAAGGCGGGACTTGGGCGTGCCTAACACTTGGACGTCCTTGACCCATAATCGAAAGGAACAAGGACGTCCCTGACGAACACTTGGAATACTTTACCTGGTCGTGTTTTTCTTATGACCAAGGCACAAAAAGGTGCCCAAAATGACCAGATAACCACCGGAGAGAATCATGGATGTCCTCCCCTTACTCCTCCAGTGGTCACTAACCCCCTCCCACCCTCAAAAAATATCTTTCAAAATACTGATTGCCAGCCTTTATGCCAGCCTCAGGTCCATGACAGCAGTATGCAGGTCCCTGGAGCAGTTTTAGTGGGTGCAGTGCACTTCAGGCAGTTGGACCCAGGCCCATACCCCCCACTACCTATTACGTTTGTGGAGGAAACAGCGAGCCCTCCAAAACCCACCACAAACCCACTGTACCCACATGAAGCTGCCCCCTTCACCCATAAGGGCTGTGGTAGTGGTGTATATTTGTGGGTTTGGGGGGTTTTTGGATGGCTCAGCACACAGGATAAGGGAGATATGTACCTGGGAGCAATTTATGAAGTCCACTGCAGTGCCCCCTAGGGTGGCCAGTTGGTATCCTGGCATGTCAGGGGGACCAGTGCACTACATATGCTGGCTCCTCCCACTACCAAACGGCTTGCATTTGGTCATTTCTGAGATGGACGTCCTTGGTTTCCATTATCACCGAAAATCAGAAATGACCAAGTCTAGGGACGACCAAATTTAAGGATTTGATGTCCCTGACGGTATTTTCAAAACGAAAGATGGACGTCCATCTTGTTTCAAAAATATGGGTTTCCCCGCCCCTGGATCGGGACGTTTTGCAAGGACGTCCATATCAAAACATGGACGTCCCTTTCAAAAATGCCCCTCAAAATGTCCTATTTACCCTTCCCACGTCACTTAAATATCACGGCATATGTTGAGGAAAGAAAAAAGCCTCAGTGAGCAGGACAGAGCTTTTACTTCTTTAAGCTCATCAGTCACTAAATATTCTAATCATAGGCAAAAAAAAAGAAATTAATAAACTCTTGCCAGGCCAACTTTTAATTTCTTAAATAAAGCACTTAACTTTTGTAGCAGTAGCAATTAAAGCTGTTGGGTAGAGGCCAACCAAAACCAACAGTTCTGGCTGAAACCGAATTCGCCGCCGAAAACCATGGTTCAGTTTTGGACGGAACTGCAACAAAAAATTGTGGCTTTGCCCCCCCACCCCCACCCCCCACCCCCCCACCCACACACTGCTGCTGCCGTTGCTGCAGACCAGCCTCCTCCCACCCCACCCCCAACAGAAAACATGTGCCCCCACATCCTGGGCCACCCACCATTCTGCCCTCCTTACCACCCCTTCGCCCCTGCAGTAGGTCCTCCCCGGGCCTTTGTAAAGGCCCTGATGCTCTAGTGGTGTCTTCAGAGCAGGAGCATCCAAAATTGCTCCTCCCCCTTTTCCTCTGTGCTGAAAAAATTGCTACTATGATTTCCCACAACAGCATTACAAGACTGCCATGGGAGGTCGTGGCCGCCATTTTGGAACTGGGAATGGCCTGAGCAACAGCAAGTGGTGGGCAGCTTGGGAGGGGGGATGTGCTTTGTGTCAAGGAGGTTGGCGGGAGGCTGACTTGTGGCAATGGGGGGCGGGGCTACAGTTTTGGGTTTCCGCCAAAATGCCTGAACCTGGATTTCTGAAACTAAAACCGAAATTCGTTCAGCTTCTACTGTCAGGTCATGTCCTGTAAATTCATTTCCAAAGTGTTTCACAGTACAGAACTGCTGCTTCAGGGAATAATGAACCCAGTGCTTTTACATCTTTATAGATTTAAAAGCACTGGGTTTCTAATTCCTTGAATCAGCGGTTCTGTATCGTGAAACATGTTAGAAATGAATTTACAGGACATGACCCGACAGCTTTTTGCTACAATAGTTAAGTGCTTTATTTAAGAAATTAAAAGTTGGACGGGCAAGAGTTTATTTGCTCTGTTTAAGGAATAATTTTTTTTTGCCTATGATTACAATATTAAATAAGTAAAGATCTTAAAGAAGTAAAAGCTCTTATCCTGTTCACTGAGGCTTTTTTTCCTTCCTCAATTAATATGTGCCGTGAAATTTAAGTGGCAAAGTACAGTATATAGTGAAGGTATTTTGTGGTGATTTGAGGATTTTACTTCACTTACCCCCCCCCCCCTTTTTTTTAGAGAACACATTTACCCTTCCACCATTTATAAATTCACGCATGTCTGTTCCGGGACTGGGCGTGAAAAGGCACGGTAAACTGTAACTCATTAGGACAAAAGGGATTGTACGAATATGTGAACCTTTGTCTTTTTATGTGTGTTAGCGGTGTAGCCATGGGGAAGAGGAGCCGGGGGGGGGGGGGGGGGTGGCTTGGGCTCCACCCCACACACTTTAAGCTCAAGTTCTCTCCAAAACTGTAGCACCTGTTGAATGGTTGGGGAGGATGCCCAAGCCCTGCCAGCTGAGATCCGCAGCTCCAGCCCTTCCCCCTTGTGATGTCTAAACAGCGAGGAAGTCGCCAGTGTGCAGAATAGATTGGGGGGGGGGGGGGGAGGAGGCAATGGCAGCAGACAGTCCTCTTGCCAGGTTGATTATCATGAGCAAACAATGTCCAAGACTATTGCCTTAGTCAAGATGAGGGGGTTAGGGCTGTAGGTTGGTGAAAACCAGCAGCAGTGCAAAATAAGCCTTCATGATTGACAAGTGCAATAAATGGAAACATTCCCCTTCCCCATCACCACCACCCACATACCCCCTATCAGCAGTGGATGATGTCATATCAATCACTTTTTTTTTTCTTTAGGAAATATTAATAACTGCCATATGGACCGGTATTTTTTCCTGCTTGGTGGCATTCAGGCTGCGGCTCTCCTCCTCTTCACTTGGATTTCATTCCGGTATGAGAAGCAGCAGCAGCAAGAGGACTGCTATCTGTGCATCAACAAGCAGAATCAGAACGCAGACGGATTGGTCTCATGACTCACGCCCTCCAGAAGTCACCTGACCTCCACTCTTCCCTCTGCTCTACTTTCTCCCCATCTTCAGTAAACGACTCAACTATGGCTCTTCTCAGGGCAGGATTATTATTAACCCTTTGGTAGCCCCAGGCAAAAATGTGTCAGGAGTTATCATAACTTCCTTTGTTGTATGGTGTTGAATGGTACCTGAAAAAGTAAGTTTCAAAAACAAAATCCCACAAAGGGGACCCTGCCTGATTCCGATTGCAGAGACGGAAGTGCTGAAGTCAATGCACAGGAGATGGGGAGAATAGACAGACTCTGAGGGCAGACAAGCTCTATTTCTCCTTCCCCCATTCTTATCAGGGCAAAAATTTGAATTCAGAGCCACTAAATTAACACATTTACCTGGGCCCCTCCTCAACATTTGGACCCTAGGCATATGCCTACTTTGCATATACCTTAACCTTGCCCTGGTTGTTTGTTCTTCTGTCTGATACCAGCCCCAACCTGTTCTCTGGCATAAAGTAGCTTAATGATTAGTGCAGCAAACTGGCAACGGGGGGGGGGGGGGGGGGGGGGGGGGGGGGAACCTCCTCCAGCCAAGGTGGGAAGTGGCAGGCAATGGGGGGGGGGGCAGCGACGGGTGGCAAACCAAAATGTGCACCCCACCTCGGGCTCTGGCCCCCTCCCACCACGAGGTCTGGCTATGCCCCTAAACTGCTTTGATTCTAACCCCAGAAAGGCAGTATATGAAATCCCATCCCCTCCTGCCCTCCCTGTACATAGATACTGTCTGCTATTCTGCATTGCAAACAAGTCCTCATTCCCTGCTGCATACAGCCATATATTATAACATTGAAAACACAAAAGAGATGTGACAATGAATCCCACGTGAGCATCTTAAGTCTCAAAGGGATGCCTCCCATGCCTTGTGAGCTCCCTGGAGTCTGCTACGCCAGGTCCTCCGTGAATCACTCTCCAGTTCTGCAGCACGGTAGTGCAGTGTTTTACATTTGGACTATGTTCTCTGAAATAAAATCTGATGTCACTGATATTTACTTCCTTGTGCAAACTGTACTGGCTGGGAAGGAGGAAGGGGCTGTAGAAAGATGTGGGTCAAGAAAGAGGATCTATAACTTTCATTTGAGTCACGTTGCACCCATGATCTCTATCCTAGACAGATTAGTATCACTACTCTCCTACTTGCTTATCAGCAACACCCCCTCCTGGCCTGAACTAGGCCACTGAACATGCCCCAAACTAACTCTGTTTCAGCTGAAAACAAGACATGACTCTGGTAAAGAGCATGTTGTATCCTATAAATGTAAGGTGATTTGAAACTAAGTTGCTGGTAATTGGTTGGCTTTGAGCTACTTGGTGACTGCACATTTTAACACTGACGGGTAGATAGTAGGACTGTAGGAGGGATTGAACCAGTCAGAAGAGGCTCCAACCCAGTTCAATCACCCTGGCTGGACAAAGCGCTTTCAATTAACTTGGCGGCTAAAGTTAGGCCAGCCTTATTGCTGTCCTACTGGGGAGGTTACATGAGTGAGAGAGACTGGGTGAAGACTGGGAAGGTTATATGAGTGAGACTGGGTGAAGGCTAGGGAGGTTACATGAGTAAGAGAGACTGGATGAAGGCCGGAGAGGTTACATGAGTGAGACTGGGTGAAGGTTGGGGGGGGGGGGGCTTACATGCGTGAGAGAAATTGGGTGAAGACTGGGGAGGTTACATGAGTAAGAGAGACTGGATGAAGGCTGGAGAGGTTACATGAGTGAGACTGGGTGAAGGTTGGGGGGGGGGTTACATGAGTGAGAGAGATTGGGTGAAGACTGGAGAGGTTACATGAGTAAGAGAGACTGGGTGAAGGCTGGGGAGGTTACATGAGTGAGAGAGACTGGGTGAAGTCTGGGGAGGGGACGATGCCCGGTCGTATTTTGCCACTATTTGACGAAACATGCGGCAAAATACCACAATGTGTGCTTTTGCCCTCCAAATGTTAATAAATATAAAATGTGGTCCCCAATAGGAAAAAGGTTGGACAAGCCTGATGTAAAGAATCATAGGTGCCTACATTCTCTCACAGACTATGGGCCTAAGCATGTATGTACGCACCTAACATTTAGCCACAGACCTGGTGTAACAGCAGGGACCTAAATGCCGAACATGCACACAATATGTATAGTATTCAACAAGGGTGTCCTACCTAGGATCTACCCCGTGTATGCTCCTTGCAATACATATTCACAGAACAGCACTTCACTGAAATTTTGTTTGCATACTAGTATTCCCACACATTTATGTGCATGACAGGGGAAATTCTATAAATGGCGCCAATAAAATATGGTCACTCAATGCCTTTCTATAAAGGGTGCTCCAGGATGACCATTCTTTATAGAACAGTAATGAGCGCCAAGGTCCATGCTCAACTTTGGGCACAAGGACTTACGCCAGCTGAAACCTCGTCTAAATCCTGGTGTGCAAGCTGGGTGCTAATCCCCGCTATTCTGTAACACTGCGTGCATCTCTTGTAAATGCCCCTGACCTGTCCATGCCCTTCCCTTGGCCACACCCCCTTTTGAGGTTTACAAGATCCAATTTAGGCGCCCCCATTGTTACAGAATAGCACACAGCTAGATCGGCACCCAAACAATTAAGTGCTTCTAACTCCAATAATTAAATTGTTGGAATCCATTAACTTTTGGGTGCCAATTTGGGATGTGTGTCCAAATTTGGATGTCCTTTATACTCCAGGAATACATGTGTTAAATATCTGTGCCTATTTTATAGAATTTCTCCGGTGCATTACACATTAGTCATCTAGTTTAATTCTGGTCATTCATTGTTTCCTCATATACAGTTTGGTTACATCTATTTGTTTGTCTCTCTGTAAAACTCCTGTTCTCTGGGATTCTGTGCTGGATCTGGTGACTGATTAGCAGTGCTTGGGTTTGCCTGACAATTTACTGCCCACAATTGGCCTCTGAGAGTTGGAACTGGCAGAAATATGAAGGAAAATTAATACTGGTTTTGCTGTGGCTCTAAGCAGCAGAGAACATAGCACCAAACAGGAACAGCATCTACTCAAGTTAAGTAACACTCACAAAGGCAATTCTTGGGAGCATCTTCTATAAAGGAAAACAGGCACCTACTTTCTGTTACCGAATATTAGCATAACCTGGAATAAGCACCCTTAACGTTTAGGCATGATCACTTATGCCTGCCCTTGAGCTGGTGTAAATGCTGACACCTAAGTATGGAAGTGATGTACATAACTTATGGTATCGTGTGAGAGTTCGGCCTATGTTCCACCACTGTTCCACCACTGTGTACATCTCCTTGCAAATACAAGCTATGTAAGTGTGCTAATCAACATAACACGTGTTAAATCAATTTAGCACACACTAACCGGTCAATATTCAGCTGGTGGCAGTCAGCAGTTTTTCAACTGCTGACAGAAATAGGTTCAGGAATTCAATGCTGGGCCAGATCTAACCAGCCAAGGGTTTGCTGCCATAGTCTATGCAGGTCCTGGCAGATATTCAGCCAGGACCCACATAAGGGTAAAAGCCAGTCTGAGCCCCTGATCCCACCCCAGCCATCCTAATCCCCAACCTCCCCCCCCCCCCATAAACCGCAGATCTGAACCTCTTAATCCTTATTTATTTATTTATTACATTTGTACCCCGCTCTTTCCCACATACAGCAGGTCCAGTGCGGCTTCCATAGTAAAAGAAAGCATCTTACATGGTAAAGAATACAGTAAAAAACAAGGAAATGTAGGAACAGTATTATAAATTGTGATGATCATAACTACTTACATTATGAAAGGCATTACAAAGGACATGTGAAAAGAACGTAATGAATTAAAATAGGGAAGGTAGACAAGGATATGATAGGTGAAAGGGAAGGAGAATGGGAGGGAAATGGTAAAGGATGGAGGGAAGAAGATGAGGGAAGGTCCATCTGCAACCCAAACCCCACCCCCTCCCTGCACTTCCGGCCCTCCCCACCATCCCTCTTCAATTCAGGGACTTACCCTGGGGAGATCTCTGGTGGCTAGAAGGATGAGGCTGTAGTGGTCCCCATTCCACTCCTGTCCCATCAGCTCCAGCTATCAAAATGGTGGCACGATGAAGGGATGGATGGGGGATTGGAAAGGGGGAGTCATTTGATTGGATACCCAGAAGTTATGCGGGTACTGGCCGATATTCATTGCAGGCACCCACATAGCTAAGCAGGCATTTTTTAGGATTTCTTTTAGTGTGACCCTATACAGGGTGAGGCAAAAAAAAAAATCCCTGTTTTCTCAACAACCAATTGGAATTTCAACGTGCAATTTAAGTACATAACATAAGTACATATGTATTGCCATACTGGGAAAGACCAAAGGTCCATCAAGCCCAGCATTCTGTTTCCAACAGTGGCCAATCCAGGTCACAAGTACCTGGCAAGATCCCAAAACTGTACAATACATTTATGCTGCTTATCCTAGAAATACAATCTTTAGTTTGTGGAAACATAGATAGCAAGCAGTGCTATTGCTTGTTGCAGGGACGTCTCATCCAGTCACAAAGGCAATTATAATCACGAGTGATAAGCCTGCAGCTGTGACAATTTTGTAATCATAGACAGCCCCCTTCCACCTAAAGTGCAACAAACTAACACTCAAAAAATATATTAAATTAGTGCTTTGTAAATCATAAATAACTATATTAGTCTCTTTTTGTAATTTTTCATATTTCACTTCTGTTGCACAATGTCTTAAGTGTAGCACACTTGCTTAAACTTTTGCCAGTAACAGAAAACAATGAAGCCGCCACGAACTTCACAGTGTCAGGCACAGTTCATGCTGTATTATGCCGTGTAACAAACTGATGTGGCTTGCTAAATCACTTATTAAATAAAGTCTTTCTCTGTGATTCATCCCAGATACAAAATTGTGGCACTTATCTGCAATTCGTCCACGATGTACACTAGATCCCGACAGGAGCCTGTTTCGCAGTGGATTTTCCCCAAGTCCTCTTTAATAATGGTCTACAGGCTTTTCCTTTTGGAAGCCATTCAAACCTTTTTTAAACCCCACTAAGCAAACTGCTTTTACTACATTCTCTGGCAATGAATTCCAGAGTTTAATTACACGTTGAATGAAGAAATATTTTCTCCAATTTGTTTTAAATGTACTATTTTGTAGCTTCATTGAGTGCCCCCTAGTCCTAGTATTTATGGAAAAAGTAAACAAGCTATTCACATCTACCCGTTCCACTCCACTCCACTCGTTATTTTATAGACCTCTTATCATATCTCCCCTTAGCCGTCTTTTATCCAAGCTGAAGAGCCTTAGAAGCTTTAGCTTTCCTCATGGGGAAGTCGTCCCACCCCATTTATCATTTTTGTTGCCCTTCTACCTTTATTTGTTGTTACTATCTACAGTGCTCAGTGGAATGAGGCTTTTTAACGTGAGCACCTAGCAATTTTTGCGCATTCAAAAATGTTTGCACTGTAAAACCACCATTATTTGAAAAGAAAGAAGGGTACAGTGCAGTGGCGTAACTACGTGGGGCCACGGGGGCCTGGGCCCCTGTAGATTTGGCCCTGAACCCCCCTGCCGACGACCTTCTTGACCCCCTCCCGCCAGCCGAGGTCCTCTTCTTCCGGCGCAAGGCTTTGTTCTGTTTCTGTGAGTCTGACGTCCTGCACGTTGTACAAAGCCTTGCGCTGGAAGAGGACCTCTGCTGGCGGGGGTTGGGGTCCCCCGCCAGCAAAAGTAGGCGACGGCGGTGGCGGGGGAGGGTTGGGGGCAGGAGGGGGGTCGAGAGGGTAATTGGCGGTGAGGGGGTCAAATTTGGTGGTGGTGGTGGCGGCGGCGGGGGGAGGGGGGTCGGCAGTGGCGGGGGGGTGGCTAAAATGTGCCCCCTCACCTCGGGCTCTGGACCACCCTCCCGCCGAAGTCTGGCTACGCCCCTGGTACAGTGAAACACTGCTTGTACGCAGTTATTGCTCGGGTCCGGATTATGCACAATGACAACATGCCTCCTGATGATGCTGGGTTTGTACATGGGACTCATTTGTAAGCGGTACAACTTGGTAGTCCTTGATGCCTAGGGTTTTTTTTGGGGGGGGGGGGGCTATCAGCGCCCTCCCAACTGCCTCCAGAGTTCTTACAAAAGTTGCCAAAAAAGCAGGCGTAACCAAATGGAGAACTGAAACATTTCCGCCCCCTGCAAAGCAGAACAGGAAACCCCACACAGCAATCACCTCCCTGTGAAGCCTCACTCAGATGCACTTCATGCTGTTCCTGCGCATGGGACATAAACTGTAGGCACCGT
Source organism: Microcaecilia unicolor (assembly GCF_901765095.1). Classification (NCBI taxonomy): domain Eukaryota; kingdom Metazoa; phylum Chordata; class Amphibia; order Gymnophiona; family Siphonopidae; genus Microcaecilia; species Microcaecilia unicolor. Next base: position 645,522,547 of record NC_044031.1, on the reverse strand, counting down.
TCGTGCAACTTAACAGGACAGTACTGTATGAAGTAAGACAACCCCTGGTTGTGTGCCTGCTTTTTTGGCGACTTTTGTAAGAATTCTGGAGGCAGAATCTCTTATACACACAATGATAGAACGCGGTTCCAAGGTCTTTGCCTCCCATCTACTGCATACTATCGGTGCTCCACTGTACCAGCTTACTGTTAATGACATCAAAGAGATGTAGACTTTTGTCTGGAGAGCAATACTGGAGGCTTATCACAATCTTCACCCAAAGCCACAAACAACCACCAAACTCAAGGAAGCGCTGCAGATGATCTGGGACAGTCTGCCACAGGGACCAATCAACAAGGCTGTTTAGGACTTCCCAAAGCGCCTGAAGACCTGTGTTAAAGCTGGGGGGGGTGGATACTTTGAGCAATCACGGTGACTGCAAAATTCTGAGACATTGTGAATTGTATCGTTTGAATGACATTACTTTACTGTGTTTTAGCGTGAACATTTTTACCGTGCACAAATCGCTTGGTAGTAACACTAAAATGTCAGTAACTTCAACATAGCAAGATAATTAATTGTTGTTTAATAGTAATATGTAAGTATGATGACTAAATAAGTATGTAAAATTTCTCGTTGAAATTCAAAGCGGTTGCTGAGAAAACGTTGCTGGCTCCTCCCCGTAATACCCCTCTGCATCCAAGTTTCAAAATGGCTGAATATCAGTGGATAGCCAGCCCCAAGCAATTTAAGGGACTAGGAGTCTCTCCAGCCCACTTTAAGTCCCTTTGAATATTGACCGCTAAATGTTTTAAGGCACACTAGAGAACCAAATACATATTAATGAGAACTCATCCCTAAGATCCTGAATGTTCAGTCAGTGTCTAGAGAAGTCATGGGGTAACGTAATCCTTCCCTGAATCACCTGGAGTTCATGGCTCTGAATAACTTATTTTCCATAGTCAGCCAGAAGGCTCTAGTCATTATGGACTAGATTCAGTAAATGGTGCACTGAAACCTGGAGTAAATCCATGCACGTAAACTATAGGTATAGTTTACTAAAACTTCTTATATTGCCCAAGCTGACTCGCAGAACTGGATGGTTTACATACAATAAAAACAATGGGTAAACAATCAAGAAAAGAACTATAAAATTCAATAGGAAAGGGAGTAAAAAACAGTCATATCAAAAGATTCACAACCGAGAAAGACTGCAAAACAGAAAGAAAGGGAAGGGAGGGAGGGATAGGTCAAGAAACAAGTAAATAGGGTAGGGAAAAGTGACAAACTACATAAACTCATGGAAACAAAGAGATCATTCTAATGAGAAAGCCTGTTGAAAAAGCCAACTTTTTAAGGCTTTAAGGCAATTTTAAAATTCTTAAAATTTTTAAAAGACGATTCAGCCCAGAGAAAGGAAGAGAATTCCAGAAAAAAGAAGCAGCAAAAAAGAAACCATGGATCCCCCGAATTCTATAATACTTTGCGTATCTTTAGTGAATGCCCCTGACCTGCCCCTCCCATGGCCACACCCTTTCCAGTTCCGCACTAACCCTCCCTTTTACAAAGCCGTGCTAGCAGCTGCCAGTGCAGTAATGCCGATACAGCTCTTTCAAAGTGAATGGGCTGTGTCGACATTACCACGCGGCAGCTGCTACAGCAGCTTTGTAAAAATGGAGTTAAAAAATTTGCAAGTACATCTTTATGGAATAGCACTTAGCAAGAGGCATGCGCAAATCTAAACTGTTGCTGGTTAACGCCAATAATTGATTGCTAGCACCCAATTATTGGCGCTAACTGACTTGTAACTGAAACTGTATGTGCACACTGGGCGCCCACCCAAATTTATGTGTGCAACTTTGGGCGCCATATATAGAATCCGGGGGTATGAAGGCAAACTACACTTAGGTGCACTAATACTGTGTGGTGAGAGCCTATAACCACTTCTGGGCACCCAGCAACCGTATTACAGTCCGTAATAAAATACTAGTATAACCTAGTATCGGCATAACTTTGCACACATAAATGCGTCAAGAGCATGTGCAACTGACCATATTCTGTAGGTTAATGTGCGTAACTGGGAGCTCCGCCCATGCTCCGCCTCCCTCTACACAATATGCCACTTAATGCTCACCCAAAACACAGCCGTTGTGTTGAGTCTTTTGGTGTATTTTAATAAATTTTACGTACGAAAATCATTACATCTCCCTCATGTTCTTTGGAAGAGCCTACCCACCCTGCTCTTTGGTTCGTGTGTTCTACGGTCGTAGGGACAGAGTGTTTTTCCATGCTTTTGTGGCTGATCTCTCCTCACTTATGCTCACCCTTACAGAATAGCTCTTAGGTGCCCTATTGGCACTTTCAAGGGTAAATATACACTGATACACGTAACTGCTAGCATTACGCAAGAAGCATATAAATGCAAGAGCCCAGTTATAGAAGTGCCCTATGCCTCTTTAGCTCACAAACCTGTACAACCAGATCTGAAATCTTCTCGAGGGACATAAGATTCTGAATTAACTGTCGCCTCAAGCAAGAAAGGAGCAGAAAGAACAACCTAGATGTGGAAAGCAAGGCATTATAAAAACATGTTAAAACTTTATTAACAGTAAAAGAGCTAAAAGGGATTTTTTTTTAATATAAATAACAAAATCATTAAGAGTTTCTTTTTAAAACTATCAAACACAAGAAGAATACAGCATTTTACAGCAGTGTAGTAATAGCTTATCAGACACAGTCAATGTGTGTTATATCTAAATCGGCAGTGAACTGGAAGAGTAACAGGAACAATGAGACAGAATGGCGTCCACAGGAAAAGTATTAAGTTTGTAGCTGGTGAACATTGAGAAGAAAAATTACAAAGAAGTAAAAAAGGTAATTGCTTTGTTTCTAGAACTTTCACCCCTTCAAACTTTAAGCCCCATGATTCATCCCTCCCAAAGTCTCCACCGCATCTTCAGAAACATGATCAGGCTGGATCCATTCAGATTAAATAGGACCTTTTCCAAGGCAAAAGCTAAGGTCATCTATATATGGCAATATCTTTGACAGCTGCCAAGAGCCCTGAATACCCTAAGTAATTGGTACTGGTTTCTTAGATATAGATCAGAGTAATTTCCCTATGTTAGTTTGTAGTGTGGAGGAACATACATCAGCTTTAAACAGAAAAAGTTATATACCACAACTGAGGGCCTTATGAACTGCCCCTAATTCTCTCCATGTAGCTTTGAAGCTCCTCAGGGTCTTTCAGTCCCATGTCCTCACAAACCCACCGAATATCTTCCTCACTGGCCACAAGGATGGACTGGACTGGGGCCGAGAGAGACCCATCTGAAATGCGGGGTGCAAAGGTCACAAATTCTCCCCGCTTGCGCCAAGAAACTTGTGAGTCTGGCTCCTTTTGAGATAGGTTGCTGGAGCCTTGGGAACCCATTTTTTTATGCAGCAGAATGCTAGAGCCCAAGGGGGGTGTCTCTTTCTGAGACAATATGCCAGATATTGGCAGATTCCGTTCTTTGCAAGACACAGAGTTAGAGCCTTGGAAGTTCAATTCTATTTGAGACAGGGTAGCAGACAATGGAGCATTCAACTCCTTACGACACGGGGTGTTGGAGCCTTGGGAACTCAGTTCTTTCTTAAATAGGGGGCTAGAAACTGGAACGTTCAACTCCTTGCAAGAAAGGGTGCTGGAACTCTGAGAAGTTGGCTGTTTCTGAAATAGGGTGCCAGCAATGGGAACATTTATCTCCTTCCGAGCCAGAGTGTTGGTGCTTTTCAAACTCAACTCCTTCCTTGATAAGGAGCCAGACAGTGGCACATTGAGCTCTTTGCGAGACAGGATGCCTGACAGTGGTGTATTTAGCTCCTTCCTGGACAGGGTGCCAGAAAGTAGCGTATTCAGCTCTTTGCGAGACAGGGTGTTGGAGCCTGGACAGCTACTCTCCTTCTGAGACAGGATGCCAGACGCTGGCATATTCAGCTCCTTGCATAGCAAGCTGCTGTAAAATCTTGAACTCAAGTCACCCTGAGAGAGGCTGACAAGTCCCATGTCCATGTTTGACTGGAATGGATGGAAAGTGTTGGTTATGTATTTGGGATTCTCTAGCTGAGTGTCCTGTAATCCCATCTGAATCTCTCCTATTGAATTTCCCACTACTCCAACTCCACAGTCTGCCTCCGGCATTCTGTGGAAGTCTTTCTGGTCTTCATCTACAGGTTCCAGTGCCTCCTCCTGTCCCCTTGATTTTGGAACACTATCAGCACAGTTTCCACCTTCTGCTCCCCCCTGCTTTATGTCCCCAGATGAACAACGCACCTGGCTCTGGTTCTGTTGGTCCTGTTGCTGACTTAATTCCTGCTGGTCTGTTCCAAGCCACAGCCAGTTGTGTGGTTGTGCAACTGAGGCTTCATCTGCCTCTGGTGCCTTTTTATGCTGGTAACGAAGTATAAAGGTGATGCAGTTGATAAGGAAGATGAGAATGGCGAGAGAGAACACACCCAGAAGAACATACATGCCAATCTCCAGGTCAGTGACTGACTGTGGCGCCTTTACAATAGCATCGTCATAGTCATCCTCTTCATCATCATAGTTGTCCATACTATCAAAGTGTGATGACTCAGAGGAAGAAAACTGGTCTTTACTTCTCCCGAGATCAAATTTCCACACTGGAGACTGGGGTGCATTTTCAGAATCTTGGATAATCCCACGACCCTTTTTAACTTCAACTTTGCTTTGAGCTGCATGGGTGGGGGCTTCATTCAACATTGATCCCTCAATTCTCTGAAAAGGAGACTCTGATTTCAGGTTCAAGTCACTCAGTGTTGACATAGTCGGGAACATCACACCTATTTTCCTGTTCTTCTTCCTGCCTTCACTTGCATCATAGTTGACTCGAACCCAGGTAGTCCCCGACGCTAGGGTTCCCCGATGCTTCCCTTTCGGGCAATGCTCAGGAGCTTGGATGCTGACCTGTAGGAGGAAACCCTCCCCATCTTCCTCAGACACAAGGATCACAGGGTGTGTGAAATCCACATTTGGGTTCGTGGACACCAGACGGTGGTCTGCAGAGGTGATGGACAGTTTGAGGTTCTGCCAGCTGTACAGTTCAATTGGAGCCATGGTGTGATCGCTGAATTGCAACCAGATACTGAGGATGGATTCCTGTAGAGACAGAAAATAGAGAGACAACTGGAGAATAACTGATAGAGAGGCATTTATGAGGCAGTAGACAATCTGAAAGTAACAGAGTGAGTACAAAACTGAGGGCAAAGAAAAACACTGAGCAAAAACATCATTTCTTTTCGTGCTGATGCCTTTCAAACATTTCCAATATTATTGAGTACATAGTTAAAACCAGACTGTCAAAAACCTAGAGGCCAATATTCAAAGACATGCTGAAAGGGTGCAACATCCAACTAATTTTGATTGTTTTTTTAAGGTGAATTTTCAGCTAGTTGTTCAGCTAAAAATTCGGATAAAATATAGGCTATCAAATTTTGACTGACTGGATGTGTCAAACATACAGAGATAGCACTGAAAAAAAATGCTGAACAGCTAAATCTATAGCAAATCATCCTCTACTCATTCCACCATGACTTTCTGTTTAAAAGGAAAATATCCCCTGCTGCCCCACTGCCCTTCCCTTCCTCTAACCTGTCTTTCTGTTTTTCAGAAAACATACTACTACTACTTATAGCAGGCCTTGACAAATTTTCAATAAATCTAGGAGCCAGCCTACAATTTTAGGGGCTAGTGGCTGACAGGGGCGGACTGACCATTTGGGCAACTGGGCAGTGCCCAACAGCACAGAGGCTCTAGGGGGCCCAGAGGCTCAGCATGGATGCCCGGCATGCCGCTGGTGTTCTACAGGCCTCAGCAGGGGGGAACATGTTCTTTCCTGCCTGGCCTGCTGAGCTGCCGCTATTCCCCCTGCCCGAAACCATCATATTTTAAAAATGGCGGCCGAGACTGTCGAGACCCGTGAGACTACCACGGGAAGTCTCTACCGCCATTTTGAAAACATGGCGGCATCGGCAGCCAGGGAATAGCAGCAGCATAGCGAGCAGGAAAGAATACGCCCCCCCCCCCCCCGCACAGGCCACCAGACTACCAGGACTCCTCAGGTAGGACCAGGGCAGAGGGGGCATCAGCTGGGGCAGCAGAGGGGTGTCAGGCACCGGCCGGGCGGGGGCCCCAGACCACCCTCAGTGCCCGGGGACTCAGACCAACGTCAGTCCGCCCCTGGCAGCTGAGACCTCTATCACTTCTACTTCCTCACTCCTCCTACATTGCCTGCACTGATTTCTTTTTTTTGAGAGGGTGGAAATCCCCTCCCAGATCAGCAGTAGCTCTTTTAGAAACTGATTTGTTAAGGCTCTTTTCCTATTCTGTGTCTGTAGGCAACAAAAGTTTAGTAAATTAGTCCCTTAAGGTGCCTATGGAGCAGGGGCGTATCTGTGTGGGGCCACAGGGGCCTGGGCCCCCACAGATTTTGCCCTGGACCCCCCTACCGCCGTCAACCCTCCCCCGCTGCCGTTGCTTACCTTTGCTGGCGGGGGACCCCAACCCCTGCCAGCCGAGGTCCGCTTCCACCTGCCGCTGCCTTTAAAAATATTTCTTCAGCTGGCGGGGGATCCCAAACCCCGCCAGCCGACCCGAGGTCTTTAAAGTTCTTCTTCGACCTCCGTGGCCGTGCTGCTGTTGAAAGCTGTTGAATCCAGCTTGGAGTCTGACGTTGCAGCACGTTGTACTTGCAGGACGCTCCTGCATGTAAAACGTGCTGCAACATCAGACTCCGAACTGGATTCAACAGCTTTCAACAGCAGCATGGCCACGGAGGACGAAGAAGAACTTTAAAGACCTCAGGTCGGCTGGCGGGGGTTGGGGTCCCCGCCAGCTGAAGAAATATTTTTAAAGGCAGCAGAAGGTGGAAGCGGACCTCGGCTGGCGGGGGTTGAGGTCCCCCGCCAGCAATGGTAAGCAACGGCAGTGGGGGAGGGTTGACGGCGGGAGAGGGGGTGGAGAGAGTCGTTGGTGGCGGGGGGGGGGGGGGTCTGGCAATGGCGGGGGGGGGGGTGTCAGTGGGGAGGGGCTAAAATGTGCCCCCTCCCTCTGGCTCTGGCCCCCCCTACCGCCGGAGTCCAGATACGCCCCTGCTCTGGAGTACCCTAATGGTTAATGAAGTGGCCTAAGAACCAGGGAACCAAGTTCAATTTCCACTGCAGCTCCTTGTTTATAGTTTATTGCAACTTACTATACCGCCCTAACTGACATGCAGAGCAGAGTGGTTTACATACTATCAATTAAGGAAAGGAACTCCATCAATAATAGGAAAGAAAAACATATCACACAAAAGGAAAGAAACGTAAAAACAAGGATAAAAGAGGTGAGGGAGGAGAAAAAAAGGGGTGAGGGAGGGAAGAGAAGGTAAAGGACTGATATTGGTGGTGGTGGTGATGGTGGGGGAGGTCGCTGATGGCTCCTGTCAGTTTGCGTCTCCAAAGGCCTGTTTGTATAGCCACATCTTCAGTTTAGATTTGAAACTACGCAAAGAGAGGTTACTGTGGAAAAAGGGGAAGATTGTTCCAAATGTGTGGTGACAAGAAAAAGAAGGTGCTGGATCTAGTAGATTGAAGACGAGCAAATTTAGGACTCGGTAGGATCAGGCGATGATCACTGATTGACTGGAGAACCCTGGCTGGTAAGTAGGGGACAGTGAGACAGGAGAGATTGTCAGGAAAGCCGAACCTGAAGGCTCTGAATGTAAGGATAGCCACTTTATAAATGATGTGCTTTTGAACCGGTAACCAGTGGTATTGTTTCAGTAAAGGAGTTGTATGATCAAAGCGGTGAGCAGAACATAGTAGTCTTATGGCTGTGTTTTGAAGGGTTTGTAGTTTCTTTAAAGAGATATGAGGTAAACAAGCATAAATGATATTGCAATAGTCGAGTCGTCAGGTGAAAACAGAGAGGTTAGTGAATGGAACTTATTACAGTCAAAGAAAAGGCATATCGCCCACTGCTGGCGAAAAACAAGAAAACTGACCCTAGACAAATGTGAGATTTGAGGTTGGACGGAAAGGGAAGAATCAAAGATTATACCAAGCTAACGGAAGCTCGACACTGGGGTGATTAATGTACCAAAAAGCTGAATGGGGGAGGAAGGAGTGACCAATGTATTTGAAAACCAGCAGGCAATGGTTTTGTCAGCATTTAATACTAACTGGTGATCCATTAGCCAAGTAGTGACCATGTCAAGGCAGGTTTGAAGGGGACCAATTGAGGGAGAGAGAGGGGAAGTGGGGTAGACCAAAAGGATATCATCAGCATACATGTGAACAGATATACCAAAGGACTGAATAAGGATAGCGAGAGGACTTAGAAATAAATTAAAAAGAAGACTGAACCCCAGGAAACTCCACAGTGCAGTTCCCTTTTCTCAGAGATTGCATCAGCAGAAAAAGAAATGAGTTGATCAAATACTATTTCTTCCACAACCTTAGACATGCAACAGAGATTGGACACGGGATGATAGTGATTGGGAATAGTGGGCTCCAAAGAAGATTTTTTCAAAATAAGACAGACTATGGCTGATTTTCATAGATCTGGGAACTGGCCAGTTGATAAACTGAGGTTTATTAGGGACAGTAGAGTGGGTAATAAACCTAATTCTGATGTCTTTATCCAAGAGGGGAAGGGGATCACAATGGCTGTAGGTTGTTCTCAATTTTTTCCAATTCAGTTTTATCATCTCCAGATAACACTACAATATGCTCCCCTCTTCACACCTGAGTTGAGGGATGCAGTCTATAAGCGCTGGGCCTCTAATAGATTACGTATCCTAGGGCAATTCTGAAAGGAGGGGGGATTCGTCTCCTTCTCGGACCTACAAGGTGACTATGGCTTAGAGGTGAAGGTGCTGTTATATTATAGATAGGTCCGGGATTTTGTTTATCGTAGGGCCCGGGGAGACCTGAGCCTGGAGTTGACTTTGTTGGAAAGGGCTAATAGAGGTGGAGGGGGTAAGGATAGCATTTTTCGCTTGTATCTGGCCTTAGTGCTATATCATACCCTTTGCAAAAATAAATTTGTAAATGGGAAGCTGACCTTAATCATACCTATGACGTGGACTGATGGGAAAAGAGCTTTAAACATCTTTTTAAATTGTCTCTAGCTAGCAATTTGGTTGAAAATGGTTTTAAAAACTTTTATCGCTGGTATTACACCCCTAACAGCCTACTTAAGATGTACTCTCAAGACTCTGATCGGTGCTGGAGAAACTGTGACAATCGGGGTACATTTTATCATTTTTGGTGGACTTGCCCAAAGGCACAGCTTTATTGGACCTCTAGAGAAATACCCAGTGTACCTGAATGTAACTCACTTTGAGCTACTACTGAAAAAGGTGTGAGCAAAATCTAAATAAATAAATATATTGAATTTAGTCCATCAAATTTTACAAACACTTTACCCTCAATAAGCAGAGTACTAGCAACACAGGTGTTTACTGCTGGAAAATTAGCATTGGCTCAGTCTTAGAAACAACAGTCAATGCCAACTATGTCTCGAGTTCTCCAAAAGTTGGATTTTGTTTCCAAATGTCCAAATTGACTGAACTAAGGCGTGATATTCAACAATTAAATCTCGCAGTGATTTTAGTAGCTTATGATAACATAAGCTACCAAAACTGAAATATAGATAAGGCTACGAGCATTTAAATATATATATCAATTACTTCTTTTTTCTGTTTTCCATTTTATTTTTTCTTGCTAAGATTATAGAGTGCCCTCAGCAACCACCACTGTTTACTGCAATATATTTTTTAATGCCACGTGGACATAGCACTTCTTTCATCGGGTCACTCTTATTTTTTTATGTGCTATAGCCTATAATATAGTGCTTCATCTATCCACTCTTATCCACTTCTATCTACGAACTGAAGTTGGCTTCCCCTGGAAACTAAGGCGTGAACATTTAGCTGCTTTTTCTAAAGTTTGGCGTGTTTATGAAACATGGAGATACACATCACCTTTAGGATCTTGTTCCTAATTGGTTACTGCATTCCTGGGAGGGGGAAGGGTTGTGGGTGGGGGGAAGGGGGGTTGTTGATTCTCTTATTGTTTGTTATACTGATCTCATTGTTATAATGACTGCATTCTTTAATACGCTTTAATAAAAATAAAGAAAATGTGGGAAAATAAAAGATTATACAGTGTAGAGAGTTTGGAGATATGTGAAATGCCCAAAAGCAATCGAAAAAATGAGGAAGCATATTAATGTGGAAGTTTCCAAATTTGTGGTATTATCTAGAGGTTTGGTCCTCTCTCATGATTTATTAACAGCTGATTGTCCGGGGTTATATTGTAAAGATGGAGTACATTTATTAGATATTGGTCAAGACATATAATTGAGTAGCATTCAAGATGTGTTAAAGGGATGTGGTACATCACTAGTTGCAGCTAAAGTGTAATGGGAAGTTGGAGACATGCTGTAGCAGTCCCCACTTTTGGCGGGAAAGCCTGTGTGACGCCGCCATGCTTACATGGAGGGGTTAGTGGAGAGGAGATGAAGTGGGAGAGATCTTCAGTCTTCCATCACTGAAGACTGGGGGAAAAGTGGAAGTTACATGATGTGTAGTTATATGGGCCAGTACAGAACCATCTTGTCAAGTTATTCATAATACATGAAATACTCATTGGTTATTTAATGACTTTATGGAAAATCTGAATAAAGCTGTGGCCATGATTTGCCACTTAAAGAATACTGTTGTGTGTAAATTAATTTGAATTTGTAGGTATATAAGTTGTTGAATGTGAGAATTTTTGCATGGTGCGAATGCCTAAGTTATGGGTACTGGACAGATGAATAAGGGGTTAAAAGCAGCCTCAAAAGGTGGGTGTTTAGCCTGAATTTAAATAGGACTAGAGTCAAGGGCCAAGATGCTCAGAACTCCGGCTCTGTAGGGAACAGTGCCGGAAAGCACCAGCCCGAACACCGAAGAAAAATTACCACACAATGCTCAACACTAACAACATGCGAATTCTATACACGCTGTTAGTGTTGAGCATTGGAAGTTAAAGTGCTCAGAACGTGCCTGGCACAGCTCTTGTATGTATAACCAGTCAAGAGGGAATAGTTGTGGTGTCCATAGTGGAAACCCTGGGCAGAAAGTAAACCAGACAGCAAAAATGTAAAAATATACAAGTAAAAAAGGTTTAAAAAAAAGAAAACCTCAAAACATAACAACACCGGAGACAACACCAGAAGCAAGTTGCAGAAACTGCAGAGCTGCACACAGAGCTATAGCTCTGATACCCATTACCTCCTGAATCAGAAACAAGAAATCAGTGGGGGGACCCCTGAGATTAAGCAGCTGCCCCCATCCCTCCTTCTACTCCCAGGGACTCCTCTGTAACTCTGCACACTCACCCCAACCCCTGCTCGGAGCTGTCAGTAGGTTTTAGTCGTTAGGGAAAGGTTTTTGTACGCAGTTTCTCTGAGCATTGGAGGGAATCGCTAATGGTCTCATTTACATCACATTTTAATACTAACGAGCTTGTTTGCATAGAATCTTTAGCCATTGCTTCTGCACGCTGCTGGAGGGGTGCAGGCTGGTTCTCTGCCCCCTCTGCCCTGGGACAGGTTACTTCCTGTTCTGGAGCAGGAGCAGGAAACCAGCGGAGCCGACAGCCACGCGGCTGCTCCCAGCAGGTAAGAATGCACCCAGGGGGAGGGCTTGGGTGATACGCCGGAGGGGGGGGGGGTCTTGCTGCACCCAAGGGGGACGGACGCCGCTGCACCCGGTGTGGGGGGGGGTGCGCAGCAGCGAACTGCCCCAGGTGGCAGGCGACCAAGGATTGCCACTGGGTAAAAGCAGCAGCGAAACCTTTTATTCATTAAGTGCACAATAATGTGATGCTAGACTAGCTAAAACCGGTCTAAATGAAACGTTGCAAGCCCGGTTAGCATTAAGCATTGGGGCCAGAGCATGGTGTACCAACTCAGGAACATTCTGTACTTTTTGTGGACAGGAGGGGAAGGAATAGGCATCCCTGGCCAGCCCTGTAACCTTTCTTGGATATTAGGGAGCCAAGTGATCCTGGGGCAACCTGGCTGCTGTTTCTGGCAGCGAAAGGAGGTGGGTAAAGTAACCCCCTGATACACCTTTTTTTTTTGAGGGGGGGGCTCACAAGAGGGAGGGAGGGATAAGAGACAACAGGCACAGTGGAATTTTTTTTTTTTTTGGAAGGTGACTGAAAGATTTAGACCTGCTTTCACAGTGCCAGGATTTGAGCAGTACATTTGCCATTTAACACTGAATATCATGATACTGGAACTCACTCCCAGCCAACTCTAACTCAGTTCCCTTTCTGACTGGCTATCTCTGTGGGCACAATGATTAAAGCTGATCAGAACGGTGGGATTTGTAACCAGCCTGCTGCCAAAGTTAGACAGTTAAACCTTTTGAAAAGTGATCTTTTTAAATCTATCTGCATTAAACAAAAGTTTACATTAGTAGATCACTTCTGTTGGATAAATTGGATTTTCAAATCCCAAAAGTACCAGAACTGTTTCATAATGTGGACTACAGATGGTGCAGTCCACAAATCCAACACCCTTCTCCCCAAATCCTCTAAACTGGGACTCATTCATAATCTATACCAGAACCAACTAAGACTGATCCCTCTAATTCGATTATTTTAATCATATTATCATCATTGATCATTATATCTTAACCTGCTCTCAATTATAGGTTATGTATTATCATTCTACTGACCCTATTTACCTGAATTCTTACACATTAATCTGTAACATTATGCCGAACTTCTTACTCTGTTAATAGTGATGCCTTTGCAACATAATGTAAACCACATTGAGCCTGCAAATAGGTGGGAAAATGTGGGGTACAAATGCAGCAAATAAAAAAAATAAATAAATAATTGGCTTCAACTCTGGGGGGAGATACAAGAGCATCACTGGATGCTGAGCAAGGAGAAATGAGAGACTTCTCCTTCCCCTAATCCTGGAACTTTTCAGAAACCTCAAAACTCAAGAGACCCTTAGCTAGTTAAGTGTCAATATTCAGCACCTAAGTGGCCATGTTAACTGCATAAACAGGACCGCATAAAAGTCAATTATATCTTTATGTGGTAACCCGTAGTCAGTTGAGTGCTGAATATCACACTTAACCAGCTATGTGTTAGCCGGCTCTGCAACAGAAGTTCAATGCCAAAGCCTGGGCATTGCCCACATTGGATTTACGGGCATAACACTGGTGACAGTCAGCGAAATGCTGATCATTGCCGCTAGTGAATATCGTCCCCTGCGTGTCTATGTTTCCCAATTAAAGAGCCTGCAATCAATTGGCACTATCGATTTTGGGGAGTGGAGGGACATTTGGGGATCAAGGGGCGACCTCAACTTATCCCTCCTGTACAGTTTGACACCCTGTCACAAGGCAACTAGCTAGAACAGCAGAATCTGGGTAGATGGCAGCACAGCTCCAATACATGCACTCCAGTACTACACCCTAAAATCGAGTGTAGTACCGGAAGACTGGAGGGTAGCCAATGTTACTCCGATTTTTAAGAAGGGTTCCAGAGGAGATCCGGGAAATTATAGACCGGTGAGTCTGACGTCGGTGCCGGGCAAGATGGTGGAGGCTATTATTAAGAATAAAATTGCAGAGCATATACAAAAACATGGACTGATGAGACAAAGTCAGCACGGATTTAGTGAAGGGAAGTCTTGCCTCACCAATCTAATGCATTTTTTTGAGGGGGTAAGCAAACATGTGGACAATGGGGAGCCGGTTGATATTGTATATCTGGATTTTCAGAAGGCGTTTGACAAAGTGCCGCACGAAAGACTCCTGAAGAAATTGCAGAGTCATGGAATCGGAGGTAGGGTATTATTATGGATTAAGAACTGGTTGAAAGATAGGAAGCAGAGAGTAGGATTGCGTGGCCAGTATTCTCAGTGGAGGAGGGTAGTTAGTGGGGTCCCGCAGGGGTCTGTGCTGGGTCCGTTGCTTTTTAATGTATTTATAAATGACCTAGAGATGGGAATAACTAGTGAGGTAATTAAATTCGCCGATGACACAAAATTATTCAGGGTCGTCAAGTCGCAGGAGGAATGTGAACGATTACAGGAGGACCTTGCGAGACTGGGAGAATGGGCGTGCAAGTGGCAGATGAAGTTCAATGTTGACAAGTGCAAAGTGATGCATGTGGGTAAGAGGAACCCGAATTATAGCTACGTCTTGCAAGGTTCCGCGTTAGGAGTTACGGATCAAGAAAGGGATCTGGGTGTCGTCGTCGATGATACGCTGAAACCTTCTGCTCAGTGTGCTGCTGCGGATAGGAAAGCGAATAGAATGTTGGGTGTTATTAGGAAGGGTATGGAGTCCAGGTGTGCGGATGTTATAATGCCGTTGTATCGCTCCATGGTGCGACCGCACCTGGAGTATTGTGTTCAGTACTGGTCTCCGTATCTCAAAAAAGATATAGTAGAATTGGAAAAGGTACAGCGAAGGGCGACGAAAATGATAGTGGGGATGGGACGACTTTCCTACGAAGAGAGGCTGAGAAGGCTAGGGCTTTTCAGCTTGGAGAAGAGACGGCTGAGGGGAGATATGATAGAAGTGTATAAAGTAATGAGTGGAATGGATCGGGTGGATGTGAAGCGACTGTTCACGCTATCCAAAAATACTAGGACTAGAGGGCATGAGTTGAAGCTACAGTGTGGTAAATTTAAAACGAATCGGAGAAAATTTTTCTTCACCCAACGTGTAATTAGACTCTGGAATTCGTTGCCGGAGAACGTGGTACGTGCGGTTAGCTTGACGGAGTTCAAAAAGGGGTTAGATAGATTCCTAAAGGACAAGTCCATAGACCGCTATTAAATGGACTTGGAAAAATTCCGCATTTTTAGGTATAACTTGTCTGGAATGTTTTTACGTTTGGGAAGCGTGCCAGGTGCCCTTGACCTGGATTGGCCACTGTCGGTGACAGGATGCTGGGCTAGATGGACCTTTGGTCTTTCCCAGTATGGCACTACTTATGTACTTATGTACTTATGTACTTATGTACTTATGTACTTATGACGAAACATCTAGCCACCCATCTGGGGTTGCCCCGCAGCCACTTACAGGGTCTATCCCCAGCACAGCTCAGGTCCGCCTGCACCTGCCGCTTGTGCTGTACACTAGCATCCTCATCCCACCGACTGGGTCATAACCACCTCTAGGCGAGTCTCCTGATCTCAAACTATCCCCAGTGATTTCTAGGTTACTGGAGACCACACTCCCAGTGGTCCCACAGTTCCCAGAAAGCAATTACAGACCCAACACACAAACCATCAGGATTCTTTATCAGTCCAGACAAGCAGGGGCAATAAACTAAAATTGTTTATTGTCTGAAAAATTGAACAGTGAAACAGAAAAAGTGCAATCAGCAGAACAATAACAGGTAACTGAAATATGGATTAATTATAAACTATCTAAACATTTGTTTACTTTCTAAAAAGTACCTGGGGAGATCAGAAAATATGCTGCTCACAATTAAATTTTAATTGATCACAGGGCCTCAGCAAAGAGATCTTTCTCTCACTTCTCCCTGGCTGAATCTGGGGCAGAAGCAAGTACACTCCAAATGAAATTGAGCTCCTGGGCCAATCAGAGCCCAGAACAACAAGTTTGAAAGTATACTGCAGACTGCCTTTCCAAAAGGCTTAAACAAAGAAAACAACCTTGGTTCTGCAGCAGCTTCAAAACATAAATATGCACCACCTGCTGGCCAAACTAGAGAAATATACTTCAGAAAATACTCAATACACTTCACACTCAAGCTTAAAACACACTGTTCTGTCACACCTCTCCTCTACTACCACACTGAAGTACTGCCTTGTTCCACCCTGTCTGAGCAGACTGGAGGGAGGGCAGAACATATCAGAGCTTCATTACGGGCCTGTACTAAAAAGGCCTGTGCAGTGCTCACTCTTCTTTAAACTTCAGGCCAACATAGAAAAAGGCAGGGAGAAGTGACAGCAAGCCCAGATATGGGGAGGGAAGAGGGAGAGATGCTGGCCAATTGGGGAGGGGGCAGAGAGGGGAAGGGGTGATGCTGAACTATGGGGAGGAGGGGCTTGAAACTACCCCTGGGGGAGCATGGCTAAAGGTTTGCCTAGGATGTCCAATACCCTTGGGCCAGCCCTATTTTGATACAGACATGTATACATGCCAGTATTTGACAAGTAAATTGAAAATAGGGCTCCTAAAATAACACCTTAGCCTCTTATTCTCCTTTTCACACCTGTGTTGTTTTTAACCATTTCTTGTCATAAATGAACCTTTCTAATCTCTTATTTGTCTGTTTTGAATAGGTTGTAAGCTCCATGGAGCAGGAACTCATATGTATGTGTACAGCACTGTGTACATCCAGTAGCGCTATAGAAATGAGAAATAACAGTAGCAGCAGAAGTGACTCCAAGATCCTCTTTCTGGCTGGTGACTCCACCGCTGTATGCACCACTGTGGAAACTTTATGTTTTGTTTTTACTATCCTTTTAACTTCTGATGTAGTTCCTATTTCCTTTTAGACTCTTAAATTGTTTGCAGTGCCTCTGCCTTTTTAACATTGTGAACCGCATTGCTGTTTATATATGAAATGGTGGTATATTAAGTTAAATAAACCATAAACCGTCACTTCATATTTATCCACCCTCTGTTTCATCTGCCAAAGTCCTCTTGCACTTTCTCACAGTCATGTGTTTTAATTATTTGCATATGTTTGTGTAATCTGCAGATTTCATGAACTTGCTTAACCTTCCCCTTTCCAGATCATAACGGAATCTGTTAAATCTTACTGGCTCCAATACAGATGCCCGGAGGACTCCACTATTAACTAAGCTCACTTCCTCGAGGAAACTGACTGTCCTGCTCTCTGTTTCCTATCTTCTCACCAGTTGGCAATCCGTGATCCTATTCTGTGACCTTTTTGTTTCCTAAGGAGTTCAGTCTTTTATTCTAGTCAGTATTCTATAAGAGATCATTTATACACAGAAGTGGCCACTATTTGTTTGAATATTAACGAGGTCCTGAATACTGTAAATTCACCTAAAGTTTTGGATTTCATATTAAGATTCTGCTCTGACCTGTGAAGCCCAAATTAATCATTTATATAAGAAGTGGGTTTTTTGGTTTGTTTGTTTGTTTTTTTATTAAGGCAACTGAAGACTATTCGTCCTTACTTCCACAAAAGCCAATTTGCAGTGTAGGTCCAGGCTTTGGTTATATCTCAATTGGACTATTCTAACTCCTTATATTCTGGGATTTCAGATATTCTCATGAAAAGATTACAGCTTTAGATTGCTTTTTGGAAAGAAAAGGTTTGATCATGTTACTCCATTGTTGGTTTCTGTTCACTGGCTTCCTATTAAAGGACAAATCTTGTTTAAATTAGCTTGCTTCATGTTTTAAATTTTACATGGTTTGGCTGCAGAAAGTTTAACTCAATTAGTGGTATTTCTTTCACTCAGAAAAAGTTTCCAGGTCAAAAGATTCTTATTTGTTAATCTTTCCATCTTTTAAGAGTGTTCAGTGTAAAAAGACATTGGCATCATCTTTTTCATATACAGCTGCAGCCATCTGGAACGAGCAAGCCTCTTATTATGTTTTTCATAGAAGTCTTAAAACTTATCTTTTCCAACAGTTTTTGAATTAGGTCAATTTTTATATTTTTCTTATTTTCATTTATGTAATTGTAGTTCCGTATTTTATTATAAAGCGCTCTGGACCCTTTGGGAGAGAAAGCGGTCTGTAAGTATAAGATTAGATTAGATTAGATAACTGATTAAAAATACAATCATTTACATGTTTTCTTGGCACCTAAAATGAAATGGGCTCTTTATACAATTACCTGCTTAACTGAAAGGAACCCTGTAACAAGAGTTCCTAGAATGAGCGGGAAAGGGAGAAATCTAAGGAAACATATCTTTAGGAAAGGATGGTGGATATATGAAACAGCTTTACAATGGAGGTGGTGGAGATGAGGACTGTATCTGAATTTAGAAAAACATGGGACAAACATGGAGAATGTCTAAGGGACAGGAAGGGATTGTAGAGCTGGTGTGGAAGGACAGAGTGGATAATCTGTATTGACTTTTTCAGTCATTGAGTTCTGTTTTTATATCTTGGCCTTTGGCTATTTGCATTATAGATCAGAACATTCTAATTTCTGATCTATAATGCAAATATAATGCAAATAGATAACTTTCAAAGTTATCTATTATCTTTTTTCCACCCTTGCCATTACCAATGTTATAAAACAGGCGAGGAGTAAGAGAGGCACCACTGGGATAAAAGAGGCAAAATTGATAACTTTTAGGGCTTTTTCTTTCTATTTTTACAGCATCCGCTTTGCCCGGTCAGCCGACTTTGCTGTGTTCTTATCCATTCCCAACCCTTCCTATGCTCTCTGATGTGTGCAAACAGTGGCTTGTGTCAATGCCACAAATCTACAGCTGAAGCCAACTTTCTCCAAAAGGTCCACTGCTTTCACTTCAAATATACAAAAGCTTCTTACTTTCACCCAGCTGTCAAATATTCCCTTCCCCCCCCCCTCCCCCAATTTATAGTCATGTTAGCTAGAACGGGAGGGGAAAAGAAATGCCAAAAGGAGACAGGTGGGGGGAGGAGGGAAAGACATCATTTCTGGCAGCTCCCCTTCCACCCTTCCCTTCTTCACCCCTAACCCTTCTCACCTGTTTGTAGTTCTGTAGCTCCTGCTGAGCCTGACATGTGGCTATAAACACTCCACTGTGTCCCGCCATGCTGCTGAGTGACAGAGAGATCCCCGACACCAACTGGGTGCGCAGCTCCGAAATGGCAACTTTCTCCTCTGATACTACCACTGTCTGCTCCCCAAGAACAGAGTGCGACACCGGGGAGCGGACCTGTAACACATCCAAAATCATTATTATCTACTCACCTCTCCCTAACAGCGGAGTACGAGAGGTTGAGACTAGACCTTTTATCAAAAGTGAAATACTGTGAAAAAACTGACATTTTCATCCTCTTGAATAATGTGTGAAACAAAATGTTTCAGCCGCCTGTCATAAATACACTGATTTTGCACTATAATTTGTTAGAATTCACAACACAAGAATATGCCACTTCTGTGAAAAGGTACATTATGCATGCTGTGGTGAAAGGTCACCATGAAATTAGTCACCACATGAAAATGTGACAGGAAAACTTCATATCTTCTCCAACTGTTTTGTAAGACAGAAATGGGGGTCTAAGGACCCCACAGCAGCACTACCAGAAACTACACAAGAGATTAGGGCTCCTGCCTTTCACTTCCACAACTCTGAGTCTGCATCAAGAGCAATGGCCATGGTCAGAACACATTTGGAGGGTTGCTCTGTTTGTTCATCATACTATACATGGCCTCATTACGGAACGCTCCAAGAATGAGGGGCAGAGATTAATGAAAAGCTACTCACTTCCACTGAGGTCACGCCTGGCTCCCTGCCAATCAGGATGCTTCCCTCCTCCAGCACTGCTACCTGAGGGTCTTTGGCTCTTGCATGCTCCCTCAGCAAATGTGAGACATCCAGCAGCCAATCAGAGCCCAACAAGTATGTTACATGTCGGCCGCCATCCAATGGGTGAGCCACAAAGTGGGCTAGGAAGCGAACACTGGCGCACTGGTACTGCGGTCTGCACTCTCGCGCCTTCCTCTCCAGGGTGCCATCCTCATCTGCTTGGTCCAGGTCAGATAGCCTGCCAGAGAGAGATACCATGTTAAAGGTTGTTTAAAGTGCTTATATTCCCTGTCTCGTCCGCTCGTGGACTTGGAAGTCTCGCAAGGCCGCCGTTGAGGTCTCGGAAGCTATTTTGAAGCAGTGCTGGCAACGAGAAGACTGGGGCAGCCCTGGACAGGAAAGAGGGGGTTCTATTCTGCCCCGAAGAGGCCACTAGACCACTAGGGCACAATAAGGTATGTGAGGGGAGGACACCCGAGGCCCGCTCACAAGTCAGCCAGCCTGCCTGTCTGCAAACCCAGACAAACGGGCAGGCTGGCAAACCCCCCGCAGTGTCCTCAAAAAGAGGGCATGTCCAGGTAATCCTAGTTCATACTGACTTACAAATGCATTCATTCTGCATTTCCTCAGTACCTCTCCACTCTTATCTCTTCCTACACCCCTCCCTGGGAACACTACTCATCAGGTAAGTCTCTTATCTGTACCCTTCACCTCCACTGCCAACTCCGGACTCTGTTCCTTTTGCCTTGTTGCACCTGAATAGACTCCCTGAGTCAGTATATTCAAATGTAGCCTAAAAACCCACCTTTTTGAGGCTGCTTTTAATGCTTAACCCATTATTTACCTGTTCAATACCCATGTTATGTTAATCATTCCCACAATAAATGAAACTCTCTAATCCAGGAATGCAGGAGTTCAGGTTTCGAGTGCCACAAACAGGCTAGGTTTTCAGGATATCCCTAATGAATATGTATAAATCGACAGTTAACTATGATTTCACAAAATATTCTTTATTACTTATAACTTACAAAATGTTCTAATAAAACTTATATTGCATTCATTATTCATTCATCCCTACCACTCAAAACCCACTCACACTATACACTTAAAATTGCAGACAGGCAAACAGCATCTATATGTTATTATTGACCAACAAATTCTTCCATATAAATGATCAAATAATCCATCAAAATATTATAAATAGAACCTTCAAAGTGAAGCAATTTTATCCCTCAATATTTCAACCTCAGTTTCTCTTTTCAATAATGTCCAAGCCCACAGACACACAACCACAAATGTTTCACGATGTTCCACATGGAAAGAATACCACTACTGTCTTCATGTGCTGATTATACTGTGTACATTCCAAATAACCAATCAAAATCGCTCCACTGAATCCATTACACAGTTATTGGTCACTTTCTTCTTGCATTCGTTGTTCAATTATTAACAACTTTTTTGGGACTCTGAAAATACCAGCTGCTTCTTCCCCACAAGTCTATATATTTCAATCCACTGTGTGTATGCCATGCTGTGGAAACCCGACATATTTCTGTGTCTCGCCCGAAGGTGTCATTAAGGATTTACTACAATAACATAACAATGCAGAAAGGTAAATGAAAATGATGCCCTATACTACTCTCCCTCACAAAACTATTAATGTATAAATTATACCTTTCACACGCAGATACTCCACATAGTACAGGACACACCGCCAAGGTATCAATCTCAAGACTGACTGTGAAAGCAATGGCGCCTGTCTACCCCAAATGCCCGCACTTCCACCTGTTATATTCTCCCGCTGCATTAAGAGGAATAATGTCATGCCTCCTACATCACCGTTAACGTTAATATTTTGGACTCTTTCATCTACTTGGTGGCTCATATAAGAATTATCCTAAGAGGCTGTGGTACATGACCATTCAAAACCACACACAGCCCATTCTTCAGGCATCTCAAGTTCTGAAACTTATCTACTGAGATACACTGCCAGATGTGTGGTCAATAAGGCAACGTGAGTTCTCCTGAAATGTAAAGTTACACAACCAGGACTCCCTGGAACACATCTTCCATGAATGGGCAAGCAATCTGCAAGAGATGGGAGAGCTAAGCAGTCCCCCAGGGGCTCTGCAGGGAAGTAGGGGTAATCAGTGACTCTCCTCTAGGGATTTGCAGGGACACAGGGGCTGAGAGGTCTCCCAGAGGTTCTGCAAGGAAGTGGGGATACTCAGTGAGTCCCATCTGGGGATTTGCAGGGACACAGGGGCTGAGAGGTCTCCCAGGGGCTCTATCACCTATCTCTACCTACCCATCCATCCTATTACTATGTTATACTTAATTTCCTACTTTACATAACAAAATTCTGTGCTACCTATTACTATGTAAGCCGCATTGAGCCTGCTTTTAGTGGGAAAGTGCGGGATACAAATGTAATAAATAAATAATAAATAAATAAATGGAAGGAAGTGGGGAGGGACCAAGTAGCATCCTTTAGAGATTCTTCAGGGAAATGGGGCTAAGTGGTCCCACTTAGGGACATTGAGTGGTAACCCTATTTAACTGGTTAGGGACGGGTTGATCAGTCCATTCAGGGACTCTGCAGAGAAAATGAAGACTCTGCACTCACCTATCCCGGGGTGCTGCCCGCCACCCTCTAATCTGCTCCAGGTGGATGTCTGACACTTCAACACGCAGAGGCAGCAGTGGAACCCAGACTCGGAGGTGCAAAGATGTCCAGAGGCGCTCGTACCAGAAATCCACTCGAACCTTGAGAGCCCCACGGCTCTCCTTCCCTCCAACATAGACAAAATCACACGTGTCTGTCACCTGAGTAAGCAAATGAGAGACAATTACATACAAGGGGGGGCAGTGGGACAAAGGCTAAATACTGATAAACAGAGTCTGGTGAGCTTATAATTTACGCAACCTGATTTTCAGTAGCCCCAGGTTTAACTTGACTCCTGTTGCTTTCTTGTGCAACAGCCTAAGCTTGTGCTCAGCACCAAGGATGTCGCACTGTAATAGAAGCTGGCTTTATTTCTCTTCTTTGCTTTTATCCTTATTACGCCGATATTAATCCTGCTCTCATCTGGTTAGGATATTTCCTGCCACCCTGCACACGTGGCTGGGTTGTCATTGGAAAGAATGAAAGCTGGGATTTTGCTGGAAAATAGTGCTTTTTTAAAGTAACGGTCTAAAAATATCCAAAAAAAAGTTTGATGGCTGCTGCACAGGTATACGCAGACTCTGCCATTGTGCAGTTAGCAGTGGTCCAGAAGAAAATTAGGGGCCCTTTTACAAAGCGTCAGTAAGCCCAATGTGGGCTTACTGTACGCTAACTCAGAACTACTGCCAGCCCAACGTGTCGCATACCGGAAAAAAAATACTTTTTATAGCGTGGCGCTAACCCAGCAGTAATCAAGCATCACTGCATGCTGCCCAGTTACCGCCAGGTTACTGCGGGAGCCCTTACCACCACCTCGATGGGTGGTGGTAATTGCTCCTCCCCCGCATGGCCACACGGTAAGAGTTTTTTTTAAGGGGCTTTTTACCCACTGCAGTAAAAAGGGCCCTGGTGCGCGGGGAAAATGGCCACTGCTGCTACTGCAGTGTCCTTTTTCTCGCACCTTAGTAAAAGGACCCCTCAGTGACTGCAGATCTAGCAATACTTCCTGCACCCCAAAGATCTGATCCTCACCACCTCAGAATTCCCCCTTTGTGAGGCCTGAGAGCAGACAAGGTTTGGCATGGGCCAGGAAATTCAATCCCCAATCTGCAGGAGAAGAGAGCAGTCCCAGTCCCACTGTGCTCCCACTGCAGCCTTTCCATCTTCCAGGCTGCTGGCAGCGTTAGCAATGTAAGCATGCTGCCTTCGCATGGCCCAGAAGCCTTCTCTCTATTGCGACTTCCTGTTTCCGCGTAGGCAGATCGCTCGCTGCAGAGAGAAGGCTTCCAGGCACGCGAAGGCAGCGTGTTTACATTGCTAATGCTGCCGGCAGCCCAGAAGATGGAAAGGCTGAAGGAAGCATAGCAGAGAGGTGGAGGAGTGACACCGGCGCTTGCAGAGGTGGTAGGGAGAGTGCGAAACAGTACCCAGTGGTGGCGGTGGCGGGGTGGGTGGGAGAGCAAGCAACACCGGACCTTGTGGGAACAGAGGGAGGGAGAGTGACACCGACCCTGTGGGGGGGTGGGGGGGAGGCAGGTAGATTGGGAGAGCGACACCAAACTTGGGAGGGGGAGGGAGGGAAAGCGACACAAGACCTTGTGGGGAGGGGGGAGAGGGAAAGCGACACCAGATTTTGTGGGGGGGGGGGTACGGAGGGAAAACAACACCTTAGGAGGTTTAACTGAAAAACATAGTGATCCTCAATTTGCTTTCAAAATATATTATCTACACAAGATCATTAATCCATATTTTTGGGTTATGGAAACCATATTAAATTATAGGCATATTAAGCTATTGGTATAGTGATGAAATTAATGTTCTTAAAAAACTCATTGCTCATCATATTCTATTCATATACTAGAAAACAAAAACCTCATATACATACTTATTTTCTTCAGAATAACATATAATGATGTAACCCAACGTCTGCCATTATCAGTGATGATTTTTTAAAAAGATAGTGCTAATCATAGAGAAAACACCCACTTGCGCACAATAATATCTTAACTACTGAGCAAAATCTTTGCTTGATTCAACATTGTCGTGATTCATTTTGTGACGGTATATTTACGATGATGAAAAAACATAAATCAATCTATCACTTTATATATCTAAACTCTTGATACTTTCTATCCCCTCAAATGTCAAGAATAACATCAGAAAAAAAATGTTATACATCAATGTGATATGTCAAATTGAGTAGATAACTGCAATATATAATTCCGAATCTCTGGAACCATCATTATCTCTATCGATATTCTATTCTCTAATGCTGCTTACTCATAAAATTACCAAGTAATCCTTACAATACTATTGTTGAAATACAAGCCACTAAATGCGGCAAAAAGTTGAACAGACAGGGAGGTTGCAGCCCAGTACTTAAAACACAAGCATATATATGAAAAACCTTAAAGATTGCCAAAAGGTGTAGATAATATACTTTAAAGCAAATTGATACTAAGTAAGGTTATATTTATTTTTGTTGCCATGGGTTCATACCCATATTACGTGACAAATTGAAGTCAAGATACGTATCCTGTCAAATTTGGATTTTGAAGGGAAACCCCTGAAGAAGGCCATGTGTTGGGTGAAACGGGTCCCGTTGAGATTATAAAATGATTGATTACTTCCTTTTGGATTAAATTTCCTTGCCATCAATATTAATAAAATTGAAGAAAGATTAATGAAGATTAAAAAAATATTTAAAATGTTTTTGTAATAAAGGGGAACTATCAATGGAGGTTTTTTTTTATGACCAATGATGAATATGGAACCGTTGATTTGAGCAAAAAGAAATCATTGTTGCTATCCGGTTAATGAGGTCTTTTTCCTCCATTTGATTTTTACAGTTTTCTTTAATTCCATGCACATGAGGATCATTATGTTTTTCAGTGAAACCTTGAGTTTTGTGTTGATTTTTGATTGGGTTTACTTTTTCTCATACCTTGATTGAATTTTAAAAATCTATTAAAATTTAAATTGAAGAAAATAATCCCCAGAACTCCTACCCCGCTCTCCAGAAGCCTTTTTGTAGGGAAAAGAAAGACCCAGTCCTGTTTCTGCACTCTGTAACCTGGAAAGGCCACTCCCTACCTGAATCACTTGAACACTGGAAGATGCGCAATGTACACGGTTTGAGATGTCCAGTGCAAAGCCCCCTGTCTCCACAGCAACCAGTTTTACCGGAACCTTCCGGGGAATGCCGGTCAGCACAGCCGTGTTCAGAATCTCCTCTTCCTGTCGTAGAAGAATGCTGAGTAAGATCCGACACTGATAGACAAAGTCTACAAGAAACCTCCCAGCCTCAGGCACGCACTCTCAGTAGTCCCCAGTGTCTCAATCTGTGGCCAATATATAGTTCTGTATAGTTTGGTTAATATCACAGAATGGCTAGCACTAATGGCTCACACAGAAATCATTCTAGATTGTCTGTGTTCTGCTGATTAACCCAAATCAGCCCAGCTCATCAGGACATAGAACTGAAATGACACTTCAATTTTTAGGATAGTAATGACTATAGAGAAAAAATGAAGCCCACTTGCTGCAATTAACTCCAGAAGTCAAATTTCAAGATAATATTATGTTTGTTTTATTCAACATCTGGTGAATATAATGACTAGTGCACTACTGAAATGGAAACTCATAAAATTAATTCTGGGTTAAGTATTTGGGCCTTTGGGCTGTTTATTAACATCTCTGGGTTCTGGGACTTCATTTGGCTGCTCACTGGTAAAAATCCATTCAAGAGATGTGTGACAGAAAGCATATGTGCTTGCATTTTACAGAGGCAAATTGTCTAGGGTGCAGACTTTCTTTTATTTGCACATTTTCGTTTGCAGAGAGAACAGAAAGGCAAAAGAACCCTAAGGATCCTTAGGCTCACAAAGGAAAAGAAATGGCCCCTTACCTTAACAAGCGGAACAATAGCCCGAAGGTCACGGTCTGACACCAGCACTTCCCAGAACACTTTCTCCCCCTCCTCTGAAGTGCTGAGACCAGGGTATTCCACCTGCCAGGAGACCCGGCGGGTGGACACGGAACCTGTGCCATTCTCCACACCAAAGTCCAAGTAAAGGAACTCGGGAAAGTCAGCCGCACTGTGAAACAAATCATGGGAGGAATCACAGTCACACACACAACCTGTACGATAAACATATCACAGTCACACACATCCAGCACCAAGAATGAGCTACAGCCATAATCACACAAACCCAGCACTGAGGATGAGCTACAGTCAAAACCACACACACAGCCAGCTCCGAGGATGAGCTATAGTTACAACCATACACAGCCAGCACTGAGGATGAGCTGCAGTCACAATCACACACAGCCAGCACTGAGGATGAGCTAGTCACAACCACACATGCCAGCACCTAGGATGAGCGACAGTCACAATTACACACAGCCAGCACCAAGGATGAGCTACAGTCACAATCACACACAACCAGCACTGAGGATGAGGTACAATCCCAATCACACACAGCCAGCTGAGGATGAGCTGGTTACAATCACAACCAGCAATGATTATGAACTGCAGTCACTATCACACACAAACAGTACTGAAAATGAGGTAGACGTGAAGGAGCATAATCGAACGGAAATGTCTATCTCCATGGGCGTTTATCTCCGAGAACGGGTCCGTGAAGGGGCGGACCGAACCGTAGTTTCGAAAAACATGGACGTTTATCTTTTTTTGAGCTGGGCGTTTTTGTTTTTCAGCGATAATGGAAACCAAAAGCGCCCAGCTCAAAAACGAATAACTCCAAGACATTTATTCATGGGAGGGGCCAGATTCGTAGTGCACTGGTCCCCCTCACATGCCAGGACACCAACCGGGCACCCTAGGGGGCACTTTTACAAAAAAAAAGTAAAACAGCTCCCAGGTGCATAGCACCCTTCCCTTGGGTGTTGAGCCCCCCAAATCCCCCTCAAAACCCACTGCCCACAAGCCTACACCATTACTATAGCCCTAAGGGGTGAAGGGGGGCACCTACATGTGGGTACAGTGGGTTTGGGGGCGGTTTGGAGGGCTCCAATTTACCAGCACAAGTGTAACAGGTGGGGGGAGATGGGCCTGGGTCCACCTGCCTGAAGTCCACTGCACCCCCTAATAATTGCTCCAGTGACCTGCATACTGCTGCCAGGAAGGTGGGTATGACATTTGAGGGTGAAAATAAAAAGTTGTGAAATGGCATATTTTGTGGTGGGAGGGGGTTTGTGACCACTGGGGGAGTAAGGGGAGGTCATCCCCGATTCCCTCCAGTGGTCATCTGGTCATTTAGGGCACTTTTGGGGGCCTTATTCGTGGAAAAACAGGGTCCAGGAAAAGTGCCCTAAATTCTCACTAAAAACGCATATTTTTTTTCCATTATCGGCGAAAGGCGCCCATCTCTGATCGCCCGATAACCACGCCCCAGTTCCGCCTTCACCACGCCTTTGACACGCCTCCATCAACTTTGTCCGCATCCGCGACAGAGTGCAGTTGAAAACGTCCAAATTCGGCTTTCGATTATACCGCTTTATTCGTTTTTGTGAGATAAATGTCTATCTCCCGATTTGGGTCACAATATAGGCGTTTTTCTATTTTGATTATAAGCAGGATAATCACACACAGCCAGCACCGAGGATGAGCTACAGTCACAATTACACACAGCCAGCACTGAGGATGAGCTACAGTCATAATCACACACAGTCAGCACTGAAGATGAGGTACAGCCAGCATTGATAGCATTACAGTTCCACATGTACAACAGCCAGTGATGAAAACAAGACACAGTCAAATCAAATACAATCAGCATACAAGAGGAGACGTGGAGGGGCATTTTCCAAAGAAACGTCCAAGTTGCGATTTGGACGTCTTTGCAAAACGTCCAAATCCAGGGGCAGGGAAACCCTTATTTTCGAAACAAGATGGATGTCCATCTTTCGTTTCGAAAATACCGTCAGAGACATCCAAATCCTTAAATTTGGACGTCCCTAGATTTGGACGTCCCTAGACATGGACGTCTTTGACTTTCGGCAATTTTCGAAACCAAAGACGTCCATGTCAAAAACGTCCAAATGCAAGTCATTTGGACATGGGAGGAGCCAGCATTTCTAGTGCATTGGTCCCCCTGACATGCCAGGACACCAACCGGGCACCCTAGGGGCACTGCAGTGGACTTCAGAAATTGCTCCCAGGTGCATAGCTCCCTTACCTTGTGTGCTGAGCCCCCCCAACCCCCCCAAACCCACTCCCCACAACTGTACACCACTACCATAGCCCTCATGGGTGAAGGGGGGCACCTACATGTGGGTACAGTGGTGGGTTTTGAACGGCTCACATTTATCACCACAAGTGTAACAGGTGGGGATGGGGGGCCTGGGTCCACCTGCCTGAAATGCACTGCACCCACTAAAACTGCTCCAGGAACCTGCATACTGCTGTCATGGAGATGGGTATGACATTTGAGGCTGGCATAGAGGCTGGAAAAAATATTTTTTTAACTTTTTTTAAGGGTGGGAGGGGGTTACTGACCACTGGGGGAGTAAGGGGAGGTCATCCCCGATTCCCTCCGGTGGTCATCTGGTCATTTAGGGCACATTTTTGTGGCTTGGTCGTAAGAAAAAAAGGACCAGGTAAAGTCGTCCAAGTGTTCGTCAGGGACGCCCTTCTTTTTTCCATTATCGGTCGAGGACGCCCATGTGCTAGGCACACCCCAGTCCCGCCTTCGCTATGCCTCCGACACGCCCCCATGAACTTTGGTCGTCCCCGCGATGGAAAGCAGTTGAGGACGCCCAAACTCGGCTTTCGATTATGCCGATTTGGGCGACCCTGTGAGAAGGACGCCCATCTTGCGATTTGTGTGAAAAGATGGACGCCCTTCTCTTTTGAAAATAAGCCTGCTGGTCATTTTGGGCACCTTTTTGTGCCTTATTCGTAATAAAAATACGTCTAGGTGAAAGCAACCAAGTGTTCGTCAGGGACGTCCTTGTTTTTTTCGATTATGGGTCAAGGATGTCCAAGTGTTAGGCATGTCCACGTCCCGCCTTCACTACACCTCCAACACGCCCCCTTGAAATTTGGATGTCCTTGCAATGGACTGCAATTGGAGACGTCCAAAATCGGGTTTTGATTATACCGATTTGGACGTCTCTGTGAGAAGGACGTCCATCTTCCGTTTTATGTCGAAAGATGGACATCCTTCTCTTTCGAAAATGAGCCCGATAGTCACACTTGTAGGGCCCATGCTGGGGAGGGAAAGGAAAAGGGATTTGACATGTCGCCCTTATGTGGTACAATCAATGCGGTTTACATTTTATTATATGTAGGTGCTTTTTCTGTTATTAGTGGGCTCACAAAATTAAGCACAGGAGGACACAGTAAGAACATAATCTCTAGGCCAGTGAATCAGTTAGTGGTGGCAGTATGCAATTATCCTTGGGATAGGGGTAGGTAGAGCACAGGGAGCATCTGCCCAGGGTTATCATCACTGATCTCCATTGTCAACTAGAGCACCCCCACTAGGATTGGTCAATTTTGGCCACCTGGTGAAAAAGACAGGAGCTGAACTAGAAACATGGTGCTTGTGACAGCCAAGCAGCCTTATGGCTGGCATCATCCTACCCACTGACCTGGGTCTGCGTGTCATTATTCTGTGGCAGCAGCTGAGCGTGAGTGAAACTGCCAAAGAGCAATGAAATTGTGAGGGCATGCACATCCCTGAACTGGTGAAGAGGACTATTATAGCCATTTAGAGCATTATTTCCATACCTCACCCAGCTATCCTAAGCAGTGGGCCACTGATCTTCATTCCCTCCTGAATAGGATGAGGATGGTGGTCTCTTTCTCTTTCTCTGTACTCTTGATTTTATTCCTCTCTCCTGATCCTCGTCATTTGACTGCTTCTTTTGTTTTCACCTTGTAACTTCTCTCTGAGACTATTCAGCAAAAAACTCCTCAAACACAAACACCTTCCAACTCCTACAAGTCTCATTTTTTTTACTCAAAATGGGTCATGGATGACTTCATAACTTCGAAACACACACTCCATTTCCAGCATCTACTGCTAGGGTAGAGGATAAGGGTCAGTTCTGGTAGAGCAAGCTTGTCCAACCTACGGCCCCCACCAAGTGCCTTCTCTTGGCTTCCAGAAATTTGCAATTTTTTTAGGGGGGGGGGGGGGAAGAGATTCTTGCCACAGGATCCCTGCTTTGCCACTGCAACTCGTCCATCCGTAAGCTTCAGCACCGTTGCACCGGATGTTCGAGTTGGTCTGCAGTTTCAAGTCTCATGAGACTTGAAACCGCAAGACCAACCCCAACTTCCAAGTTCATGGACAGAGGAGTCGTGGTGGGGAAGTAGGGATCCTGCAGCAAGAATATGCAGCTGAAGACAGGTGAGGGAAAAGAGGTTGGGTGAAGGTTGGTGGAAAGGAGGGGACACATGAGAGAAAGAGGCTGGGTAAAGGTGGGGAGGAGGATTACATGAGAGGGGGAGAGAAATTGGGTGAAGCCTGGGTGTACATGAGAGACAGAGAGAGACTGAGTGAAGGCTGGGGGAGTACATGAGATTGAGAGAGAAAGAGAGACCGGGTGAAGGCTGGGGGTGCGTGAGAGAAAGAAAGAATGAGTGACGCCTTGGGGGGTATATGAGAGAGACTGGGTGAGAATGTCAGATCATGTGGTATATGTATGTTTGAAATAAATAAATAAGACTGTACACATAGTGTTATATTTTAAATTTTAAAAAATGAACTAAGTCTCCCACCTTATGGTATCGCATGTTGCATTCAGATTGATGCTGCAATTTTTCACTTGCCACATTGCCTGGCTATGGATCTGGAAGGACTAGTGGCAGTCACGCACATACAGCCAGCACTGAGAACAAGTCCCAGTCATGCCCAAAGTCACACCCATACAGCCAGAGCTGAGGAGAAAGCGTAGCATACCTCCAGTCTGAAGCTCCTCCATCGACACGGCGACAAGTGACCAAAGCCATGTGCGGCTTCGCACCCCTTTGTTTCTCCAACTTCATGGCCCAGGTCTCAGGGGCCGCTGAGCGAGCAAAGATCACATACAGACCCTTCTTAAATTTTACCCTGGAAAAAAAACAGAGAGCAAGATAGCCTCAGAGACCAGTGAGTGAGTGAGAGCCACTGGGACTGATCTATGCTTAGACGAGCTTGGCTTTACATCAAGAAACTTGTACCAGAGACAGTGATATGTTAAAGTGAAGAGTAGTTAATATGATTATTTATAATGGGCAGGAATGGTGCTTAGAGGGCAACTCCAGCAGTGGGAATAGGAGGCCAGTGCAGAACAGACTTCTACAGTATGTGTCCTATATATGGCAAGACAGATCAGGATGGGCTGGAGTGGGCTTCAACAGCAACTCCAGTAGTTAGGAAGTAGAGCCAGTGCTGGACAGACTTTTATGGTCTGAGCCCCTAAAAAAATGGCCAGACGGATCAGGATGCAAGGGTATTCAATGTCAGTCCCAGTCAGTTTTTCAGGATTTCCACAATAAATATGCATCAGATATATCTGAATACAATGGAGTTCACAAAGATATGCACTTTTTGCTAATAACAGGTCCACTCTTTAAACTTTTTTGGAGCTCCTCTATTGTATAGGTACCAAAATCTTGATTCCACCTCTCCACCTATATTTGAAAATATAATGTAGGTGTGTGATTTTGCTCCCACTGACCTAAACATGCTCCAGCATATGTTTTCCTTAGCTTTTTATTTTTTTTATTATGTCCAAGTTTCTTAGTATGTGGATTATTGATCTCCATTTAGGCTTTTACCTGGATCATTTTCAGAAAGAGCCTGTTCACCTGGGTAAACAGCTTTAGAAATAGTGACGTGGAGGGGCATAATCGAACGTCGCCGGCCAAATAGGTTGCCAGCGATCTACTGTGGCGGCGGCGCTACAGCTGGCCGGAACCGTATTATCGAAAAAGATGGCCGGCCATTTTTTTTTCGATAATACGGTTTAGCACAGCCAAATGGCTTGGATTTTGCCGGGTTTGAGATGGCCGGGTTTGTTTTTCAGCGATAATGGAAAAAAATACCGGCGATCTCCAACCCGGCGAAATCCAAGCCATTTGGTCGTGGGAGGAGCCAGCATTTGTAGCACACTGGTCCCCAGGACACCAACTGGGCACCCTAGACATGTGGGTACAGTGGGTTTTTGAGGGCTCCCATTACCAGCACAAGTGTTACAGGTAGGGGGGGGGATGGGTCCGGGTCCGCCTGCCTTAAGTGCACTGCGGTACCCACTAAAAGTGCTCCAGGGACAGGACTTGTTGCTGCTGTATAAGCTTGCCACACCACTTGACACCTGAAGACTAATCTCTTTGAAAAAGTCCTTTATTTGAATAAGCATGTTTACTCACAGTTAACTGCAGATCAGAGGTTGTGCCCCACTGGCAAAGAGTCTTCCTGGTACTGAGATTAGCAGTAGGTCCGAGCTGGCAGAATGGTGTACAATGCCCTCTTTCAGCAACATTCAAGGTAATAACTAAGTTCTCTAACGTGGGTAACACATGAAAGGGATCTAAAACTGGCTTACAAACATGGCCACTACCCCATGGACTAACGGAAGTAAAACAGGGCATACTCTGACCCAGTTAGCAGGGGGAAAAGCACCATGGGAGTACAGCCCAGTACCCTACACCCACCACAATGCATTGCTGATGTGACTGTGCAGTGCACCTAACAGAAAAGGTGTCACACTCACCCGAGAGCCACATCACAACCAGGGAAAGGCTGTCGGAGGATAGAACACATTCTGCTGTCATTGAGGTGGGTACATCATTTGAGGCTGGCATACAGGCTGGCAAAAAAGGTTTGTAATTTTATTTTTTTAGTGTGGGAGGGGGTTGGTGACCACTGGGGGAGTATGGGGAGGTCATCCCCCATTCCCTCCGGTGGTCATCTGGTCAGGTGGGGCACCTTTTTGAGGCTTGGTCGTGAAAATAAAAGGACCAAGTAAACCCGGCGAAATACTGCTTATCGCCAGGTTTTTGTTTTCCATTATCGGCGAAAGCCGGCCATCTGGTAGCCACGCCCACTCCTGCCCATGTCCCGCCTTCGCTTAGCCGGCGACACGCCCCTTTGAACTTTCGCCGGTGAGGCGACAGGAAAGCAGCGATGCTGTCAAAAATGCAGCTTTTGATTATACCGATTTCGCTGCTTTTCTGAGATCGCCGGCCATCTCCCGATTTATGTCGGGAAATGGCCGGCGATCACTTTCGATTATAAGCTGGACAGTAAGAGGAAATTGGAGGGTCATGGGATAGGAGGAAAAGTCCTATTGTGGATTAAAAACTGGTTGAAGGATTAAAAACTGGTTGAAGGATAGGAAACAGAGAGTGGGGTTAAATGGGCATTATTCACAATGGAGAAGGGTAGTTAGTGGGGTTCCTCAGGGATCTGTGCTAGGACCGCTGCTTTTTAATATATTTATAAATGATTTAGAGATGGGAGTAACTAGCGAGGTAATTAAATTTGCTGATGACACAAAGTTATTCAAAGTCGTTAACTCGCGACAGGATTGTGAAAAATTACAGAAGGACCTTACGAGACTGGGAGACTGGGCGGCTAGATGGCAGATGACGTTTAATGTGAGCAAGTGCAAGGTGATGCATGTGGGAAAAAAGAACCCGAATTATAGCTATGTCATGCAAGGTTCCACGTTAGGAGTTACGGACCAAGAAAGGGATCTGGGTGTCGTCGTCGATAATACACTGAAACTTTCTGCTCAGTGTGCTGCTGCGGCTCGGAAAGCGAATAGAATGTTGGGTATTATTAGGAAAGGTATGGAAAACAGGTGTGAGGATGTTATAATGCCGTTATATCGCTCCATTGTGCGACTGCACCTTGAGTATTGTGTTCAATTCTGGTCGCCGCATCTCAAGAAAGATATAGTGGAATTGGAAAAGGTGCAGCGAAGGGCGACTAAAATGATAGCGGGGATGGGGCGACTTCCCTATGAAGAAAGACTAAGGAGGCTAGGGCTTTTCAGCTTGGAGAAGAGACGGCTGAGGGGAGACATGATAGAAGTATATAAAATAATGAGTGGAGTGGAACAGGTGGATGTGAAGCGTCTGTTCACGCTTTCCAAAAATACTAGGACTAGGGAGCATGCGATGAAACTACAGTGTAATAAACTTAAAACAAATCGGAGAAACTTTTTCTTCACCCAATGCGTAATTAAACTCTGGAATTCGTTGCCGGAGAACGTGGTGAAGGCGGTTAGCTTGGCAGAGTTTAAAAAGGGGTTAGACGGTTTCCTAATGGACAAGTCCATAGACCGCTACTAAATGGACTTTGGAAAAATCCACAATTCCAGGAATAACATGTATAGAATGTTTGTACGTTTGGGAAGCTTGCCAGGTGCCCTTGGCCTGGATTGGCCGCTGTCATGGACAGGATGCTGGGCTCGATGGACCCTTGGTCTTTTCCCAGTGTGGCATTACTTACGTACTTATGTACTTATGTGACGGCAGATAAAGACCTGAATGGTCCATCCAGTCTGCCCAACAGTCACATTCATTCTCAAATCAGATTAAATCAACAATGAATGTGATATTATATACTTGATCATGGTCTTTCTTTGTTGTTTCTGGGACATAGACCATAGAAGTCTGCCCGGCTCTGTCCATATGTTCCTACTGGAGTTGCCATCAAAGCCTATCTGAATACATCTTGTTATTTGCGGGACACAGACCATAAAAGTCTGCCTGGCACTCTGTGTTCATCCCATGCCATTTTGAATCCCGCCACAGTTTATTTCTCCACCACCTCCCTCGGGAGGGCATTCCAGGCATCCACCATCCCCCTCTGTGAAAAAAATCTTCTGACATTACTCCTAAGCCTACCACCCTGCAACCTCAATTCATGTCCTCTAGTTTTACCATTTTCCCTTCTCTGGAAAATATCTGTTTCTCTATAAATACCTTTAAAGTTTTAGTACATCTGTATCAAATCTCCCCTGTCCCTCCTCTCCTCTAGGGTATACATATTCAGGTTTTCCAGTCTCTTCTCATATGTGGGGCCTCACCAATGACTTGTACAGGGACATCAACACCTCCTTTCTTCTGCTAGTTACACCTCTCTCTATACAACCTAGCATTCTTCTGGCTACAGCCACCGCCTTATCACACTGTTTCATCACCTTTAGAGCCTCAAATACTATCACCTCAAGGTCCCTCTCTCTCTGTATGTGCATATCAGCCTCTCATCGCCTAACCTATTGGATTCCAGGAAATTCACTACCCTTTCCTTCAGCATTGCTTTCATGACTTTTCCAAATAACCGAACTGAGGCTTACCAGTTCCCGGCTTCTTCTCTGTCATCATTTTTGTGAAGAGGGACCACGTCCGCTCTTCTCCAATCCCACGGAACCTCCCTCGTCTCCAAGGATTAATTAAACAAATCTTTAAAAGGACCCATCAGAACCCCGTTATCAGAGGCATTAACTTTGGAACACAGTTCATGGGGCCCAGCAAAGTGAAATGCCTTCCAGACTCCTCAGCTACCAGGACTACTTGGCAAATACTGACTATAATCAGAGAAAAAACTAAGAAGTCTAACACTGATGTTGTTATCTATTTGGGAACAAATGAATTGGCCAATAATACCTCACTTGCAGCAAAGAGAGCTTTTCAGGCCCTGGGGGAGGGGTTAAAACGTTTGGTACAAACAGTAACTTTTTCTGAAATACTACCTACTTTTAGAAAGGGAGAGAAAAGTTTACAAAGTACCAAGAATTTCAATAGGTGGCTCAAAGCCTGGTGTCATCAAGAATGTTTTACCTACATAGAAGGACGGGGCAATACATGAAAAAAACAAAAGACTATATTGTAATGATGCGCTGCATCTCACTGAGGCACCCTCTGCATTTCCTGTCATGCAGTTAACATGTTTTTTCAACAGTGCATGTCGGATAGATACACACATATCACATTCTGCAAAGCTGACATGAAGCTGGAAGTATCCCGAGTCCTCATGTGGGCCTGTCCCAACAGTCTCCCCCCTCAAAAAATACACAGCGCACACACTGTGGCAGCCTGCAACTGTTCCAGTGCTGGTATTCAGGAGAGAGCCCTGATGCTAGTAGAATAGTAACACAGTAGATGACAGCAGATAAAGACCTGCACAGACCATCCAGTCTGCCCAACAGTCACATTTATTATCAATTCATGACTGAACCAACAATGTAATAGTATTATTAACAACATTTTACTCGCTAAGTTCTAATTTAAGATGTTTTCCCCTTCCCCATTGAGATGCACTGTGCCCACACTTATGCTCTACAGCAGGGGTATTCAATGTCGGTCCTCGAGGTCCACAATCCAGTTGGGTTTTCAGGATTTCCATAATGAATTTGCACAAGGGCTTTTTGCATGCACCTGCCTCCATTGTATTCAAATATTCTACAAACCTGGCATACTATTGGCCCCCTAACTTTAGGCACCAGTTTATCTAATCTAATCTAATGTAGAATTTGTTTACTGCACAAATTCCAACTAGAGGTTCTAGTCGTCTTACAGCAACAGAAGCGCAAGTAATATATATAGGGAATTAAATCAGATCTAATATATTAAAAGTTCAAAAATAACATTAAAATTGTCAAAGAAAAAAAACGTCTTAAAACTTAACAAATAAAAAAAGATTTCAGTTTCCTTCAAAAAGGAAGATAGCTTGGCTCAGTTCCAACACACTGGTACAGGTCATTCCAAGTAACGATGGCATAAGTAAATATTAGATCTAGCTGACGCTTATAGCGTAATCCTTTAACAGTAGTAAATCTTACTAGAAATGTATTGTGTACCCAAGATGAGGAAATAATGATTGAAACAAAAGTTGAATTAATAAGTCCGGTGAAGAAGTATGTCATGTGTGAAAAACAATGCAAGCAATTTTAAAAATAATTCAAGCTAAGAAGAGATATACGAAAGTTAAATAGGATTTGTAGGAATTTCCTTTGGGACGGGAAGAAGTCCAAATTACGTTTAGAATATCTTTATGATAATTGGACACAAGGAGGCTTGGGTCTACCCAATATTCAAAGATATAACCAGGCCTATTTACTGAGACATCTCAGAGACTGGGTGCTAGGCACAAATCAGTATACCCCTATTGGGTGGGAGAGGGCACTGTATAGGCCTTGGCATATGAATTTTCTTCTGCAGGCTAAATCAACTAGTTTACCGCCTGTATGTAAGAACAGTATTTTGTTACAACCTTTAAGACAGGTCTGGCGTTTCCTAATGACAGCTTGGAATCATAATCCAAATGTCAGTGATCAGTTGCCTCTTCAAGGGAATGGGGACTTCCAACCTGGAATGGAAGCAGGGACCATTAAAAACTGGGCAGAAATGGGAATCACTTTAGTGGAACACTTAGTCAATGCGGATGGAAGGTTGTATACATTCCAAGATCTACAGCAGAGGCTATCCCTAACAAACAAGGATCACTACACTTATAGACAATTACACCACTACTGGTATAGCTTAGACCAAGAGGCTCTGGGTACAAAAATGGGTCAAAAGCTTAGAGAATTTTTAAAGGGGGATGCATACGATCAGGTTTCAATATCTAGTTTACACAAAGCACTGCTGTTGCTTTGCCCACCTCGCAATTATGAAGCACTCACTGCAGCCTGGAGTAAAGACTTGGGATATGAATTGAAGGGAGTAAATTTACAAAATTGATCATAGATATCCCAAAACAGGTGGGGGGGGGCGGAGCTGCAGGAGAGTCAATACAGAATAATACACAGGGGATACATGACACAAACACAAGCAGCGAGAGCGGGGTGGACACCCGATGCCCAATGTTCCATTGCAACAGAGGAAGGAATACCTTTTTGCATGCATTTTGGAGGTGCGATAGAGTAAAAATATTTTGGAAGGCGGTGCATAAATACCTTGAGAGCATCATTGATCAAAAAATACTCCCATCCTGGAGAGGAGCACTTTTAAATAGAAGGACAGCCTACGGGATTTCGGATAGGAATTTGGAACAATTGATATGCAGGGCTTATGCCGTGGGGAAAAAATGTATACTTAGACACTGGATGCAGGTGGTACCACCCTCCTTCTGGCATTGGAGAAATAGGTTTCATGAATTGATGCTATGGGAAGCCAGGGAAGCCCAGGGCACTTCCAAGAAAAGAAGGAAGTTTATCTCCATCTGGACCAAGTACTTACAAAGTATATCCCATAAAGCGAGAAGTGCAATATTAAATAAATTTTCCACATAGGGGACCATAAAGGAGGGAGAGGATAATGGCAACTAGAGTTCAGTAACACAACATAAGGCAGAGCAACTTAACCAACACCGTAGCACAGGAGTGAGTGGGAGATGTAACTGAATGGCTCATGAAGTGAATGCGGAATATTTCATGATAAAAGGGGGGAGGGGGGAAGGGGATGAAAGGGAGGGAGATATTAGATAAGGGGTTAACCGCGATACAAATACAAGTTATTATTCTTGGAAAGTGCAGATAGCGGGTAATGTTCATTGTTGTTTATTGTTCTATTTTGATACAAGGATTATGTTAAAGACAGTATTAAGGGGGGGAAGGGGGGAATTGGGAAGGAAATTGTAAATCAAATTTGATGATAATGACCGCGGATTAGTGTACATATGACTGACAAAGTTTAAACTGTTATGTACTTAATCAAATGATTGTGTTAATCTGTGGCATCATCAATAAAAACTTTGAAACATAAAAATAATTCAAGCTTTTAAAGAAAGCCAATGAAGCTTGTAAAGATAACCAGAAATGCTATTGGTACTGGGACCGGTGCTATTTAACATAGTTATAAATGATATGGAAAACGGAACGACAAGTGAGGTGATTAAATTTGCAGATGACACAAAACTATTCAAGGTTGTTAAAACACGTGCGGTCTGTGAAATATTGCAGGAAGACCTTAGAAAATTGGAAAACTGGGCAAACAAATGGAAGATGAAATTTAATATGGACAAATGCAAGGTGATGACCATTGGAAAGAATAATCTGAATCATAGTTACCTGATGCTAGGGTTCACCTTGGGGGTCAGCACTCAAGAAAAAGATCTAGGTGTTGTTGTAGATAATATGCTGAAATCTTCTGTTTAGTGTGCAGCAGCGACCAAAAAACCCCATCTTCGTCAGATCGGAAAAATGATCTTTTTCCGATCTGACGAAGAAGGGCTACCTTCGAAAGCTAATCAAAAAATGTATTAAGTTATGTCCAATAAAAAAGGTATCATCTTATTTTATTTTCCATGTTTTATTTGGTTTTATTTCTATTAAAAACAATAAGGAGATCACGAGTGGAAATATATTCAAGCAAAGGCCCTAATCTGAATACTCTCTGCTGTATATCATTCTAATGTCATTAATCACTTGATGTTATAGTCCCACTGGAGATTTGTTTCGTATCTATGAAGGCCCTCAGATGTTCTGGATCAAAAAAAACATACTTTAAACCCAAACATCACACTACACATTTATATAAATATGGTAATAAAAAGGAAGCACCCAAAGCCCAGATTTCTTCCCGCAAAGCCAAGAATTCTTTTCTTCTATCCTGTGTCTTAATCACATCTGGATACATCCATATTTTTGGACCACAAAATAAATTTTGAGAATTTCGAAAAAACAAACAATCTAATAACAGCTTTAAGGTCTTGCTCAAAGACAAAAGACACAAGAAGCGTTGCTCAATCAGTCACTTCTGATAATGAATCCTCCATTATGGCAGACAAATCATGCAACTCATTGTGTCAGACTTGTGAGTTCTTGTAACAAGTAGAGCGCTGCTGAGCCCGGTACTCAGACCAGGTTCTGCTTGGCGGCCGGACAACCCCGGATTTCACCTGCGCTGACCACCGTTCCCCAGAGGTTGAGCCCCTAGCAACAGGCAGGGGAGTAATCCAGGAACAGGCAATGTCAATAGGCAAACAACAGGCAAGAGAGTAATGCAGGTACTGGCAAAGTCAGTAGGCAGGCAGCAGGTCAAGAGAGTAATTCAGGTACAGGCAAAGTCAGTAGGCAGGCAGCAGGTCAAGAAAGTAATCCAGGTACAGGCAAAGTCAGTAGGCGGGCAGCAGGCAAGAGAGTAATCCAGGTACAGGTAAAATCAATAGGCAGGCAGCAGGTCAAGAGAGTAATCCAGGTACAGGCAAAGCCAATAGGCAGGCAGCAGGCAAGAGAATAATTCAGGTACAGGCAAAGTCAATAGGCAGGCAGCAGGCAAGAGAGTAATCCAGGCACAGGAAAAGTCAGCAACAAGGGACAAAGTAGAGAAGAAGCAAACTACTGAGCAAGTAACACGTACCAAAGTAAAAGCCGAAGCATGGAGTCCAGGAACAGTTCAGCTGATAAAGTGCTGGTATCTGACATCAGCAGGGAGAAGGGGCACAGCCATAGGACGAGAGCAGGGGAAGGAGGAACTGGAAGACCAATAGGAAAAAAGCAAGGGAAGCTAGGCAGAGGAAGAGCAGACACAGGTGCGTGGAAGTAAAGCAATCAAGGAGCCTGCAACCACCATCTCTCTGAACAAACCCAAAGAAGAACTACACACACTTGGCTCAGGGCTGTGCCAGTCAAGTGTGCGTGTCGATGGGACCCCCGCACAGCCCAAGGACCGCTTGCGTTGAGGTAGGGGACATGACACATTGCCCTATATCTATACATCTCTACTGGAAAACCCATCATTTAACTGCTGCAAAAATTTTGTTATTCCAACGTTATCTCTTTTAATTGTTGTATCACCTGTACTTTTTCATGATCATGTTTATACTTTCTGGTTTTGACTGAATTTTATACATTGTAT
This sequence comes from Microcaecilia unicolor, assembly GCF_901765095.1. Lineage (NCBI taxonomy): Eukaryota > Metazoa > Chordata > Amphibia > Gymnophiona > Siphonopidae > Microcaecilia > Microcaecilia unicolor. The sequence continues at coordinate 645,481,534 of NC_044031.1, read as the reverse complement.
GATTTTGATGAAAATATTTGCTGCTACCCACTTGGAACTTGGTGGTTAAGCAGAATACAAATGCTGTTATTAAATTAAATTAAATCTCTGCTATAAGTGTCACAGAAACATCTTTAGTTGTCACCATCACACAAATCTGATGCTGTAGTTGTTCCTAACATTAGTCCCATACCGATTTCTTTAGTGACTCCCCCTTTTCTCTTCATTCTGCACCTCAGGAAGATGATGCTGTCCATTGCTTCAACTCACTCATTATCGAAACTTGATTTTTTTTTCACTGTTTTCTGGCCACACAACAGTTATCTTCTCTGTTCAGTATCAGATCACTTCTCCCACTTTCTTTTCGGATTTTCATTAGACGATTGCATAGGTCATTTTCATTTTCAATTCAGAGAGGGATTCTATCCACACATCTTAAACTACTGATACTTCGATGTTCTATTTTGATATCTCTCCCAGCATGCTAAAAGATACCACCAGCCCAATCATTCTCAAGCTGTTCTTGCAGTAGAATTAAACAAGTATAGATATAAAGCACATCTCTGCATCCCTCCTTTTCCAATGTTGAACCATTCTGTTTCTCCAAATTCTGTCCTCATGGAGCCTTTTGCTCAGTGTAAGAATTTCGTAGAAGTATAGAGGTACACCCATCTTTCTCAGTACATTTGAATCCCAAATGATCCAATCAGATGATTCAATGAAACAAACTTGGATATTCTCCTCTTTCCCTTATGCAACTCATATTTGCTATCCAATCTCAAATTCTTCTACCTCTTCTGAATCTGGCTTGTTTGTCTGGCCTCCTCTTTCCATAGACAGCTCAGGTCTTTTCTGTAACTAGATTTTGCTGGACTCAAAACAGCCATCCACAGGGTAATTCTATAACTAAGTGCATGTAGTTACATGTGCCATATGTCTGTCAGTGCCAAGATAATTGGCACTTGTGTGTGTGTGTGCTCTATGTGCCAGTGGTGTAGCTACGTGGGGCCAGGGGGGCCTGGGCCCCCATAGATTCGGCCCTGGACCCCCCTGCCGAAGACCCGCTGTCGCCTGCCTTTGCTGGTGGGGGACCCCAACCCCCGCCAGCCGAGGTCCTCTTCTTCTCACAAAAGGCTTCCTTCTGTTTCTGACGTCCTGCACGTTGTACGTCAGAAACAGAAGGGAGCCTTTTGCGAGAAGAGGACCTTGGCTGGCGGGGGTTGGGGTCCCCCGCCAGCAAAGGTAGGCGACAGCGGGTTGGCAGCGGGAGGGGGGGTCGAGAGGGCCGGCGGCGGGGGGGGGGAGGCAAAGTTGGCAATGGTGAGGGTGGTTGGTGGCGCCGGGGGGGGGGGGGCTAAAATGTGCCCCTTCACCTGGGCTCTGGACCCCCCCTCCCGCCAAAGTCGGGATACGCCCCTGCTATGTGCTGTTCTATAAAACAGCACGGAAGTGCATTAGTGTGTAACATCAAGGGGAGCATAATGTAGGCAATACATGGGGTCTCTCACATACGTACATAACTTAAAAAATACTATTAAGTTATGCATGTGATCTGTAGTGGTTACGCACACTTACTTAATGCCTGCCATTGACCTAGCACACGTGAGTGAGTCTAACACCATCTCCCTAATTCTATATAGTGGACCACAAGTTAAGTGCCAGTTAGGCCTCTAACTTTAGGTGTTCAACTATAAGTTAGGCGCCTAACTGGAAAGGGGGCATGGGCGGGTCACATATTTTGACGTCAAACTCACAGAATACTGTAAAGTTGCACTCCGAGGCGCCAACACTTAAGCACTAATCTTTATACCTGTTTTTTACATGGTGTAAATGCTGGCATCCAAATGCCAGCTTACGCTCTATTCTATAACAGAAACTAGGCACCCAGATATCCTTATAGAATACTATCTTAACGAACAGATTTTGGGCACCTACCCCCAGATTCTATAAATGGGACACAAATTTCTGCATGCAAAATTGCGCACACTCCTGAGATGTGTGTGTAACTAAATTGGCTGAAGATCCAATTAGCGCCAATAATTGAGTGCTAACAATCAATTACTAGCATTAATTGGCAACAATTTGGATTTGTGCGCACATCTTGTTACTTGCTATTCTGTAAAGGACCGCATGCAAATCTTTTTGCATGCAACTTAAAAGGGGTTGCAGCTATGGGAGGGGCATGAGTGGCTCATAGCCGTTCACTAAAGATGAATGCAGTATTACAGAATACCGGGGATCTACGCCTAACTTCATGAACTACCTCCAGTTCAGAAAAGACCTAAAGACCTACCTCTTCAGGAAATTCTATGAGTAAAATAGGCACTAATCATTCTGGAACAACAAAACACAACACAACCTCTAACTGTAACGCAATTTTTAATTTAAGAAATGAACTAAGACATATCGTCTCAAGAAACCCAATGACTATTCCACACGGACTAATAGTTATCCAGCCAACCACTGTAAAACACAGCATCATACAACCTTGTAAATGTAATTGAATCAATGTAATCTCTAACAACTGTTAAATGTAAGCCACACTGAACTGAAACTCGTTTTTGGATAATTGTGGGATACAAGTACAAAGAAATAAATTAAATAAATAAATAACTTACGCCACAGGATTTACACCAGCTTTCAATTGGTGAAAATCCTTGCATCCAAACTTTGCTGCAGAAATTGGCTCTAAGCACTATTTTACAAACGGAACCCAACTCGGAGCATTATTTATAGAATAGCCCTCTAAGTGGATTTTTTTTGGCACTCAAATTGGGCGCCATTTACTGAAGCTCATCTCTAATTTTTAGCGTCCTTTACAGAACAGCCCCCTGTGAGCAATTAAATCAGTGTGCGCAGATTCCATTAAAGAACTGGTGCTCAGTACTTCCCATTATGGCGCCTAACACATGGCATCACACTCTAGCATCCCCTTTCTTTAGTAATGGGCAGTGGCATTCCTAGGGGGGCTGACACTCGGGGCGGATCGCCGATGCGCCCTGCCCCCCGGGTGCAGTGCCCCCCCCCCCCCGGAACAGCACGACGCCCCCCCCCCGGCAAAAGAACCGCCCCCCGGGTGCACGCCGCTGGGGGGGGGGGGTGCTGCGTGCCTGCCGGCTCTTCGTTTTCATGCTCCCTCTGCCCCAGAACAGGAAGTAACCTGTTCCGGGGCAAAGGGAGCATGAAAACGAAGAGCCGACAGGCGCGCAGCACCCCCCCAGCGGCGTGCACCCGGGGCGGACCGCCCCCCCCTTGGTACGCCACTGGTAATGGGATATACAGCATTCCTGTCTACTCTTTAGGCCTGTTGTGCTCAAACTGATCCATAGGGCTTCCCCACGCCCCCATCCCTTACTCAATTGAGTTTTTAGGATCACCCTACTGAATATGCATGAGATGTATTTGTATACATTGGAGGCAATGCATATATCTGAAGGCATACCCTAATAATCTGACTACCTTTAAGTTAAGAGACCTTCTAGCACTCTTGATCACAAATGGTTCCTAAGGCCACAGTCAATCAATTTATCGTCTACCGTTTTCAATTCTTCAGTGGCCTACTTCATTTACACCAGATATTTTGCCATTGCCTATTTCATTCAACATGAAATCATCTTCTGAAAAATATGTTGTCACGATTTCTGAATTTGGCTCAAAACATAAGAACATAAGAACAGCCATACTGGGTCAGACCAGCAGTCCATCTAGCCCAGTATCCTGCTTCCAACAGTAGCCAATCCAGGTCACAAGTACCTGGCAAAAACCCAAACAGTAGCAACATTCCATGCTACCAATCCCATGGCTTCCCCCATGTCTATCTCCACCACTTCCTAGTTCTGATAAGAGTTGGGATAAACTAAACAGTAACATCTGAAAGTATTTCTTCACTGAAATGTTGGTGGATGCATCAAAAGCAAAAAAAAGGAACATAACTTAAGAGAGCAGGGGATAAGCAGAACAGATGATCCTGTGGTTCTGCAACAGGAAGTGAAAATGGGCAGAACGGACTGTCACAGAGGTCATTTATTTATTCTCTGACTCCAGCAGTGGAGAGTTATGAAACACATTGACAAACATTGCATTTCACTTGGATCCCAGAGGCACAAAGAGAAGACGTGACTTGCCCAGTGTCACACAAAGTCTCGGCCACAGAGAGGAGCACCAAACTGTTTACTCCAAGGTTACCCTGATTTTTCTTCTTTGCAAACGAGGTGTACGCCAGTGTTGCTCTATTTCTTCTGCAAATCCCCTCACAATACAGCAACTACATTCCTGTGCTGGTCATTAAACTGCACTGGTTACCTATCCTATCGTTAGGACCAGGTTTAACAACCTTTTTTTAAAGGTTTTCCTCTTTACCTGTCTGCTATAATTATTCCCTGTGCTCTTAAGATGAACTTTGCAGTCTTTTAACGAACGTTTGGCTCTCCCTGCTCTCTGCCATGCCCACATGGAATCTATGTAAATTATGGAATAAGCTGCCCTGTTACCCATGTACTGAGCTTGCTCTTAAAATGTTTAAGGTTGGCCTTAAATCATATTTTTTGAACAGGGATTTGATACATAGGTATTTGGGTCCTGAAGTGGGGTGATTACTCTTTGTGTTCATTATGGTTCTGTGTCTCTATTCTATGATCTTTTGTTTCTCTATTTTATCTTTCGTCTCTCTTTATTTTTGTGTCCCATTTTGATATTTGAAATCTTATCCCCCCCCCCCCCCTTTTACAAAGCTAGCGGCTGCCGGTCTGTTAATGCCGACAAAACCCAAAGTGAATGGGCTAGCCTGTCAGCACTGCCGTGCAGTTTTGTAAAAGGGGGAGTTAGTCTGTAAACCACTCTGGCCTGTTCATCAGAGAGAGAGAGAGAGCGGCATGGTAAATTTTAAATAAACAAACTTCCTCTGAATTATAGCCCAGGTTTCCAACACCAAGCCACCCTACCTAACTATAATTAAAGGGTGCAACAGTGACCTCACCTCTATAGAGCAGGACACAAGAGAAGATGGAAATGTGGATGACACTGACCTGATGTTGACAAGGTCCACAGAGAAGTTCCTCCCAACGCTAATGGTGGCTGTAAATACTTCTCCAGGGAGCAGTGTCCTGTTGGGGAGTCGCACTGTCATGTCCTTATCCAACTGGAGCTCTTCGTACCGAGGCATGGCAGCCATTTTAATCTCTACATTAGCAATGTGTGTGAGCCTGTCCTTTTCCGCCTCTACCCCCTGACGCCGGTGGCGGCCTGGTCGCTTCTCATGGCTGCACTCATCCTTCTTTCCCGCTGCTGCGGACAGTAGAAAGTAGAGTTCTGCATGCTGTGAAGTGCCACTTGGAGAGTCTGAGAGCCCATGACTAGCTGCTGCAGAAGAGGCAGAAAACCAATGCTGGGGAAACTCCAGCTCCACCACACACACCCCTAGAGGAGCCTGAAACACAGACACAAGCAATCATACCCTGCTCCATCCAATAGGGTAGCCAGACTTGACATCTTAAGGGGCTTAGATTTAACATGAGGGGGTACTAGGCATATAGGTGTTATAAGTGCTTGGTATACTCCTAAATAATGCCTTAGCGTACACTTGATGACATATTTCTAAGTAAACAATCTATCCTGCATCAAACATAAACCCCATGCATATTTATGACTCCTTTTACAAACCCGTGGTAGGTAGTGATTCCCAGTGCGGCAAATGAAAGGAAGCCCATTCAATTCCTATGCAATTCATTGCATTTTCTGCGTGGGAATCACTACAGCGGCTTTGAAAAGGAGCCCTTTGGAAACTCTGATATTTTTAAATAAATTTGCATTATTCCATTATGCCACTAAAGCAGACTTGAGTCTGGTCAACATCTCAACACACACATCACAGTATCCTGCAAAATAATTACCACTACTTTTCTCTGGTATTCTTCCCTTATCTTTACAGATGTCCATTTGATATTTCCTCTATATCCATGTCCACTGTCCATTGTTTCTCTGTCCCTACCCATCCTGTTTGCATCGCCCCTCTGTGTCACTGTCTCTGTCCTTTTCACTATGTTCAGCATCTCCCCTCTGCGTTCCTATCTTGACCTATTCCCCGCGTCCCTATTCCTCCCCCTGTGGGCATTGCTCCTGTATCGCTATCCCTCACCTCCCATGATCAGTATTGCTCCTGTATCGTTATCCCTCACCCCCCCCCCCCCCCATCAGCATTGCTCCTGTATCACAATCCCTCACCCCCCAATCAGCATTGCCCCTTATGTCCCTATCCTCTGTCTGCCCAGCATTGTCCCTTTGTGTCTCTGTCTCTATGCTCCCTCAGTGAATAGCATCTTTTCCTTGTCTCCCTGATGCTCCCATTTCTCTTCCCTTCCTCCTGCATCCCCCTACCCTCTCAATTCCCATCACCCCTTCATAGTCCAATGTCTCTCCCCCATTCCCCAAGTTTAGTCTCTCTCTCTCACTCCTCTCTCTCTCCCTCCCACCAGCTAGTCCACAACTATCAATCCACTTCTCCCCCACCCCAGGGGTCTAGCACCTCTTCCTCTCTGTCCATCATTCCCCCCAAAAAGGACCAGTAGAGCAGTACCTACACCTCACTCCATCCTGTAGATCATGCATCTCTCCCCTTCCCTTCCTCCCCCCCCATGACCAGCACCTCTTCCTCTCTGTTCATCACCCCCTCCCCAAAAGATCCAGCAGAGCAGTACCTGCACCTCTCTCCCTCCATCCTGTAGATCCTGTATCTCTCCCCTTCCCTCCCTCCCCGTCCACGTGGTCCAGCACCTCTTCCTCTGTCCATCACCCCCCCCCCCAAAAAAAAAAAAGGTCCAGCAGAGCAGTACCTGCATCTTTCCCCTTTCTTCCCCCTACCCCCTGGCGTGGTTTCAGCATCTCTTCCCCTCTATCACAACCCGCCCAAAGGTCCAGCAGAGCCGTACCTGCATCTATCCCCTTCCCTCCTCCTCCCCCCTTGGCACAGTTCCAGTGTCTCTCCTTTTCCTCCCTCACCATGGTACGATGATCCTCGCACTTGCCTTAATTGCTGCTGGTAGCGGCACTGCAGAGATTATAGCAGTCTGCCTCAAAGCCTCAGTCTTCCCTGCTACATGTCCCGCCTCCTCTGATGCAACTTCCTGTTCTGCATAGGAGGGGTGGCTGAGAAGACCGCGACTCTGAGGCAGACTGCTGTAATCGCTGCGATCAAGACAGCAGAAGCAATACAAGATGCCAGCACGCTGGTGGGAGATGGGAAGGAAACTGCTCTGTTGTTGATTGCTGTGTTAGGCTTGGGGAGGCCTCCCCAGCCACAAATGTGGCAGCCTCTTATATAGGGCTGGGGGGGCCTGAGTCAAGACTGGGGGGGGGGCTTGGGCACCCAAGGCCCCTCCATAGTTACGCCCCTGGCTCCATCACAGAACCCCTCACCTATAACAGCAGGGGTTCTTAGCCTTTTCTGGTTCCCGCACCCCTTTAACTGATCAATGAAACCTTTGCACCACTTTCATAAACCACGTAAACACTAGTGACTACTGACAGCTATATACACTGTGCCCATAAAAAAATGAGCCCCCTAAACATTTTGCAATAACAACCGCAAACCTGCATCAAATTAATAAAAATTTTACATGCACAAAGTAACATCTATATCAGACAATACTGTATGGTTTCGTAGAAATCCACAAGAACATTACTGAGAAGTCAAATTTTAAATAACACTGCCCAAAGGTTAGAGTTTCTAACATAGTCAATGTCAGCCTGAACAGTCCGAATGTTTAAATCTGATGTTCAAAGAGTCCTCCTTTCGCACAAATATATTTACGTAGTCAATCCTGCCACTGGTTCACTGCTCTATCAATGATACTCTGATCAAAGCGGTGCCACTTTTCAATCGTTCTTTCAGATACTCAAAGTCACGGATCTGGCAGCAGTAGACTCGAGCCTGCAAAATCCCCCAAATCTGGTAGACCACCAGACTGAGATCCGGACTCGGAGTATTTTAATTAAAACTCGATCTTTTGCCAACATTTTGTTTATCAATGCACAATGACATGACAGATTACATCAGTGAGTAAGTAAGTAATTAAGTCATGTCGGAAACTGAGATTTGTGACAGCAGTTTGTAAAAATTAAAAATCTCTTAAATGGGATGAGGGATTCCTATGTAATTTGGCACTGGTGACGCAAATAGATGTCACTTTGTGCATATAAAATTATAATTAATTTGGTGCAGGTTCGAAGTTGTTATTGCAAAATATTTAGGGGGACTCACTTTTTTCTGGACACAATGTATGTCATTAACTGTTAGCCTCTAACAGTGCTAACATGTTTAAATTACAGTAGTACAGTATTATAGTACCACAAAAGTCACACTTAAAAGCTATAGTGCTACATAAATTGTACAAAATGTTGAATAATATACCTGTGTGAATACTAAGTGAAATTTTCAGCCTGAGGAGTTTATCCTACTATTAAGTTACCTGAGCAAACTCCTTTGAAAATTGTCCTAATAACTGTCTTCACTCTGTCTAGAAAGTTTCAAGGCAGCCCTTCTCCATACCCCATTTGACCTCTTCCCACACCCCTTGAGGGTGCGGGCAGCACTGGTTAAGAACCCCTGTACTAAAGGAAGCATGTCTTTCTTGGACTAACCCTCAGATTCACTCTGGTTTCTCACCTGTGTATAAGGTCACCTATCTGTCCCTGCATGTCACATGCTGAGGAGTCCTTTGGTCTCTCCAACGGTTTGGTCTTTCCTGTGGGATCACACATTGAGGAATCCCTTTATGTTTCCATCTTTGTCTCTATCTTGAGTTTAGGATTCTGCCAGGTACTTGTGACCTGGACTGGACACTGTTCAAAAGAGGATACTGGGCTAGACAGACCTTTGGTCTGGCCCAGTATGGCAACTCTTATGTTCTTTCTCCAGGGTATCACTCACAGAAGGACCTCAGATTAAGGATCTCCTTTTGTCTCTCTCTAGATATCATACATTAAAGATCCTCTTCCTCTCTCCTGAACTCTTCTCTGCCTCTCCTGCTCCCTTCTGTCTCCTGAGCTCTTCCCTGCTTACCCTGCCACCTTCTGCCTCCTGGGCTCATGCACTGACCTGCAGTCGGCAGGCTCTATGTACAGACCACGTCTGATAGAAAGCCTGCAAGATGACACATGGCAAGTGTGGTTTCTCTGACATCCAGTCTCTGCCTGTGAGGTGAAAGAGGACCCGGGCATAGGGGTCTGATGGAGAAACAGAGCCCTCAATGAGAACAGCTCGCACACTCCATGCAGCAGTGTTGCCGGAGTCCAGGAGCTCATCAGGAACCTCCTGCAAAGAGAAATGAACCAACAGCAAGCTGGATGGCAGACATATGTGAAGACAAAGTTAGTCTATGCACTGAAAATTAGAATGAGGGGGAACAGAAAGACAGAGACAGACAGACAAAGGATGGAAGGATCAGGGATAGAGAAAGACAGAGGAGAAAGAAGGGACAGAGAAACAAAGGAAATAGGGATAGAAAGACAAAGAAGGATAAAGAGACAGAGGAAGAAGAGAAAGAGAGAGAAAAACAAAGAAAATGATGGCAGATAAACACCATATGGTCTATCCAGTCTGCCCATCCATATCATCCACTATCTCGTCCTCCCCCTAAGAGATCCTATGTTTGTCCCATGCTTTCTTGAATTCAGATACAGTCCTCATCCACCACCCTTTGTGTTTCCTTTGATTACTTTTGAGTCTATCCCCCTTCAACTTCATCTTTTTCCCTCTTGTTCCAGAGATTCCTTTCAGCTGAAAGAGACCTGCCTCCTTTGCATTTATGCTGTGAAGATATCTGTCTCAATTGTATCACCTCTCTCTCGTCTTGCTTCCAAAGTATACATATTGAGGTCTATGAGTCTGTCTCTATATGCTTTATGATGAAGACCACTGACCATTTTAGTAGCTACCCTCTGGTCCGACCCCATCCTGGTTATATCTTTTTGAAGGTGCGGTCTCCAGAACTGCACACAGAACTCTAACTGGAGACAGGGGCAGAGAAAGAGCAGGAAGTAGGGTTAGACTGTTAAAGAGATTAGAGAGCGAGGGAAGGGGTAGAGAGAGAAGCATAGGATAAGGAGGGGAGAGAGAAAGATAGGGGTAGAGAAAGAGCAGAAGTAGGGATAGAGAAAGAGAGAGAGAGGGAGGGAGGAGGTTGAGAGAGAGGGATGGGTTAAGGAGGACAGAGAGAGAGAGAGAGAGAGAAGGAAAGAGGAATCCAGAAAACATAAAAGCTACCTCTTTTCACCCAGAAATTTTTGAAGTTGAACAAGGAAATAACATTTCTGATATTTAGTAGTTCCTTCAACATTGGCATATGTTTTCAACATTGGCAACATTGACTTATGTATTGATGGTATTCAGTTTCTATTAGAGCCCACCTTAAAGATCTTGGGAGTTATCTTTGATCGGTCTCACATTTGAACCAAAGTTTTTAGATTATTATGGAATTGTTTACAAGAAGATATTGCTCATATGAGGCTGCAAGTTGATGGAATGAGTTACCACATAGGATATCAGAAAAATTATAGCAAATTTCAGAAACCGTTTATAATTTATTAGAACTTACTGTACCGCCTGGGCTAACTCACAGATCTAGGCGATTTACAAGCAAAAACAAAAATTTCAAGACAAGAAAGGAACTACAAAAAAGAAAGGAAAGAACAACGCACACATCCCTAGAGGCAATCGGACATGGAGAAGTTCAAAAGAAAAGAAGGAGGTAGTGTGAGGAGTGGGGGGAGACACAGATAGGGTAAGTGGGTATTAGAATGGCAGTGGGGGTTAACCATAGAACTTGCATGTGATAGTTTAGGCAGATTCAAAGGCTTGGCTAAAAAGCCAGATCTTCTTCACTTTGGGGTCCTCTTTGCCCTGGGTAGGTAGCCCATTTGCTCCTGTTGGCTATCTGCTGTGAGGGAGCTCCTCTTCTTGGGCCAGGGCTCTTTCCTCTGATTTCTCCAATCCTCTCTGCCCCTTAGCTCCCTCCTTTCTATGGCAGGAGTTCTCAAACCCCTCCCTTTGGGGCCCCTTCTTCCCTTGATTGGCAGATAGGGGTTTAAGGAAACTAGAAGCTTCACTCTTTAGGTAGTTTCCCTGTTTCCTAGGGAACACTAAAACCCCTGTGCTGGGATCCAGAGTTCTCCTCTGATATTTAGGGAGACTGTGCTTGGCCTTTTGGGGGATGTGGGAGGTTGCCCTCTATTAGGGAATCCTTACAACTATGGTCTCAGACTCTTTTAAGAGCTGGGAGTCTGGACCAAGCAGGGAAAGGTCCTCTATGGGCGCCTCCTGAAGATGAAAAAAGCAAAGAAGAGGCTGGTCCCAGACTCTTAAGAACTGGGAGTTCTGAACCATGTAGGGAAAGGATCCCTAGAAGCTCCTCCTGAAGATAGAAAACAAGCTCAAGGCAGGGAAGCTTCTAGGAGGAAGATCAGGGCAGAAAAAACGGCTACTGAGAGGGCACAATCAGTGCCTGAAACCAAGAAGATCAGCGACCCTTGGGAGTGCGCTCAGGGCGGTTGGCCCTTGGAAGCAGCTACGGGGAAGGCAGCAACCTCTGGGACCCAGTTGGGCCCAAGGTCCAGTAGCGGAGCAGGGGCTCCCAGGATGCAATCGGCACCAGGAGCCTGGCGGAGGCTCCCAGGGTGCGATCGGCACCAGGAGTAAAATGGAGGATCCCAGGGTGCGGTTGGTACCAGAAGCCTGGTGGAGGCTTCTAAGGTGCTAATAGCACCAGGAGCCAAGCAGAAACGAGATCCCCAGGATGCAGTCAGCACTAGAAGCCCAGCAACAGAGGAGTGCAGTTGGATCAGGGAGCTCTGCAGAGGAAGTGGCTCAGCCAGCCTGACTAGGCTTTCATCAGAAGTCCAGCAGTCACCACCCCAGCGAGTTTCAGCAGGAGAGTGAGATTTGTGGACTTGGTAGAAAGGGACAAAGGTTGAAACTGAGGAGAGGAGAAAAGGGTGGATCTTAGGCCACACTGCCATGCTCACATAAAGAATCAACACAGAGATAGGAAGGTATCAGGAGCTACTACCTAGACAAAAAAACTAACTGGTTAAAGAAGTATTCGTTATAGACTATTTGGACAATTGCTCATTGAACTCTATGCGTTTCAGTGTTTTATTCAATACAATGTCCTAGTCATTACTTAACATTTAATACTGCTATAACTGTACAGATATCCTTGTACATAGATCAAAAAAACAGTTCAAACTGTTAAAAGCCCCACGCACTAATGCTTTTCTTCCCCAGGTGCCAGAAGCTTAAGGGATTGACTGAGCCTGCCCTAGGGGTATTCCAGCCAGGTCTGGCCTGGACTCAGGGACACCCACTAGTGGTGTTACATACAGATCAGCTAGGCTGAGCTAGACTCATGCACATGCTATTGCAGATTCTGTAATATCACTTCAGCACCCTGGAGAGACAGAATGACAGAGCTGTATTTATTCATAGCATAAAGAATTTGAGAAATGAATAATACAATTATTGAGTATGACAGGAGAGCAGCAAGTGAAATAATCAGAGAGGTTGCTGATCCACCAACACACTCTTTAAAAGCTATACCAACCCCTTTCAAAAAATACATCATGCCAACCCTCTGCCCAAATCAGCTCTCCTCCATACCACGCCAAACCCTCCACATATGACACCCATGCCCAAACAAACATCACAGCTATGATGTACGAGTTACGGGATGTGGCTAAGTGGTTTGTTTCGCTTCCAGCTCCACAATAAGCATAGTAGGGAGGAGAATGTTCTGCCCCTACTTTTGTGTGTGCATATTTTCCTGTTTGCATTTGTAGTTCAGTTTTATTTTGAACTACTGGACTGGTTGCCTTACTTCCCTGTTAGTTTGTAGTTTCACTCTGATTGGATACGTCCCTACGCGCGTGACCCCTGCTCCCACTGTCATATAGTCTTTGCTTATTGGCCCAGGTCTGTCTTCATGCCTGCTGGGTAAGCAGCTCTCCCTTTACCACCATGTGCAAGAAGAGAAACATAGTAACATAGTAGATGATGGCAGAAAAAGACCTGCACGGTCCATCCAGTCTGTCCAACAAGATAACTCATATGTGCTACTTTTTGTGTATACCCTACTTTGATTTGTACCTGTGCTCTTCAGGGCACAGACCGTATAAGTCTGCCCAGCACTCCTCCCAACCACCGGCTCTAGCACAGACCATATAAGTCTGCCCAGCACTATCCCCGCCTCCCAATCACCAGCCCCGCCTCCCGCCAAAGGAGAAATTAGTTCTTACCTGCTAATTTGCTTTACTTTAGTCCCTCCAGACTGGCCCAGAATACTGATGGGTTGTAGACGCCTACCAGCAGGTGGAAACTGATTTTGCATGAGTCAATAAGGTCCTTACCCAGCCTCAGCTTTGATCAATATGTCACTATCAAAGCAACAGTGGAAGATAAAAGGAAGTGCATCTGTGCTCCCGTGCAGATTCTGAACAGCCACTCCGAAGCAAACCATAGTGCTGGCTTAAACTAAAAAGTCCTGAAAGGCTTTGTGTGTGTGTGTGTGTGGGGGGGGGGGGGGGGGGGGGGGGTTCAATAACCAACACACACAAAAAAAAAGAACCATGAAACAACCATCTCTTCACAGAGACCAGAGAAAAGACTCAATCCACATAGCACGAAGAAAGTAATAATACACCGAATACTACACAGGGCAGGGTCTGGGCCAGTCCAGAGGGACTAAAGGAAAGCAAATTAGCAGGTAAGAATTAATTTCTCCTTCCTTAGCACCCCTCCGGACCAGCCCAGAAGACTGATGGGAAATACCAGAGCAGTATATTCATAGAGGAACCCATAAAGCCCTGCAGTCAGCTCACGATCCCTAAATCCACACCTTGACACATCTGAACATCCACACTGTAATGATAACAAAGGAATGGAGCAAGGACCAAGTCAGCATTCTACAGATATCCAGAGACGGAATGACAGACCTCTCACCCCAAGAGGAAGTTAGACCCCTCATAAAAGGAGCTTTAACTCCCTCTGGAACCATCCTGCCAGAAAGAAGATACGCATATCCAATCGCCTCCTTGATTCAATATGCAATAGTAGCCTTAGATGCCGCCAAACCTTAGCAGGCTCCACCGAACAGAATAAAAAGGCGGTCCAAACGCCGACACTCTTCTGTCCTCCACAGGTACTCCTGCAAAGTACGCTGCATGTCCAGCTTATGGAGTCACCGCTGCTCCTCTGAGCCCTGAGAAGAACCCAAAGAGGGCAACCCAACCAACTGATTCAAGTGAAAGGGCAACAGGACCTTAGGCAGGAAAGAAGGAATCGGGCACAAGGTGACTCTTTCCTTGGAGAACTCCAAGAACGGTGCCCTGCACGATAAGGTTTGCAATTCCCACATACACCTAGCCAAAGTTATGGCAACCAGAAACACAAAATTGAGAGTCAAATCCTTCAGAGAAGCAGACGATAGCAGCTCAAACGGTGGCTGAACCAGGCTCTTGGATCCAAGATGGCGGCGGTTTGACTCGCGCCTACAGACGTGATATCATTAGTGCTCGTGCAAACTCTGGATAGAGCTCCTTTACCTGTCGTTTCGATGGGAAAGCGTCGAGGGAAAGTCAGGGATGTTCCCTCTGACCCTGGCGGAAAGCCCCAGCTCATACAGCCGACGCTCGGACACTTTGTAATTGCGTCCGGTTCTGGTTTCACTTCAACTCCTGCAGCTGGTGTCAGCGTCTCAGCGCTGACCGACAGTGGAGAAGGGGCTTCCTTAAGCCCTGTGTTACATGCAGCCGCCCCCCCCCCCCCCCCCCCCCCCCCGAACCAGGCAGAGAGAGCTTCCAGGCAAGTCCTGTCGCTTCCAACCGAAGTGGTGAGGGGAGCGAGCAGGGAGGGAACTTGCTGGCAGCAGGGACATCGGTTGAACAAATGACTGGACCAGAGAAGAAAACAGCTCCATTTGTGGCTTCTACAACTGTGAGTATCCTGGAACAAGTTGTTCAAGCACCTCTCCTGGCTTCTATTGGAGGGAAATATGAAAAACCTGCTGCAGTGACTTTGGAGTCACTTTGGGATTTGAACTTCACAACTCTCTCAACTTTGCAATCTGCTATTTCAAAGAATACTGAAACTATTAAAGTTTTAGCTGAGACTGCACTTAAACAATTGCAAATGACTGAGGTTCATGCAGCTGAAGTAAAAACCCTTTCTGAAAAAGTTGAAAAAATGGAACTTGTGGAAAGATCAATGATTAAAGAAAGGAATTTTGCATCTAGACGTATGGAATATTTGGAAAATCAATCCAAGAGACTTAATCTTCGTATTATAAAATTTCCAAAGTCACCACTGTTGTCCCCAATACAAATGATTAAGAAATATCTTGTCGATATCTTGGGAATGGCTGAGAATTCATTGCCTCCATTACAAGAGCATATTATATTCAAATCCCTGGACAAGTGTAATGAATTTGACGGACTTCCTGGAATCATCATTGGAGGTGGTCACGTAAAGGTCTACTTTGTTAGTGACCTTCGCATTAGAATTGGATAGAGATGAAATGCTCAGATTATCCTTAAGACATTTAAATTCTTTATTTTGGGGCTCAAAAGTAAGGGTTTTCCCGGATTTCTCCAGGGAAACCCAAAAGCGACATAAGTCATTTCTTGCTTTGTGTCCTAGGGTGATAGCCCTGGAAGCAAACTTTCTTTTGAAATTTCCTTGTGTGTGTAGGATTTTGCTGCACACAAAACAGTGGAGTGGAGGAGTGGCCTAGTGGTTAGGGTGGTGGACTTTGGTCCTGAGGAACTGAGTTCGATTTCCGGCACAGGCAGCTCCTTGTGACTCTGGGCAAGTCACTTAACCCTCCATTGCCCGCCACATAGCGCCTGCCTTGAGTGGGAAAGTGCAGGGTACAAATGTAATAAAAATATCAATTATTTGAACCCTAACAGTTGGATGATTTTCTAAAAGGAAAAGAAAGTACTATTGTGAAAGTTTAAACCCGAATGTAACACTGTAAAGCAGCTTGGAGTAAGTAAGCAGAACAAGGCGCAGTCTTTGGTTTAATATTATTATAAGCTGGTTATTATTAGCTTGATTGTATTTCCTAATTCTTGGATTATTTCTTTAATTTGTGGACGATAGTATTTTGTCATTTTCTTATTACTTGATTTTTTTAAATGTTTTTCAAATATTGTGTATTATTATTCTTGATTGAATATTATGTATATTAAAATGCTTATTAAAAAAAAGGTGGCTGAACCAGATCTGAGAGGACAAGATTAAGATCCCAAGACAGAAATTGAGCACACATTGGCGGTTGAAGGACACCTAGCCCTTGGAAGAATCTGACAAAATCAGGATGACTCGCCATGGGCTTACCCTTGACTCAACCTTGAAAGCAAACTAAGGCAGCAACCTGAACCTTAAGGGAAGCTAGGGCTAAATCCTTATCAAAACTGTCCTGCAAAAAAATCCAAAATCTGCGAAACTGATGAAACCAAAGGATGGACATTACGATCCTTACACCAAGCCTCGAAAATTCTCCAGAACTGAATATAAGCGAGAGAAGTAGACTGATGTTGAGACCATTGAATGGTAATAAGAACCTTTGCAGAATAGCTTCTCTTTCTCTGCGCCCTTTCAAGAGCCATGTTGTACGATAAAATTGAGCTGAATCCGGCAAGGTGACCAGGCCTTGAGTTTGAAGGTCCACCAACATCAGTAGTCTCAGAGACGAGTCCACCAAAAGCCACAACAGATCAGCAAACCACAGTCTTCTTGGCCAATCTGAAGCCACCAAGACCACCAAACCATTGTGACTTCTCGATTTGCTGGATGATACGACCGAACAAGGGCCAGGAAGGAAACATGTAAAGAAGACCCCGGGATGAATCACAGCATCTATTCCTTCCAAAAGATCATCCTTCCGTCGACTGAAGAACCTCGCCACCTTTGCATTGTGTCACATCATCATCAGATCCATAACTGGCACACCCCACCGGTGAACAATACTAGCATATGCCTCAGAACTCAGAGACCATTCCCCTGGTTCCAGAGTGACGACTGAGGAAGTCCACTTGAACATTCTGTGTCCCGGCCATGTGAGCTGCAGAGAGATCCATGAGGCGACTTTACACTCATTCCATGAGCAGAGCTGCCTCCTCCACCAACTGAAAACTCTTTGTACTACCCTGGCAATTGACATATGCCACAGCTGTAGCATTGTTGGACAGAATTTGCACTTTTCCCTCAAGAAATCTCTAAAAAGCACAGAGCACCAAGTGAATTGCTCTGGTTTCCAGGAGGTTGATAGAACAAGCCGCTTCCTCGTGGGACCAGAGCCCCTGAGTCAACTGTCCCAGATAATGGGCTCCTCAGCCCCTGAGACTGGCATCTGCTGTCACCATTGTCTACAGTCAACTGAACTCCCTTGGAAAGACTGGCCTCTAGAAGCCACCAATTGAGACTCCAGCAAGACGATGCCCGGAATGGCAATCTGTTCTCCAAAGATCCAGACTGAGCGTTCCAGCGGGATACTGGGGACTTCTAAAGAGGCCTCTTATGTGCTCTGGCCCACAGAACTACCTCTAAGGTTGCTGCCATGGACCTCAGAACCTGAAGATAATCTCATGCCCGGGGAACTAGACAGTGAAGGAGAAACCGAACCTGATCCTGGAGCTTGAGAATCCAAGACAGTGGAAGAAAAACATGACCCCAAAGAGTATTAAATGAGATTCCTAGATAGTCCAGAGTCTGAGACAGTTCCAGGCAACTTTTGAGTGGATTCACCACCCAACCAAGGGACTCCAGAAATTAACTACTTGAGCTTTGACTAAGCAACTCTCTTGAGAGGACTTCGTTCAGATCTGCCAGTTGTCCAGATAAGGATGCATGAGAATGCCTTCTCGGCAGAGAGCTACCGCAATCACAACCATCACTTTGGTAAACATGCGAAGAACTGTCGCCAGACCAAACAGTATGGCACAGAGCTGATAATGATTTCCCAACACTGCAAAGAGAAGAAACTTCTGGTGACCTTGACGGATTGGAATGTGTAGATAAGCCTCCATCAAATCCAATGCCATCAAAAATTCCCCTGAATGCACCACTACAATGAACAAGTGAAGAGTTTCTCTGTGAAAAGGGACTACATGCAGAGCTCGATTTACAGACAAGATCCAAAATGGGGAAAAAAGTGCCATCTTTCTTTGGCACCACAAAATAGATGGAATAACGACCCGTGCCTATCTCTGTGGGAAGAATCGGACACACCACCCGCAGATGCAGTAGCCTGTCGAGGGTGTCCCTGACTGCCCCCACCTTTATCCAGGAATGGCAGGAAGACTCTAGAAAGGCATCCAGAACAGTGTGCACGAACTCCTAAGTGTAACTGTTGCAAATTATCTCGAGGACCCACTGGTCCAATATAATCTGGGCCCACCACCAAAAGAACTCTCGCAAACAAGCTCCCACAGGAATCAGAGGTTGGGCCCCAACACCTTCATTGGGAAAGGCAACTTTGGGACTGAGATTCGGGTGTAACATCCCTACCACCATAGCGAGCACCAAGAAACCTTTGAGAAGTAGCCAGCCTCCCAGTGTGGAAACAGCTAAAAATCTCTTGCACTGCTTCTACCTGCCAGAAAACCACGGGCCCCCAGACCGAGGATGAGTCTCCAGCAGCCGTGGTACCTTAGACTCTCCTAAGCTCTTCACCAACTTGTCCAGTTCCTCCCTAAACAACAAGGTACCTTGAAAACAGAACTTACTACGCTTGGACTTGGAAGCGGCATCAGTCAAACAACCATGAAGCCACAGGGAATGCTGAGCTGCCAAACTCAGAGCCACAGACTTAGCCGAAGCTCTAAGCAAATCATAGAGGCATCCACCAAAACGGCGGAACCCATCTCAATTTTAGAGATCTCTCTATCCACTAAAGAAAAATCATCCGACACTGTATCCAACACACGCTCGACCACCGAAAATATGCCTGAGCCACCAAGCCCCCCCACAGATAGTAGCTTGAACCGCTAAGGCATAAACATCAAAACAATGCTTCAACAGTGTCTCCATTCTATGATCCTGAGGGTCCTTAAGGGCAGTACCCCCATCAACCAGAACTGTAGTCTTCTTATTAACTGCCAACACCACCTCGTCCACAACTGAGGACTTTAGCAAAGCTTTATCTTGCTCTGGAACCACATAAAGCTGGACCATGGGCTTGGCTAAAAGGAAAGGAGAGTCAGGAACCTCCCACTGAGCCTGAACAATCTCCCTAATGTCCTGATTCATTGGAAAAGACTTACCAGACTTGCAAATGCCTTTTACCAAGGGGTCTAAAGATCACTGTTCCGTAGTCACAGTCTCCTTCTCAAAATTAAGGGTGGATGAAACTAAAGAAATAAGCTCTTGCAAATCTTCTTTGTGGAAGACACAGACCACTAAGGGGTCCTCCCCTGGCAAAAGGTCCTCCTGTGGGGAAAAAGGGTCTCCAAACCCCTCCTGTTCCCTGTCCTCTCAAGGCCCCTCATCTTCACCATCTAATAGAGGATCTGAACCACAAAACTAGAGAAGCCTCCTCTTTCTCCTCATCCCAAAGCACTTGAGGGCACTTGGACAAAGAAGCAGAAGACCCCCTTCAGTAACCCGGAACTACTTCAGAGAGGGGAACCGATTGCTTTAAAAGAAATGCCTCGTATATGACAAGCACAAACTCCGGAGGAAATCCCCCCTCCTCCCCCACAGGGATCCCTCCCTGCATGGCCTCCAATACTGAAGAGGGGATAGAGGACTGTGGCGGAAGCCTGAGAATCTACATTGGTGGCAGTTCCTGCCAAAACGGGAACCACCAATCTGGAGGAAGCTGGGTCCACACATGGAGCCGCGGACCCAATATCTCCACCGCACATCGACTCTCTGGGCTCAGCCAACCCCATGGACACAGTCGCTGTACAAACTTTACAAATGCCAGCTGCAGTTACCCCCACCACTGAAAAACAGCGCATCTCTTGAACTTTTCCACCATGCCACACTACCTCTCACTGTCCAAACTCTGTGGAGAGACAGCCACTCTCGGTGCACCTAGCAACTCTGCTGGGAAAGAGAAAACCTGTTGTGTTTTATTGGGGTTTTTTTTAACGTGGCTGTCTCCCCTCAGCTCTCTAACACCCTTCACACAAAGGGGTTGAGGCTCAACTTAAAGGTACCAACAGACAAGGGCCCCCCCCCCCCCCCCACAGGACCCTCGGGGACCACCAGGGGGGAAAGGGGGAGGGACTTGGCCACTTGAGTTTGACACCCCCAGGGCACCAGAGAACCCCCACAGGCCTCAGCCCCTTTCAGCAAAGGGAAAACTGCGACAGATAATCAGCCAGACAAAGAATTTAAACCTCTTTTTTTTTTTTTGAAAGAAAAAGAACAAAAATAGAAAAGGAGAAAACAAATGACTTAAGGGCTCACTAGATCTATCATCTGCTGGATATTGAGAATAATAATTAGAGCTGAGGATGGGTAAGGACCTTATTGGCTCATGCAAAATCAGAGTGTCCACCTGCCGGTAGGCTTGCAGAACTACTACTACTACTACTTATCATTTCTATAGCGCTACCCATCAGTCTTCTGGGCTGGTCCGGAGGGAAGCTATAGAAAGCTCCATTTTGTGCTCTGGCTCTGCAAGCAACCCTGCACCTGGCTCTCTAACCCTCTGAGTCTGCATTGTCTTTTTACTATACTATCCTGTACTTTACCCATTCATCAGCATTTTCTACAGCTCAGTACTAAAATTCAGCCCTTCTTGGTCTTAAGGGTTGACATGAAGCTTGGGGCAGCACTCCTGGTTCAGTTGCCTCTTCATTGTAAGTGTTGATTTGTTTGTTTGCATTAAAGAAAAGCTGGAACTAAGGGTTTTGAGTCTCCATTTGGTGAATGTTAAGATATTGATTAGCTCTTTGCAGTCATTGTGCTGGGCATCCTTCAGAAGGCAGTAGAGAGGGTATGACACTAGTGGGAATTTTATATTGATTTTATGAATATGTCATACTGATAATTTATATCATACATTATCTGATATTGTAACATATGTGTTGAGTGTGTGTTTGTTCTGTATAAAGGCAAGAGAAAACCGAAATGACACTACGGGCTCAATATTCAGAAAATGCTGAGCTCCTAAATTTATGCTCCTAGGTTAGCCTCCTTAATGTGTGCCCTATTTTCAGTCAAATTTAGGAGCATAATATTTCAGCTGAAATTCATCTTAATGTAGGAGCTTAAAAGTTATACTCATAAATTTAGATCTGCCATTTATTTGCCTAGATTTATGAGCCTAATGCTGAAAATCAGTGTTAAAGCTCCTAATCTTTTTTCCCTACCCTAAATCTGCATCTGTTACCACCCATTTTATATGCTCCTAAATTTAACAATTTAGGGAAATTTTGAGTAAATATTTATCACTCAGACCTAGTAAATATTCAAAGAGCCAATTGATGAACGTAATTTTCCAAGTTAGGAGCATAAATCCTTTCAACATCGGGCCCTACATAATGCAGGCAGAAGCATAACCAGGTTGTGATGCCGGAAGAGAGGAGAGGCTCGCGCATGTACTACGTAGGTGCAACAGACCGCCTGAAAAATAGGCGCTAGCACCATCTGAAGTCTGTTTGGGGGAGCAGTCGCTCCCCTGGCACCCCACCTAGCTACGCCTCTGAATGTAGGCTTCATTACAAAACATGTTATCTCCTGCCAGCAGTCAAAAAACAAAATCCGACCAGAGACAAGGAGCAATGCCAGAACCCTGGAAAGCCCTTATTTCTCTTCTCTGCACTGTAGTAAGTTTTTTACTATTATTTTAAGAAAGTATATATTTTATTTATTTTTACATTTATATCCCGCTTTAACTCAAAGTATTTAACCCAAATATATAGTAACTGCCATGGCAATCACATTCTCTTGAATTGAGCTAAATTGACAGAAATAGATGGGAAAAGACAGGCTGACAGTAGCTACACTCGCCTCCCATCCTGCATTACCTGGCGGGCAGTGAAGGGCCGGTAGGTAGCCCTGACAACCGGGGTGTGCGATCCCCGGTGGCTGAGCAGGTAAGTCTCAGTTCGGGATCCCAGTGAAGTATTTCCCTGCAGATATCGACCCATCTCTTGCAGGCGGAAATACTCTGGAACATCCATCAATTCCAAGCCCACTGGGAGGAAGACAGGGTCTGTCACTGTGGTCTCACAGCACGCTATCACAGGAGAGAGAGAGAGAAACAGAGTGTTACAGCGCACAGTCACATAAGAAACAAAGGCATTGGCAGATCATAATGTATGTCTGTGCACTGTTCTCTACTCCAAAGTCTGACAACATTTCTTCAAATTCAAACATGGAACCAAAAAAGAAAAAAAATATCAAATAACCTTAGAAAACAATGAGCAGCAAAAGCTAGATCAGCACTTCACAACTTTATGTTATCTCTTTTTATTCACCCTACAAAAAAAGAATATTTAATACTGGTGTCACCTAGGTCTGTGTCCTGAAAATGGCCAGGACAGATCAAGATCAAGAATGCATAGGTTATATTGCATCATACTATATGATATGAGTTTGTCTTGTTGGACAGACTGGATTGACCATATGATATGTTACTCACGTTGCCTTAGTTCCGGTAATTAAAATTGATCGTAAGCTAACAAAGGAACCTTAGAATAATCATCTAGTAAAAAGCTGTTTCTGGACCTTGAGAAAATTGGGAAGAATCCATAAATATATTCAACCAGATAAGTGTAAATTAGTGGTTCAATTCCAGATCCTGAGCAAACTATACCCCCCCCCCCCCTTTTTACAAAGCTATGCTAGCAGCTGCCAGTGCGGTAATGCCGACAGCTAGTGCGGCTTTGTAAAAAAGGGGAGGGGGTAGATTATTGTAATATAGTCTATCTGGGCATTTCGAAATACCTATGGAAAAGACTGCAGTCCGTTCAGAATGTAGCAGTTTGTTTAATCTTTCCTCTTAAAAAATATGATAAGATAACCCCTTTTTTATTTTATTGCATTGGCTCCCCTAGAAGCCAGAGTTCTATACAAGCTATTTAAAATCTTTCATGGAGTATATGCTTCAACTTATATGTATGTCAGCAGTCAACCAATATCACCTAACACGCAATTCTACGGTTTTATCCTTTCCAAATCCTAGAGGTATTTCATCTGTGAGAGTGTTTTCCTGTATTTCCTTTTCAAGATGCTAGAGCCTGCTATACTCTACCTAGTGAGGTAAGAATCGTATCTAGCTATGCTATTTTTAAAAAAGCTATCAAAACTGTCCTATTTTGAAAATATCTTCTACTAAGACGGCATTAGGTTTGCTATTAGTATGTCTTTTACCTTGTATTAATCTGTCATTTCCTAGGTATATAATCCAGACTTCTTGATTGTAATCTGTTTAGAACCATTGACAGGAATTAGTGGAATATAACTGGAATAACTGTAACTGTGACAACACAAACTCCCTCCACTATCAGGCACTTTAGGGTCCTTTTACTATGCTGTGGAAAAAAGGGCCCTGCAGTACCATGCGTGGCCATATGGGGGACAGAACTTACTGCCACCCACTGAGGTGGTGGTAAGGGCTCCCACAGTAACCGGGTGGTAACCGGGCAGCATGCAGCGATGCCCAATTATCACCAGAATAGTGCTGCGCTACTAAATTTAAAAATATTTCCCAGCACACCGGAAATGACGCATGCTCAAGCCAGAACTACCGCCGGCAGCCGCACTGGGCCAGCAGTAATTCCGGGATAGCGTGTGGTAAGCCCGCGTTTGGCTTACCAACGCTTTGTAAAAGGGCCCCTTTGTGAAATAACACCAACCCCCTAAAAAATACTCTCAGTACCCATGAAGCAAACCTGCCATAGCAAAACACCACTAGTTCCCAACACTCAAACAGCAAAACTACACTACAACGTGTTTGGCACCAACGCAGTGCTTGGACCAGGATCACGCGTGAATACTGTGTTCTGTTGGGAGCCTGTATTGAAACTAACAACCAGCAAAAAGCAATATTTGGTTGTCTTTACAAACCTCACATTGTTGGTTCTTTTTTTTCTGCATACATGATATCATCCTTAGAGACTTTGTGGAAAGGACCTTTATGAGATTACACACCAGTTTGTGTGTGGTTGTTTTGGGGTTGTTGTTTTTTTTTGTTCCTCTCAAACGTATGACTTTGGGCCCTGTTTACTAAGCAGCGTTATAGGCATGTTAACATTTTGAACGTGCGTTAACCATGTACGTGCCTACAATATCCTTATAGGCGCATTTATGGCTAGCGCAGACGCTAAGTGTAGGCGGGCTAAAAACACTAACGCACCTTAGTAAACAGGGCCCTTTGTATGCAAATAAACTTTTCTGAGTCTGAATCAGACAGGCCTCAGCTCACCGGGCATCCCCAAGCCCCCACCCTTTTACACAGACAGGAACACATCAATTCAACTTCAGGGAGGGGGAGACAGAAAATCAAAACAAGAGGTGTAAAAAGAAGGGCTAGAGACCCAGAACACCAGCAGGAAAGCACAGATTCATGTGGCAGCTTTGTCCAGACATACACACTCACACAGGCAGAAAGAGATGTGTATACACAAAGAAACTAGACTCCCAAGAAGCCAGGCTCTGCATAGAGTGCAACACCGGAGAAACAAACAGAAATGTATTTCCTCCTTGAACCATGATACATTCGAAACTATCAAAGAGTAATCCCACAGGGAAAAAAAAACAACTCCATATAATCCTGGAGGCAAAGCTCAGAAACAGCAGCTAAAGCAGCAAAATGTGTGCTATTCTACCACCAGACCAGAAACATGCTCTGTCCAGAGATGATTCCGAACATCACCAGAGACTGGATCTGTAATTCTGTTTCATTCTTTATAACTATAGAGCAGTCTTGTCCAACCTATGGCCCGTGGGCCAAAACCCAGCCCACCAACTTCATTTTTCTGGCCTGCAGAAGCTCGATAGAAACACAGATTTCTGCAGCAAGATCCCTGCTTCCCTGCCACAACTCCTCTAATTGCGAGCTTGAGCCACATGGCGTAGAACTTTGAGTTGGCCCCGCAGTTTCAAGTCTCATGAGACTTGATATCGAGAACCCAATCTAAACTTCCAGCACCCCGCAGCTCAAGCGGGCAGTTAGAGGAGCCGTGGCGGGGAAACGGGGATCTCGCTGGAGGACTTTGCAGCTGAAACCATGTGGGATACGATGAGTCCAACTAAAACAAACGAGGACTCTGTTGTGTTCAACTAATATTAAACTGAACCAAAGAAGGGCGAAGGTGTGTGGTGGTGGTGGGGGGGGGGAAGGGTTTGCATATGAGAGAAAGAGAGAGACAGAGAATGGGTAAAGGCAAGGGGGCACGTATGAGAGAGAGAGAAAATGGGTGAAGGCAGGGGGACATATGAGAGAGAGGGAGAGAATGGGTAAGGCATGGGGGGGCACATATGAGAGATAAAGGGTGAAAGCACGGGGGCACATCTGAGAGAGAATGGATGAATGCATGGGGGGGCACATATGAGATTCTTAAGCGTGAGTGCGTGCCCGCGTGTTGTGGCCTTCTGAATGTTACAAAATATAAAATGTGGCCCCCGATGGAAAAAGGATGGACAACCTTGCTACAGAGGGACCCTTTGGCCCTGCATGGAGTAAACTGCCTTGGTATGAGGAAATATATTCAAGGTTCTTACAGAAGCTTCTTGTTGACGGAACCCCTATAATTCTGAGATCCTGAGTACAATAGAGATAACAGCAATAGGAGTTATCCCTAACTGCAGCTGGCTTTGTTCTGATAATCCTATACAATAATTTGCACTTCCGTCTGGATGCCTGGGTTCATAACACAGCTCCCACTGGTCCGCCCTGGGGATGACATCACAGGGCGGACCAATGGGAAGTGAGAGGGAAG
This sequence comes from Microcaecilia unicolor, assembly GCF_901765095.1. Taxonomy (NCBI): domain Eukaryota; kingdom Metazoa; phylum Chordata; class Amphibia; order Gymnophiona; family Siphonopidae; genus Microcaecilia; species Microcaecilia unicolor. Next base: position 645,455,608 of record NC_044031.1, on the reverse strand, counting down.
GGAACCCAGCACCAGCCACCGGAGGTGAGTAAAGAATCCCTCCCCCCCCCCCCCCGAGTTATTATTATTATTACATTTGTACCCCGCGCTTTCCCACTCAAAGCAGGTTCAAAGCGGCTTACATAATAATATGGATTACAGAGTATTGATAGAGAAAATGTAAGTTATTTATAGCAGAATAATAAAAGAGATAGGTGAGTAGAGATGAGCAAGGGTGAAGGGAGTAGGAGATGTATGAGGAAGGGGTAGGTGAGCATTAGAAGGGGGTAGAGGAAGGGGGAAGGGACAGGGGATAAGCATAGGGCAATTGGTGGGAGATGTAGTCTGGGTCATTGTCTCCTGCATATGTGTAGGGTAGATGGGTTCATAGGATTAAATTGGGTCATTTGGGTAGGCTTGCTTGAACAGATGGGTTTTTAGTGATTTAGTCCCCTTCGAGTTTCAGGACCCCCCTCCCCTTACAGCAGCAGGACCCCCCTCCCCTTACAGTTGCAGGACTCCACCTCCCGTTCCAGTTACAGCCCCCACTTCCAGTTTGACTTCCAGGACCACCCCTCCCCTTCCAGGCCCCGGCCCTTCCCCCTCTCTCGTCCCAGGACCCCCTCCACCCCTCTCTCGTCCCGTGCCCTCCAAGTTCCATGCCCCCCTCTCCTCCGATTTCTACCGCCCAGCGCCTCCCTCCCTCTCTCTCTGTGGCCTCCGAGTGCAAGCAGGACGTCTGCAGCTGCCCCTGCCCTTCGTAAGTGCCGGCTGTTCTTTAAACCTTTTTACCTCCTGCTCCACCGGCAACAGTGAAGTACAGCACGCACGGACGGTGCTTCATACAGCCTTCGCTTTCGCTTCTGTTTCAGCTATGCCTCTGGCCCTGCCCTCATTTCCTGTTTGCCGAAGAACGGGACCAGAGGCACAGCTGAAACAGAAGCAAAAGCGAAGGCTGTGTGAAGCGCTGGACTTCACTGTTGCCGGCAGAGGAGGTAAAAAGTTTTCAAGAACAGCCGGCACTTACGAAGGGCAGGGGCAGCCGCACACGTCCTGCTTGCAATCAGAGGCCAGAGAGAGAGAGGGAGGGAGCCGCGGGGTTGTGAAACTCGGACAACAATGGGTGCATGGAACTTGAAGGGCACAGGACAACAGGGAGGGGGGCCTGGGACGACAGAGGGGGGAAGGGGGTCTTGGGACGAGAGACGGGGAGGGGTGGGGCCTGGAAGGGGAGGGGTGGTCCTGGAAGTTGAACTGGAGGTGGGGGCCTGTAACTGGAACTGGATGTGGGGTCCTGCAACTGTAAGGGAAGGGGGTCCTGCTGCTGTAAGGGGAGGGGGGTCCTGAAACTTGAAGGGGACGGGGGCCTGGAACGCGGAGGACAGGGAGGGAGGGAGGTAGGGGGCATGGAACTCCAAGGGGAAGTGGGCATGAACTCGGAGGACAGAGAGGGACGGACGAATGGGGGTGTGGAACTCCAAAGACAGGGGTGCAGGGAACTCCCAGGGGGGATCGGGGGGGTGGGGGGAAGGTGAGAGGGGTGGGGGGTGAGCGGGTGGTTGGGGGGTGAGAGAGAGGGAGCCCTTGCTAGCGCCCATTTCATTTCACACAGAAACGGGCCTCTTTTACTAGTATCTAATAAAAATGCCCATTATAGATTACAGGGGAATCTGTAGTAAAATCAGTAAGAAAGACAGAATAGGCAGACTAAACATTATCTACAGGAGCCCTGTCTGCATGCAAGTCACGTAAAGCAGCATAAGCCCATGGTCCCACCTGCCCCTCTGTGGTCTCCTTTACATCTTAGAGGGCAAAAATCCCTGTTACTGAAGTAGTTCTATATGCAAAAAGGATGGATGACAAACCTCCAACAGCCAAATGCAAATTCAAAGGAAATTTTCTTGTTGAAGCCTCTCATATAAGAAGACCCGACATGGGCCCGTGTTTCGGCGGTGGTCAACCTGCCTCAGGGGTCATGTACACTTTCCACAGTGGATAAAGGATTGCTGCAGACGCTAATAAGGTAAGCAGTCAGTAGCAATGATAAACATCAATACAACCTGTGTGGGTGGAAGCAAAGCAATCAAGGAGCCTGGAAGCCAGGCAGAGAGAGAGCAGACCCAGGTGCATGGAAGCAAAGCAATCAAGGAGCCTGCAGCCCGAGATGAACTACACACACATGGCTCAGGGCTGTGCCAGTCAAGTGTGCGTATTGACAGGACCCTGCACAGCCCGAGGACGCCGCTTGCGTTGAGGTAGGGGACATGACAACTAGGTATTTCCCTGTCCCCAGAGAGCCTGCAGTCTAAATCTGTACCTAAAGCAATGGAGGAATAAGTGATTTGCCCAAGGCCATCTCTAGTCCTTATTTTATTTATTTGGATTTTGCTCACACCTTTTTTGTTAGTAGCTCAAGGTGAGTTACATTCAGGTACACTGAATATTTCTCTGTCCCAGGAGGGCTCACAATAATCTAACTAAGTTTGTACCCCGAGGCAATGGAGGGTTAAGTGACTTGCCCAAGATCACAAGACGCAGCAGTGGGATTTGAACCAGCCACCTCTGGATTGCAAGACTGGTGCTCTAACCACTAGGCCACTCCTTAGTCTGCCACATTAACCATTAGGCTATTCCTCCACTCTGTCAACTAGACTGTAAGCTCTACAGAGAAGGGACTCTCTCTTATGTGTATCTGTACCATGGGTAACAGAACAGGGTGGATCACAAGGGTTTGTAGTCCTACAAATTGTTTTTGCTCCACACAGCATCAGCAACCAGGAAGATGGCATAGTAGTGACAGAGTTTGGTTTGTTCTGCTGTCTGTGATCTGTGCGGTGCTGTAGGCATGATCATTAGTAGTGTAGAGAATGTTCTAGTTTGCATATTTCTCTTTTAAGAGTGCTGTAGTCTGTGACTGCCAGTAGATGGAGCACAGCATCAGATTTCATATTTATCTGCACTATCTGGATATTCAGCCCTACCACTTATACATATAACAGCATATCGGGATTAAGTGAAATGCTGGCACAGGTGTTTACCTTAAGCCAGTCACTACACAGGCTGCATTATCAGGCCTAAATCTAATCTATACATTTTAGTTTAAAAAACAAACAAACAAACATAATATTAATATCTCATTCTATAACATTTACAGAAATTGTCACACCTACAGTTTCCTGAAGCCGAGTTTCCTGAGAGGCAATATATGAGAAAGATAGAGACTATAAAACACTGAAAGAAATTTGTCAGAGCAGTTGCATGAGAGACAGTCTCTCTCTTTCTCCCTGAGTCATGACTGTGACGGTCCCCTTCTATTTCTAACCCACTCTCGTAAGTATGACGCATTGTCACAGCTCGCAGTCACAGGTGTCAGAAAAAGACAAAGAGCATATGGTAACTGGAAGAAGACAGACTGTTATAAAATGCCATCTGAGAAAAGACTTTGGTAGAAACACAAACTGACCAAATGAGATCCACCCTTTCAGTGCGTGCTCTTGTCCAAGAGAAATCAAATGGGAAATCATGTAAAAAGCAGGAAACAAGTTGGTGAAAAGGAAAAGACATGTCAGTACAACAGATGCAACCTGGACAATCTAATGTCTTTCACCACAGAGAGACTGTGGAAAGGAACTAGGGACAGCTGTCCTGGTGTGGCCCTGTGCGAGGGAGTATCCTGCATTACAGGAAGTCTATCTTTGTGATTAAGGTATGATTTATTACATCCATGAGCCAACTCTAACACACTGGAGCTACATAAGGACATCTGTTTCGTGGGCAAAACTGAAGGATTAAAAGATGGAGTGGGTGGAAAAGCATAAAGAAAGCTGTGTCCTTGGAGAATCAAAGAGGCCTGGATTACTTCTGCTTCCTTTATGTTCAGTAGGTGTTGGAACAATTAAAAGGGTACCCTATAAGCTTGTGAAACCCTACAGCCCCACACAATTAATTCTCACTGCAGAAGCAGGTCATAACAGGAGGGTACTGCTCCCTGAGATCTGCCAGGCACAGGAAATTAGGAGGCTTGGGGAAGAGGAGGTAAATTAATGTCTCACAGGGTTGGGTGGGAGGTGTAGGAAATGGTAGATGAGTGCTCTAGAGAAGGGGTCCTCAAATCCAGTCCTCAAGATCCGCAATCCAGCCTCGTTTTCAGGATTTCCACAATGAATATATATGAGATCTATTTGCATCACTGCTTCCATTACATGCAAATAGATCTCATACATATTTATTGTGGAAATCCTGAAAACCAGACTAGGTTGTGAGCCCCTGTTCTAGATGGATGTATAGGGAAGGGGGAATGTAAAATGAATGCTTGGGAAGGTAATGGATAGGAGAGAAAGGAAGGGATAGTGATTACGCCAGGCAGATGGGGGAAGGGAAGGTAATGGATAGGAGAGAAAGGAAGGGATGGTGATTACGCCAGGCAGATGGGGGAGGGGAAGGGAAGGTGACTGGTGTGCCACTATGAAGTGAACCCAGTCCCGGGTGTGCCGTTAACACAAAAAAGATTGATAAACACTGTCCTTAACTGGCCAGAACTGCCAAGTGACCCAGTTCCTACAGGATGACTTGAGTCAGTCACGGCTTTATGAGGCTCTTCCAGGTAGAATGTGGTACCTACAGTGATGTCAAATGAAATAAGACAAATGACAACTCTCACAGTGCACTGTGATGGGAGTTCAAAATCCTCCATGTCAGCACACAGTGCCCTCTCCCCCCAGAGTGAGGAATGGTGGTGGACGAGATCCAAGCCTGTAGTCTCTGATCCAGTGTTTGCAGAAAGGATATTTATCTCCATCTGAAATCAAATCCTGTCACTGGGATGGGGGCAGCCATGCACCAAATTGCCGTCCCATAGTACAAAGGCAATGGATGTTTTTCCCGTGATAAGACGGGCTCTTGCCAGACTATGACAGGACACCCAGGGACAGAGAAACCCCCTTCACTCTCCCTTCAGTGTTTCCTTATCAGTCCAACTCCATTTCCACCCTTGGGACTCCCCAGATTGAAGAGCAGGTGGTTGGAGATTCCCTTCATTGCCTTTCTCCTTCTTTGCATCTGCTAGGGGTAGGAACAGGTGGGCAATTTCTGTCTGGGTGGGTAGGAAGAGCCTGAGGCAACTGACTTGCCTGACATTCCCCCCTCCTCATTACATGTATCTGCCATGCTAATTAGAATTCCCTGTCCATCAATTCCCCCCTTTATCAAGCTGACAGGCGTTCAGTCTACAAAAGAGACCGGCAAGACCCAGAGATCAATTTCCTACTGTGTGTGGACAATGTGAACAATTTATCTCCTACATCCCAACCTGAAAAACCTGCTACAGATTGCCTGCAAATGATGGGCCCTACAGGTGAATTCAGAAAGGAAAAATATTAAGATTTTCTAGAAAAAATAAAGGGTCAAAAATTTCCAATACAAGCGTGTGTGCTGATTCACTAAGCCCTTTTCCCAAGACACAGAATGGGAGAAAAGATTCCAATTCGGATAACTTTATTGGCATGACAATTTTACAAGACCGTAACAGTAACTAGAAGATTTAAACTGACTATAAAACATAAAAAGAGAAAGCTCTAAGGGCCCTATGTGCAATAAAGAGGCCTCTGATCCTCACCCCCTACTATTAAAGCTACTGTCAGTATCATTCAACCAATCCTTTTATATGGGAAAGACACTGGGTCCATTATTAACAGGAGCTATATAAAAACCCTGCAACTTCAGTTCTACAAACAGACACTCCACTCCCACAGAACTACCCCTATCAATGAATTGGAACCCTTCCCCTTATTACACACCTAACAAAAAAAGAATATTCAAATTCTGGTGTCACTGCTATATCAGCCACACAAACTCTGAAGTAACACAAAAGCCTGTAATTACACTCAGTATTCCAAGTGCCACACCAGAGGGCCTGTTTATTGAAGGTTTTCTTTAATATTGTGACTCTGGGCGCAAACTCCAACCTTCAAACAGCAAAAAACCTACTTATGGAAAGATGGCACTGCTATCACAGTAGATAATGACTGAAAAAAAGACCGACCAACCCATTCAGTCTCCTACCTATTCCTGTCCACACTAACAATGAATACAAACTGCCAGCCAGAGAGTCTGGCTGTTTGTAAGGTACCTCTTTTCGGCAAAGGCAGTTTTTGCTACCTTCCTCCTTAGCACTCTACCATCCTGGACAGATGAATCTACAGGATTCACAATTAATTCACACCCAGAACTATTCCCTTCCCATGTCTAACTGCAAAGCTGCTTGTTCTCCTGTGACCTTTTTGGGTGGTACCTCAGAACCACCAACTTGTTACTCTAACCCTGCTGGTCTCTGGGGAGTTGTAGCTTGCCAATACTGACCTTGCTGCCACCAATTAGTTTGTGGTACTAATTTTCTGTTCTGCTGCCTCTTTTCTATTTTAAAACTAAGAATCCTCTGCATTGTTAAATACCAATCTGTGAAATATGTTTTCTTTTAGCCTTCTAATCTTTCTGCCTTTTTAGTGGCGAAGCGTGTAGTAGGTAGCCAGGGAGTTACTTCTGAAGGTAGCTAACTCTTCATGAAAACAGCTGTATACTCAGGCACATCAGGTTATTATTCCTGACAAGTTTCTTTTTTATTAAATTCTCTCTTTTCCACAGTCTTAGATCAATATTTGTGGACTTGTGTGGTAAGCTCTGTCGAGCAGGGACTGTCTCTTCATGTTCAAGTGTACAGCGCTGCGTACGTCTAGTAGCGCTATAGAAATGATAAGTAGTAGTAGTAGATTATCGATGTATGATTTTTTTCCCCTTTATTATAAGGTTGAAGTGGCTAGGGCTCTTCAGCTTGGAGAAAAGATGGCTGAGGGGAGATATGATAGAGGTCTATAAAATAATGAGTAGAGTGGGACTAGGGGGCATGCGATGAAGCTACAATGTAGTAAATTTAATAATTAAACTCTGGAATTCTTTGCCAGATAATGTAGTAAAGGCGGTTAGCTTAGCGGGGTTTTAAAAAGGACTGGAAAGCTTCCTAAAGGAAAAGTCCATAGACCATTATTAAACTGACTTAGGGAAAATACACTGGGATAAGAGAGCATAAAATGTATTGAACTTTTTCGGGATCTTGCCAAGTATTTGTGACCTGGATTGGCTACTGTTGGAAACAGGATGCTGGGCTTGATGGACCTTTGGTCTGTCCCAGTGTGGCAATTAAGTATTTACTTTGTTGATATTTGTAAATTGCATTAAAAAAAATAAGAATAATAAAACTATGAATCCTCTTTGTTTATCCCATTTCGCTTTGAAGTTTTTTACTTTTTTTATTTTATTATTATTATTTCATTCTTGTATTCCACTATTATCTAAAAACAGATTTCGGTTCAAAGTGGCTTACAATTTATCAGTTGGCGATGTTACAATGATATAATATATTTTAAGTGGTTCAGTGTGGTTTGCAATTTACAGTTCACGACTTTATAGTGATGTAACATTTTGAAATATATATTCCAATAATACGAATGAGAAATGGAATTATCCATAAGATAATGAAAAGAAAAAAAGGAAATGGAAATACATTTGAGGTCATTCCACAAGCAAAGGAAGAAACTAAAATTATAGCAAAGCGTGAATAAAGGAAACCTCTTATATATTTTCCCATATAGTTGGTGCACATTATTTCTTGCCTGCTCCCACCCCCCAGATACCCTGACAGAAATCCTACCAAAGAAAATCTTTTGTCCTTTCTATCCAGAAGACCTTTTCCTAATTGTGCTGTGTCTGGAAAGGCCCAAGTAACACTCTGAAACTGACAAGAAACCTTAGATAGAAGGTCAAGGCTAAAATCTGGGCCTTGGAGGAGTGGCCTAGCGGTTGGTGTGTTGGACTTTGGTCCGGAGGAACTGCGTTCAATTCCCACTTCAGGCACAGGCAGCTCCTTGTGACTCTGAGCTGCATTGAGTCTGCCATGAGTGGGAAAGCACAGGGTACAAATGTAACAAAAAAAACATCTTCCTTTCCAGCTGGGTGCTGTGAGCCACATCTCATTCCTTATACATCCACTCATACTTTGTGCTGAACCCAACAGAACCTTCTAGTGGTTCCTCATTTTATCAGATTTGATACAATTTTGGTCCTCAGTTTCCGTGTAATTGGTACTACTTTGTGGAATATGCCAGGCTATCTGCACCTCAAACCCTTTTTTCAAAAACAAAGTTGGTTTGGAAACTTAGGGGTCCTTTTACTAAGGTGCGCTAATACCGTGCAGCCCATTGCATACCTATGGGTTGCATGGCACTTAATGCACACTAATCCATTAGCGCACCTTAGTAAAAAGATCCCTTAGGTTTGTTTGTTTTTGTAAATCTTTTTGAACCTAATTACTAAAGGGCCCTTTTACAAAGGCGTGCTGAAAAATGGCCTGCGGTAGTGCAGACGCATGTTTTGGGTGCGCACAGAATCATTTTTCAAGGCACCTGTAAAAATGCCTTTAAAAATTTTTTTTGCTGAAAATAGACGTGCAGCATTGAGCCTGCGATGAGTGGGAAAGCGCGGGATACAAATGTAGTAAATAAATAAATAAAATTGACATGCGTCCATTTTGGGTCTGACTACTACTACTACTACTTAACATTTCTAGAGCGCTACTAGGGTTACGCAGCGCTGTACAAATTAACAAAGAAGGACGGTCCCTGCTCAAAGGAGCTTACAATCTAAAGAACGAAATGTCAAGTTGGGGCAGTCTAGATTTCCTGAGTAGAGGTGTAGTGGTTAGGTGCCAAAGGCGACATTGAAGAGGTGGGCTTTAAGCAGTGATTTGAAAATGGGCAGGGAGGGGGCTCGGGGAGTTTGTTCCACGCATGGGGTGAGGCGAGGCAGAAAGGGCGGAGCCTGGAGTTGGCGGTGGTGGAGAAGGGTACTGAAAGGAGGGATTTGTCTTGAGAGCGGAGGTTACGGGTAGGAACGTAAGGGGAGATGAGGGTTGAGAGGTAAGGAGGGGCTGCAGATCGAGTGCATTTGTAGGTTAGTAGCAGAAGCTTGAACTGAATGCGGTACCTGATCGGAAGCCAATGAAGTGACTTGAGGAGAGGGGTGATATGAGTATATCGGTTCAGGCGAAAGGTAAGACGTGCAGCAGAGTTCTGAACGGACTGAAGGGGGGAAAGGTGGCTAAGTGGGACACCATAAGGAGAGTGGTTATGAGGAGATGGGATAGACTATGAGGAGGAGAAGGGCATGGGGGATACAAGGAGGACAGGGACAGGCCATGAGGGTGAGGGGGCTGGATCAGAAGAACGGGGAGGAGATAGTGTCGAAGGGAAAGAGCTTGCAGTATAGATCTATCACAGAGACAATCACAAACAGATCCCACACGCAATATCATCCCCAACTCTGAATGTGCCCCCTCACATATAACACCAAAACACATACTTCATGCTCCTCTCCCCCTTCCTACGCACATCCTCTCTCTCTCTCCACTCACCCGTACCCCCTCCATCTCCCACAGACATATTCCAACTAAATACCCCATGCATATTCACACCAACACACATGACTCCTCCACCCACCCACAGAGACACACTCACTTCCATATGCACAACCCCAACCACCATACACCCCCCAACACAAACACCTCTCCTTTCCCCTACACATATAACACCCCCCCCCCCCCCCCCCCGCACAATCCACATCATTGCACCCTACAAATTCCCAAAATACATCTACCCCTGACAATTCCAGCCATAACCACAGAGGCATATACATTACTTTTCTAAACCCTTCTCACACAAATATTTCATGGAGAGTAGTGTTTTACGTTACCATCAGGGGGAAGTCTTCAGCTGGCAGAGCTTGGGATCCCCACCAGCTACTGTTAAACATGTGCTACAGGCCAAGGAGTAGCCTAGTGGTTAGTGCAGTGGACTTTGATCCTGGGGAACTGAGTTTGATTCCCACTGCAGCTCCCTGTGACTCTGAGCAGTCACTTAACCCTCCATTGCCCCTGGTACAAAATAAGTACCTGAATATATGTAAACCGCTTTGAATGTAATTGCAAAAACCTCAGAAAGTCCCATTTCCAGTGCATATTTTCTAGCGAAAAAGGTGCCGGTACTCAAATGGCAGGCCACCCTTCAGGGGTGGGAGTGATCACTGCGGGACCCACCCCACAATAGCCAGGCCCCCTGCAACCAGTAACAGAACCTAAGATAAGGCAGAATTGTTGTGTAGAGCCTGAGATCTTTCATTAAAACTTGGAGACCATGGGTCAATTTTAGCAGACAATGGAAAAGGTGCCGGTACTCAGTACCCCCAAGTACCCCCTCAAAAAAAGCCCTGCCCATTTCCCTTTCCTTCCCCAAGAAACAGTTTATATACACCACTCAAACAGTAGCACAAAACCCACATACACATACCCTGAATTTGCAAATATAGGAAGGGAAAACACATCCTTCTGTCACACTTATAAACCCATACGTCTACAGTCATGTTTCTTGAATCTGAGCCTGTGTTCAGAGCGACAGACATCAGCTAACCTGACCTCCCCCATACTTTTCTCCTACAGACAGACAGACGTGGCATTCAGAAAAGACATTTTAGAGTAGGCGAGAGAAGAGAAGAAAGGGAGAAATAAAATGAGAAAGAGAAGAAATTGGAGGAGAGAGACCCAGAACACAGGCAAAGACACATGGATTTGCACATAACAGCATCCAGACACTCACAAAGGCAGCAAGAGAGACATGCACACAGTGGCTGGGAAGGGCCCATAAATATGCACAGATATGCTCTCAGGAGTATTCATATGTATATGCATAAACACTGGGCCACTCATTAAGTGTCAATAGCATTCACTCCCAGACTGCACAGGTACAGCCTCTCAGCATCCTGGGAATTAGTCAACCTAGAAAACAGAAGTTCTAGGCCCCAAATGATTTACCAACATTATGTATGTACACTGTCCTCCAGATTCTATATGTGCGTGCAACTTAATTACTTAATAAGCCAATCAGTGCCAATAATTGGCTGCTAACAACCAATTATTGGCGTTAATTGACCTTAATTAGGATTTATGCTCAGACTGTATTCTATAACGATCCGCGTGTAAATCCTAAAATGTGCAAATTTGGGGGTGTGGCTTAGAACATTCCAGGGCGTTCCAAAATTTTATGTGTGGAAATACCGAATTCGACCAAACTGCACCTAATTTAGGCACCAGCATTTATACCAGCTTTTAGCGGGGTAATTGCCAGCACCTAAAGTTAGATGTGGTTTATGCCCTAAGCGCTGTTCTATAAAAGATGTGTACCCTTTAAAGAACAGCACTCAGTGTGTAAAATTTTTGGCACTGATTTTTAGGCACCACTTACAAAATTTACCCCTGTGTTTCAAAAATAACTATACAAAGCTTGTTTTCTTCATAATTGTCAAACCTTGACCAATTTCAGTAAAATTGGGGATATATCATCTTGAATAAATTTGCAATAAGCCTACACTCATGCCAGACACCTCACCTATTGACAACACTTCTCTACCTGGGTCTTCAACTGTTGTGATGTTTTCTTCATTGCTGGCTGATCGGGCCCTGCTGCTTCCTGAATGGCAATCAGTTGAGCCCATTTCTCACAATTTCTTCAAAACATATTCTACGCTTACCCTCTTCCACCTCTTTTCTGGAAACTCTTGCACCATGAACTACAAATTTTTAAAAAGGATCAGATCCTCCTAATTGAAAACTATGGTAAATGTTTATAATACCAATATGGCATCTACTACTACTACTACTATTTAGCATTTCTATAGAGCTACAAGGCATACGCAGCGCTGCACAAACATAGAAGAAAGACAATCCCTGCTCAAAGAGCTTACAATCTAATAGGTGTGTATCACGACGATAATCACTACTAGGTGGTGGCAACATCGTTTAAGTGAGGTGGCCGGTGCGAGTGTAGGCTTATTGCAAATTTATTCAGGATGACGTATCCCAAATTGTATTTATCGGTTAAAACTTGACCAACTTCTGCAGAAAACAAACTTTGTATAGATTATTTTGAAACACGGTGTATATAGATGCATGTTATATATATATATATATATATATATATATATATATATATATATATATATATATATATATATATATATATATATGGTGTCTAGAAAAAACAGGACGCCAAACATTTTTCCAAATAACCCAAAAGTGTCCTACTGCAGTAGAACCTTCTGCCTGAAATTCGAGACATTTCTGAATACTTTATTTTTCAACAGGATGGAGCTCCAGAAACAGTTGAGCTCTTAGTTAATATACATGTGCATTCATATGTATAGTAACATTGTAGATGATGGCAGATTAAGACCAAATTGGTCCATTTAGTTTGCTCAGATGCACCAGAGAATGAAGCCTTCTAGGAAGAAGCAGGAAAAACCTTGGCCGGTATGAATTCCCAGCCCAGGGGGAAATTCCATGTCTTTGATTTAAGATTCCTGGCCTCTATGAGGCTCATTTTCAAAGCACTTAGCCTCCCAAAGTTCCATAGAAACCTATGGAACTTAGCCTCCCAAAGTGCTTTGAAAATATGCCTCTATACCTCTCAGCAAGGGGGCCAGGTTTTTAGCTCCAAGTCCATTCCCTTTTCATCAATGCAAGTGGATAAAAATCTAACTAACTTCCTGGGTGCAGCATTTTCTTACCAGCTGAAAGAATGGTGTTTCACTAGCACAGACTGATACAGGGTAACCAAAACCAGTTTCTTTGGTTTCAGCCAAAATTGAATCTGGTACCAAAATTTGCAGCTCAGTTTCAGCCAATGCTGAAGCCAAAACCAAAACTGGCTGCTAGCCCCCATTTCCTCCCCGCCCACACACACACAGAATGAGCCCCCCTCCCTCCCTCTCCCTTCCGAACAGAATAAGCCAATCTTAAGGGCCGCCCGCACCCACATCATCAATCAAAAGTAAAAATGTTGATAATATTTATATTATTATTAGGATTTATTTACCACCTTTTTGAAGGAATTCACTCAAGGCGGTGTACAGCAAGAATAAGTCAAACATAAGCATAATTTAATATATTGTAATAACAGTGTTGTATGGTAACTAAATAAATGTAACTAGTTATTGTACTTAAGTTTTGTCAGTTTTACTTGTAAAGAAGTATAGGAAATATTTGTAACTTTTACTTTTACTGAAGTAATAATTTCACCAATTTTTACTACTTTTACTCAGTTACATCTGACGCTTGCAGTTAACAGCAAAAAGTAAAAACGGAAGTGAGATATAAATGACGATTCCTTGGTAAACCAAATAAAACAGCAAAACTGGGAACAGGATCTTGCTATTGCAAATCTCATCACAAAAACAGTGGATCAGCTCATCTTAAATTTTGCTGTTCACTGACTACAGCCTATCAAAACAGTAGAGTTGCCTGTGATTGTTGAACTGATTACTGGTCTCCAGCCAAATAGAACAGTGATGAGTTGGGTCATTTTAAAGCTGAGATGAAGCTGAAGGTTTAGCAATTCACAAACATCCCCTCCCCTATACTCCTTCCCTGCCCCACTTACAAAGGTGCCAGAAAGGGCCTGAGCTGTTATAGCCCTTTGCAGTGGAGCCACAGAAACGCAAATGATTCAATTCCAACAAGCAACTGAAATAAACCCCCTGCCAACTTCTACCCTTCCAACCCCAATAATATCTTTTGAAATCTGAGAAACACACACTGTATCAAATATTAGATCTAACCCACCCTGTTAAAATATCCAGGGGGACAAAATATAACCCGCTCTGTACATCGTAGCAGGGAAGAAATATGCCCTATGAAGAACCTGGCCGATGACAACACTCCCTTTAATCTTGAACTAGCGTTACAGGTTTTTTAATCAGTGGATGAATAATAAGTCACCTGCAATCTCAGGATTCAGTCTAGCTCTCCTCCCTTCCACAGTCCTTCCTGCATGGTGAGGTGATGGTTAGACATTGTTGTAGGACAAGCTGTGGATGGGGACAGGAGAAGGGAGGGGAGGGAAGATGCTGCCTGAACCACAGTGCAGAGAGATGCCAAGGGTGACCCATCCTAAACAGTGGGTTTGAAGGCCAACTGAGGCTTTTCTCCTGGTCCTGGTGCATTTGGGATGTAAATTTGGTAACTGGACTGGTGAAGGGACAGAGTGCTGAGGAAGGGCTACAGGGCAGTGGCTGGCTACTTTTATTGACCAGTAATGCCTTCACATGAACCTAAAAATGCATTTCTGTATCACGGTATGTTACATATTTTTAACTCAATTATTTCAAGCACTTATAAACACTGAACCACATACATATCAATGCAACTGTATGTAAAGAACCCTCACGAGAGTGCCTTTTAATTTAAACCTGATCAGACAAAAAGTCTGCTGTAAGACTGTCCCTCAACACACATCAGATCCTAATAAGGCCAACACACAATCCCACCACTGCAAAACACTATGCACAAACATGTGCAAAAGCACACTCAGAGTACCATAACAGCACTATCTCCCAGTCAGAGCAGAAACCTTATCCAGCACTATATGTATTACACCACCAGGCCCTAAAATCCAAGTCCAAACATTGGAGCTCGTGCCTGTCATACTGGTATGAGCCAAAGGTAAGACTAAGCCTTAGCAAAAGAAAATCTCTTGGGCACTGCTATACAGGATTATTTGCTTTTCCAAACCTGGGCTACAGATGAGTTATGTATTTCAGGTATACTAGGTATTCCTCTCCCCCACAACTGGGTTTATAACCTAAGTTTGCCCTTGATTGCTTCAAGTACACACTAGGCATATTTTCAAAGCACTTAGACTTATAAAGTTAGCAACCTATGGAATTTTGTAAGTCTAAGTGCTTTGAAAATGTATACTTGAGGCAATCAAGGGCCTACTTAGGTTATGAGCAAACAGAATAACATCAGGTAGAGCTTGTAAAATGCAAAACGCAATGCATATCACCATAGAAACAAAAATTTCCCAAACCCTGGCCTGCACGAAAGAATGGCACAGGGACAACCATAGTCCTCAAGGGCCTCAACCCAGTCAGGTATCAAGATTTAAATAAAAACATAAGAATAGCCATACTGGGTCAGACCAATGGTCCATCAAGCCCAGTATCCTGCTGCAAACAGCGGTCAATCCAGGTCACAAGTACCAGGAGGGAAAAACCCAATTAGTAGCAACGTTCCATGCTACCAATCTCGGGGCAAGCAGTGGCTTCCCCCATGTCCATCTCAATAACTAAGGCCATTTTCTCCAGGAACTTGTCCAAACATTTTTAAAACTCAGGTACGTTAACCACTGTTACCACATCATTCGGCAACGAGTTACTATTCTTTGAGTGAAAAAAAATATTTCCTCCTATTCGTTTTAAAAGTATTTCCATGTAATTTCATTGAGTGTCCCCTGGTCTTTGTACTTTTTAAGAGAGTGAAAAATCAATTCACTTCTACCCATTCTGTAGCACTCAGGATTTTATAGACCTCAATCACATACCCCCTCAGCCATCTCTTTTCCAAGCTGAAGAGCCCTAACCTCTTTAGCCTTTCCTCATACGGGAGGAGTTCCATCCCCTTTATCATTTTAGTTGCTATTTTTTGAACCTTTTCTAATTCCACTATATCTTTTTACAGCGACCAGAATTGAACGCAATAATCAAGGTGAGGTCGCACCATAGAGCGTTACAGAGACATTATAATATTCTTGGTCTTATTTTGCATCCCTTTCTTATTTTCTTCATTCAGATCCTTTTTCCATTCTTTGAAGGATGTTCTTTTATCTCTAATAGCCTCTTTCACTTCATCTTTTAACCATGCTGGCTGTCGTTTGCTCTTCTTTTCACCTTTGGTAATATAAATAATGTATCTCTTCTGGGCTTCCACGATGATATTTTAAACAATGTCCACACCTGATTTAAAGTCCAAACCTTTGCAGCTGACCCTTTCAGCTTCTTTTTAACAATTTTCCTCATTTTGTCATAGTCACCCTCTCGAAAATTAAATGCTGCTACAGCAGATTTCTTTAGTGACTTCACTCCAGGTATCAGCTCAAATTTGATTATGTTATGATCAATGTTTCCCAGTGGATCCAACAGCGTTACCTCTTGTACCTTGCCCTGCATTCCACTAAGGACTAGATCTAAAATAGCTCCCCCTCTTGTCGGTTCTTTGACCAGTTGCTCCAAGAAGCAGTCATTTATTACATCTAATAGCTCCTTGATGTAGCATGTATCCAGTCAATACGGGGATAATTGAAATCACCCATTATTATAATGTTCCTCAATTTGCAAGCTATCTTAATTTCTGTAAACATTTGTTCATCCGTCTGTTCATTCTGTCCTTACTCTTTCCCTTCACACAATGAATATGCATGAGATTGATTTCCATATACTGCTTAAATCAATTTCATGCATATTCACTGGGGAAATCTTAAAGTCCAAACTAAGTTGTGGCCCAGGCCTTCAAGGTCCATGGTTGCCCACTCCTGGCTGGGGGCAAAGGCTGCTCTTCTTATGGCTGCCAACTATCTTGTTCCAACGAAGAGAGTTAAAACCAATTCAGGACATCTAATAACTTTCCCTTGATGAATTACAGAACAGGTAGAGCTACTAATATTACACTGTATTGGGGATGTAATTGAAAACCAGGAGTGGTCTCTAGATTAATATTCCTCCTGGAACTGGGTAAGTTGGCAACTATGTAAGCGTGAAAATAAAGGGCAATGTTTCTGCCCTGGTCTTCCAGGCATTTGAATTTTGAACCTGGCTGGCTATATTAATAACATGGCATTCTGTCAAATTCTATTTTGCTTCCGCTATTAGCTGCTTTGATTTTCTTTTCAAGCGCCTGGAAAGAACTCAGGTTGGAGAAAGACCAGAAGTCTATTGACTCAAAAGTAGTTGCCATCTGAAGAATATTAAATATATATTTCCAGTTGTTAAATTTGATTTGCCTAAGAGAAGCCATAACAGAGGGGTGGTTAATTCACATCACAGTTGATATGTGCAGGTTTTTCATGCTTAAAGCATCAGATTACGTCAAGTACTACTACTACTTAACATTTCTAAAGCGCTACTAGGGTTACGCAGCGCTGTACAGTTTAACAAAGAAGGATAGTCCCTGCTCAAAGGAGCTTACAATCTAAAATCTAAAAAGTAAACGTGAAAAGCTTGTACATCTTGTGAACACTATATCCAGGCACTTAAAAAAAAAAATCAAGGCAGCTAATATCAGAGGCAAAATAGAATTTGACAGACCACTATGTTATTAGTGAAGCCAGCCAGGTTCAAATGCCTTGAAGATCCAAACATGACTTTTTTGTCACAACTTTATTGTATATATACCACAGCCCAATATTTATATCACAATCCTCAAGAGGAGGAAGATTACAGTTGGGGGCAGGGATGATAGGGGTGCCTATGACAAAGCCATTTTACAGAGTACAGAATAGAATTGCCAACCTCCTTTTTTCCCACGAGTTTGGGCTTATTTTTTTTTTTTTTAGAACTCACGGGTTTTCTTCTGAATTCGTGGGTAGCTTGTTTCTTGTTACCTCTGGCAGCATATGTGAGCAGAACGACTCATATACGCTGCCAACAGCCTAAGCCACAATTGACAGCTCAGTCAGCTGAGGTCTCCTGGGGCAGGACCCCAGCCATTAACAGTGCAGAATGACTTCTCTCAGCTCATTGACTGGCTGAGTCCAGAGGCCGGAGCACACACTTTATGTTTTGCATGAAGCCTAGTGGCGACGGTAGATAAGCACCAGTTCCGGTTCCTCTAACTCCCGGTAGTTGGCAGGGAAGCAGCCAGGTGAGTGTTTTAGCATATGATTAAACTTCACAGTATGTAAAAAAACAGGATTTATTTTGGGGCTTGTTTTTGAACTAATATAGCGACTACCTGGCAAAACTGGAATAGGATACTCAGTCAATTTGTAAGGATTGGAGCAACCTGTTGTATCCGACCACGATCCACCCAGCTCTATCCTCCTTCAAATATGCTCTTCTCTGCTCACACATAGTGACTAGTGCCTCACACTAGTCACTCACTAACTGTAGTATATCACACCACTTCCCACTACACACTGAACCCCACAAAATGGTGCGCCCTTGCCACTATTTAACTGTGTGGCAGCAGTGGTAGGAAATGTAGCCAACACAACAGACCAATCAGAGAGCATCACTGGGAGCGGAGAACAAGGCCCAGGAGGAGGCTGACAGTGTGGGGGAGCCGGTAGATGAAAATAAAACTCAATGCAATTCTTCTGCCACGCACTGCTACAGCGGTAAATCCGTGGTTGCCCATCCCAGTCTGCTCCATCTGTCTTCTCTCTCCCACAGCTGCTCCTGCTCGTGTGTGCTGGCTGCTATGGCGAGGACCCGGTTACTGCAGTGAAGCATTTGCTGCTAGTGCTACCACGGTAAATCCACAGTTCCCCATTCCCGTCTGCTCCCTCGGTGATCATCTGTAGAACGTGAAGCACCAAATGAAGATAGAGGCGTAATGGGCAGCTCAGAGACTTGGTGGATAACCAGTGAAACAGTGTAATATTAGGGTAGAAGTACATCTCTGCATGCTAAGCAATCATCTTCCTCGCTGGATCATTAACAAGATTGCCTGCTGTATTAATCGCAGCTGGGTCCCGCCCCCTGTGATGTCAAATTCTTCCTCAAACGCGTCACAGAAGGGGGCGAAAGAAGGGGCGAGACTGAAAGAGGACTTCGGAGCGATAGTAGGCAGTGAGACTGACTTCCCGAGCCAGTCAAAACACTGCCGCTAAGGTGATACGTAAAGTAACTGCAAGATCCATGGGGCCTTGCCAACGCAGTGGTGCCAGGCCTGGGAATCTTGTCCGTTCCCCCCACACACACACATACACACACACCTCAGCAGCCCTGGAGTAGCCTAATGGTTAGTGCAATGTCTTGAGAACCAAGGGAACTGGGTTTGATTCTCACTGCAGCTCCTGGTGGCCTAGGTAAGTCACGTAACTGTCCACTGGCCCAGGTACAAAATTATATATATATTTTTTTTTTTATTTATTTATTGCATTTGTATCCCACATTTTCCCACCTATTTGCAGGCTCAATGTGGCTTACAGAGTTTGGTTATGACATAATCATTCCATTTATAAACTGCTTTGATTGTAACCACAGAATGGCGGTATATCAAATCCTATCCCCTTTCCTTCCAGTCACTCCTGAGTCCTGCCCAGCCATCTCCAATCTCAAAATGGCTGCCACAACCTCCAGTACCAGTCTGGCAAAGCTGTTGCTAGAGACTGCAGTAGCTATTCTGGCAGCGGAGAGGACATGAGCAGGAGCATTGGGGAACACTCCTGCCTTGATCAGCCAATAGACCACCTGGGGACAAACAGTAAGTCTGGGGGGGGGGAGGCAGGAAGGGGGCTCATTCTGTTCAGGGGGGATAGCTAGGGGACCCAGCATAAAGTTTTGGTTCCAGCTGAAAATGCACCAGCATTTTCAGCCAAAACCGAAACAAGGCCAAACATGAATTTCGGGCCAGTTTCAGCGCCGAAGCCAAAACCTAAACTGAAATTTGGTCAGCCTCTAATCTCTGACCTTAAAGTACTGGGAGTGGAAACCAGACACACGGCTAGAAAGCTGCTGGACAGCTTCAGGTGAACATTGGAGTGGAGAGCCAGTCCATTGTTATATCTTACAGACAGGAGAAGAGATGGAGGAAACTGCAGCGACTAGGGAGAGTCCCATATCAGCTAAGGTAAAGCCTCCAACATCAGACATCCTTCTGGGGACAGTCAGCTTTACACTAAGCTGATATTTAAGAACAGAGAATTAGAGAAATGAGAATATAAAAGACTGTATCTGTAACTATTTAACTTGCCTATACCTGCCTGACAAATTATTGAAGCATTGTTCCAGTTACTTAATCTCCAGACTTGAGTAAACCCTTCCTGGTTTGGAACTGATGTCCATGTGTGGACTGCTTTGACAACAAGTAGAGGTGTGCAGAGTGTGTGAATTAAAGTGCTAGGCAGCCTCCTAACTTTGCTAGTTCCAGCCCTGACCTTCAAGACTCGGGGAGGGGGGGGGGGGGGGGTTATCAAAGTGGGCTACCATTAAGACATGTTATTTTACTGTTAACCCCCGTTATTAGTAACTAGGCCTCATTGCATAAAATGGGACATGTAATAGCATGAGTTTGTGGTAGAACAACAAACCTTAATGTTAGCCCATATTGAAAACTACACTTCTCAATCTAAAAATCTGCCCTGGTGTGTGTATACATAAAAAATGTATGTCTATACATACATAATGAGCTGGTAAATCACTCAGGTCCTAAAGCTGCCTTTGCATGCACTAAACATAGTAAATTACATTTTAAGTTCTGTTATAAATCTCTCAGTGCTCCCTTCTCAATCCCTCCCAGACACTGACACCCCCCCCCCCCCCCACAACACCCCGCCAGCCTCATTCTGCATTGATCTACTTAAATGACCTACTAGGCAGATGCAATAGCGTCTCATGGGTACTTTGAAGGCCTCAGGACATCAGCAAGCAGCGGCCAGCAAGTATTCCAGTGCACGCTTCTCAAAGTAAAGGCGCTATACCAAAAACATCGAAGGAACACACCCTTAAACTAAGTAATACTGAGCTGAGAAAGCAGGGTCACCCCAGGTATCAGTGCTATTGTGATAAAACAAGTATTACAGTGGAATATCCCAACTGTTAAAGACTACACAAGATACTAACACCTTGTCTTAACCTAAATTAACATAACCCAAGAATGAACTACATTATCAAGGATTAGCTATTTCTAAAATTCAGTCAGCACATCAACAACTAATTATAAACACTTATGGGGGGGGGGGGGAGGGGGGGCTCGGTCAATCACACTGCTCAACTGGCCGATGCCCTCCTCGTTTCCAATTAGTATAGAGCATCTGCGCATACAAGGGAACAGAAGGCAGACTGTTACCCGAGAAGTCATCAGGGAACTTTTTCCCCAACATTTTCTCAAATAATTTTTTTTAAACGTGGTTTATTAGAAAAGCATCTATAAATACTCTAAATAAAGTACTCTATACACTCTGATTGGAACATTCTTCGGTATTTCTTATTCCGGAAATGGCGATCGCCACTACGGTATTTGTAAGCCACATTGAGCCTACAAAGAGGTGAGAAAATGTGGAATATAAATGCAGAAAATAAATAAATAAAAATAAATGCAAAATTCAAAGGTGCCTTATATTACCTGTAATTAGTATGAAAGCCTTTCACCGGCCAGAATACTTATGTAATAAGAAATGCTGTCCACTGCATATCTTAATATCACTCTTATCAGTCTAAGTGCCGCAAAGACTGCAGGGAGGCGCTCAGGGTCATTTTTAATTTACTAATATTCCAATATTAAACTCCGCCCAAATGGGCTGACACCAAAAAAGGGCACAACCAGGGGTGTGCTGGTAAATTTTTAACAACAGGCTCTTTCTCCGGACGTAGCCAGCTCTCCAGGGGTGGCCGGGGGGGGGGGGGGGGAGAGCAACACTTGCCTCTCTCTCCTACCTCCCTTCGTGCGGGCACGCTAGGCATACCTTTGCTGGCAGCCAATTAATGGACTGCCACCACTCCCAACGTCTTGTTCTGAGCAGCATGCTGGAACTTCTCTCACATGCTCGAGAAGTCCCAGCCTGCTGCCCAGAGCTGGAAACAAGGAGCGGGGAGCAGCAGTAGTCTATTTACTTGGCTGGCAGGGCTCAGCATCCCCACCAGCAAAGTAAAAGAGAATTCAGCAGGGGGCCCAAGCCCACATTTTGGGAGCCAGTTGTTAAAGTAGCCATGGAGGGCCCTACTTTAACAACTGGCTCCCAAAATTCTTAAAAACTTAACAACCGGCTCTTGCGAGCCTGTGAGAGCCTGCTCCAGCACACCACTGGGCACAACCTATGGTTTTGGAACACTGAGAAGCTGGATCCACACATGGCAGGCTTATTTCTAGGATAAGCAGCATAAAATGTATTGTACTGTTTTGGGATCTTGCCAGATACTTGTGATCTGGATTGGCCACTGTTGGAAACAGGATGCTGGGCTTGATGGACCTTCGGTCTGAACCAGTATGGCAATACTTATGTACTTATATACTTATGATATTTAACTTTGGCAGTCTGTGTTAAGAAAAACACTGGCTGTCGCAATTAAAATGAATTCAAATATTCAGCGCCAGCACATGAATACCAGCCAGCACCTGATATATGGTTTCAGCACTAACCCGGAAGTGTCATTAGGTTAGAGGTGATATTCAGACCGCTAACCAGATAGCTAAGTCTTTTTGCTGTCCTAACTTTATCTAGGTTGCTATCTGATTAGCGGTATGAATACGGCCACTAACCATAAGCTATCATTAAACAAATTTGAGCCCCCAAATGTATCCCTCCCCCCCCCCAACCCATGGCCCCAAGCCACTCCCCCATCTTCCCAGAAACATCCCCAACCCCTCAGTAGTTCAGGTAGTCCCACCCCCCCAGGCCTACCTTGATTGGTGGTCCAGTGGTGGTCATTGGAGGCACAAGCAGAACCCCCTTGCTGCTGACCCTTGTTGCGCCTTTGCAAAATGGCTGTCGCGATCTCTTGCAACAGCTCGTGGTACTTCATGTAGTACCAGAAGTTACTGTGAGAGGTTGCAGCAGCCATTTTGGTGTAAGCAAATCCAAAACAAAGTGAGGCACATTGGGAAGAATAATCTAGTTACTTGATGCTATAGTCCACCTTAGGAGTCAGCACCCAAGAAAAAGATCTAGGTGTCACTGTAGACAATACGCTAAAATCTTCTGCTCAGTGTGTGGCAGTGGTGGCCAAAAAAGCAAACAAGATGCTAGGAATTATTAGGAAAGGGATGGAAAATAAGTTGAAGAATATTATAATGCCTATCGTTCCATGATACGACCTCACCTTGAGTATTCCGAGCAATTCTGGTCACCGTGTCTCAAAAGAGATGTGGAGGGTCATTTTCAATATGACGTACAAATCTGACTTTGGACATTTTGCTGAAAACGTCCAAAAATTCAGTAGTGAAAATGACCATTTTCAAGCCAGAAAAATGTCTCTTTTCTTTGAAAATGGCCATTTCCTAGACATTGTCATACTTAGTGTGTCTATCTTTTTGGACCATTTTCAAAAGAAAAACGTCCAAAAACACACAAAATCAAGACACTGGGATGTAGGAGGAGCCAGCATTCTTAGTAGACTGGCCACACAGTCATCCCAGCAAAGCAGAGGGGCAACCTAGGGGGCACTGCAGTGGACTTCACAAAAAAGGTCCCGGGTACACATCTCACCCTTACCCTCTTATATTGTATGGTAAGCCCTTCAAAACCCACCAAAAACCTACTGTACCCAACTATACACCACTACAATAGCCCTTATGGCTGCAGGTATCACCTATATGTGGCTACAGTATGTTTTAGGAGAGGGGGCTTGGGGGGGCTGACACTTTCCACCACAAGTGTAATAGAGCGGATTATGGGACTGGGTCACCTGCTCTACAATGCACTGCACCGACCACTAGGCTATTCCAGGGACCTGTTTGCTGCTCTAATAGGTCTGGCCATAACATCTGAAGCTGTCATAGAGGCTGGTATGTACTGTTTAATTTACATCTTTTTGAGGGGTGGGAGGGGGTCAGTGACCACTGAAGGAGTAAGGGGGTGGCATTCCTTTATTCCTGCAGTGATCATCTGGTCATTTAGGGCACTTTTTGTGGCTTATTCATTACTAACACAGGTCTAGTCCAAAACATCCAGCTTATATCCCTGGATGTTTTCGTTTTGTTCCATTATTACTACTACTACTACTATTTAGCATTTCTATAGCGCTACAAGGCATACGCAGCGCTGTACAAACATGGCAGAAAAACATCCAAGTGTTAGGAACACACAGATCCCACCCTTAAATCGCCATGACACACCCCTTGTGATTTGAACGCACTTCTAATGGACTTCATAGAAAAACATCTAAATACCAATTTGGATGTTTTTGTGAGAAAAATGTCAGATTTATGCCTCTTTTTGGACCTTTTTCTCTTTTGAAAATGAGCCCCATAGTGGAATTAGAAAAGGTTCAAAGAAGGGCAACCAAAATGAAAAAGGGGATGGAACGCCTCTCATATGAGAAAAGGCAAAAGAGGTTAGGGCTCTTCAGCTTGGAAAAGAGATGGCTGAGGGGAGATATATATAGATATCTACAAAATCCTGTGTGGTGTAAAACAAGTAAAAGTGAATCAATTTTTTACTCTTTCAAAAAGTGCAAAGACCAGGGGACACTCAATGAAGTTACATGGTAATACTTTTAAAACAAATAGGAGGAAATATTTTTTCACTCAACAAATATCTAAGCTCTAGAACTCACTGCCGGAGGATGTGGTTACAGTGGTTAGTGTATCTGGGCTTAAAATAGATTTGGGCAAGTTCCTGGAGGAAAACTCTATAGTCTGCTATTGAGACACACATGAGGAAGCCACTGCTTGCCCTTGGATTGGTAACATGGAATCTTAGTATTATTAGGGATTCTGTCAGGTACTTGTGACCTGGATTGGCCACTGTTGGAAGCAGATACTGGACTAGGTGGACCACTGGTCTGACCCAATATGGCTATTCTTATATTGTTAAGTGATTGCAGCCTCCCAGAATCCTTCATCTCTCTGTACCAGCTGCTATCAGTTATATACCTCCACAGATGTCTCAAGCTAAAGGTGCCCCTGCAGTTTGTCCTTGAGTTCTGGGATGTGTGAGGTATGAGTGTGCTACATTAATGTTCAAACACTGCCATATTTCTAGCCTGCAGCACTAGAACCATTAAATCTGACTGCTTTACCACTGAACTAAGAACATGGTCTCCAGCCTGCAAAATCTAAGCACCAGCATTGAAGTACCAGAAATAGACAGAAAAAGGGTAATTTTTAACAACTCACCTAACTTGTCAGACAGGACCCACTAAGTTACAGCAATTTTCTAAGAGAAGATATGCAAATACTTTCCCTTTGAAAATTACTCAACAGGAAGTGCATTCACATGTTTATACATACAGTTCAGTATGCACATAATTCCCGGTTGATGATATATGCATATGAGCATATTTTTTTTAAACATGTGCCTAGTCCAAATCCCAAACCAACCCTGATCCCAGAAATGCCTCTGCCCAGGTTGAATAAACTTATATGAGTACAGGATATGTGCACAAACGCCAGGCAATTCTACACAAGCCCATTTCTTTCTTTATTTGACATTTTTATCCCACATTATCTCGAGATAATCTCCAGTTCAATGTGGCTTACATAACAAACATCAAATTGAAGAAAATACAGTAAAATGGAATAATAACATTCAAGAATAGATTAAATATTTAGGATTGAAAACCCTGATATATAAACTCAATAGTGAAAGTTTGGGTATATAAGGAACCCCAAATTGTCAGTATTTAAAACTGAGTTATTTAATGCAGTGGATGTGAACATGCTTCTACCATTACCCCCACTGCACTGTTTAACTTCAAATTAAGAAAAAAAAAGGCCACGCCATCATCTGTGGCATAGTCATACTGTATAATTTTTTTTTAAACCATGCTTCTCCCTGTTCCAATACACAAGTTATACTGGAATTAGACTGTATGACTTTGTTATGGATAAAAATAGCCACACCTCTCTCCCTGTCCCCACTATAAAAGTTACACTGCATATTAAGGATAAATTGCCCATTCCCTTCTGTCCTCAATACAGGAATTATGCTGTATAACTTTATATTAAGCAGCAAAATGTTCACACCTCTCCTTTTCCCCTCCACACAAGTTACACTATATAGATTTACATTAAAAGGTGAAATGCCTGTTCCCCTCTGTCCTCAATACAGAAATTAGGCAGTATGGCAATATACTAAGAATAAAATGCCCGCTCTCCTCCCTGCCCCAGATACAGATTCTGTATTAATTATAAAACACCCTGCTCCCTTCACTATCTGCAACAGCTTACATGAAATCATTTTATGTCTGCAAGCCTGATGCACAGAGCTAAACCTGCCCTGAGGCTTTATGGAAGACTTGCTCACAGCCCCCTGTAGAAATAGATGAGCAGTGCCACCCAGGGCTGCAATAAAGATTTGTCAGCAACAGGAATGGGGCTTTCAGCACTTGCAGGCAGAGGGGGCTCCCTAGGGTTACAGGTGGGAGGGGGTTCCCCAGAGTTACAAGTGGGGCAGGGATAGATTTTTTTTTTTTTTTTGCATTTCAGCAGGGCATTTACTGGGAACTTGTGGCAGGGAATGACAGGAGCAGCTCCTCGTCAAACTGGGCATTTCAGCAGCGGTGGGGGAAGAGGCAAGTACAGACACATCCATCCGACACAGCTCACAAAGAATGCAGAAAGCAATGAAACCCTCAGTCTCGGCTTTACCTTGTAAAAGCTCCCGGGTGACGCCGAGAAGAAGAAGGATGAGGCTAGAGAGCGAAGGGGACCCTGCAGAGCATGGGATCTTAGTCTTAGGGAGTCCCATACTGAGTCTCATCCCTCTCTCCCCCTGGCTGCAAGGAAGGGAAAGAGTCCGGCGCTTCTGGGTCGGCTCCTGTCTGCTTCTTACACTTCTCGCTGCAATCAGCTCACTATGGACCTGCTTCTGGTCCAATTCCTGCTTCTTTTAGTCCCTCTTTGCTCCAGAAAGCCCCCTTTGAGGGGTGTACGTTCGCACACTCTCAACAGCTCCAAGGCTGGAAGGAAGACAATAAAGAGAGAGAAGAGGGGGGAGGGGAGAAGCAGGGATGGGGGAGAGAGAGGAAGGGAAGCACATGGGGCTGGACCAGCCCTTCAGAAGAATGAATAGCCCCCTCTCAGGGTCCTAGAGACCACCAGGTATTCCCAACCACAGCCAGCATTAAAAGCCTTTCTGAAGAAAGCCAGGAGTAGCTGCTTCATGCCAGAGTTGCTGTTTTGTTTTTTGTTCCCCAAATAAAATTCTCTAACCATTGTTCCCAGGTGACCAAAAATTTCCAGCCCAATTCATGCCCAAAAGTAGGTCCAAAAATAGCCATGTGAGGAGTGGGGGTAGTCTTATATTCAAGATACTACTATACAGGTTTATGATCTGGCTATACTTACACAAAAAATCACTCAATAAACAAACAAATAAAATGCACTGAAAACTTCAATGATATATTTTCCAACTATCTTTATTTTTAATTTTCATAATAAATAGACTTTAAAATAAATTTGTATAAGCACTTAGCTTAAGTATCAAGATCCCGACAGAAACGCTGAGGCAGGCTCAGAAACAGGAGTGTAAAGGCAGGCACAGGAAAGTAAAGTTGCTTACCTGTAATGGATGTTCTCTGTGGACAGATGGTCTTCCAGCCACACAAATGAAGTGACGTAAGGAGGGGTGGCAAAATTTTCTTCAGGTATATTAGTGAAAGGAGAATGACTAAAAAGGGAATTGTGAGGCTAAAAGATACTGCGAACCGCAGTAATGATGAAGAAAAAGCAAATTTGCTAAATAAATACTTCTGTTTTCACAGAAGAAAATCCTGGAGAAGGACCGCGATGGACTAGAAAAAGTACAAATGAGATTGAAGTGGATAGAGCACCATTCACGGAAGAGAGTGTGTATGAACAACTTGAAAAGCTAAAGGTGGACAAAGCCATGGGACCGGGTAGGATCCACCCTAGGATACTGAGGGAGCTCAGAGAGGTTCTGGCGGGTCCTCTTAAAGATTTGCTTAATAAATCCTTGCAGACGGGTGAGGTTCCAAGGGATTGGAGAACAGCGGATGTGGTCCCTCTTCACAAAAGTGGTGATAGGGAAGAAGCTGGAAACTACAGGCCGGTAAGCCTCACTTCGGTTATTGGAAAAGTAATGGAAGCGATGCTGAAGAAAAGGATAGTGAATTTCCTGGAAGCCAATAAGTTGCAAGATCAGAGACAACATGGTTTTACCAAAGGGAAATCGTGCCAAACGAATCTCATTGAGTTCTTTGATTGGGTGACAGAAGAATTGAATCAGGGACGAGCTATGGACGTAATCTACTTAGATTTCAGCAAAGCTTTTGACACGGTTCCCCACAGGAGGCTCTTAAATAAACTGGATGGGCTGAAGATAGGACCTGAAGTGGTGAACTGGATTAGGAACTGGTTGACGGACAGACGCCAGAGGGTGGTGGTGAATGGAATTCGCTCGGAGGAGGGAAAGGTGAGTAGTGGAGTGCCTCAAGGATCGGTGCTGGGGCCAATTCTGTTCAATATATTTGTGAGTGACATTGCCGAAGGGTTAGAAGGTAAAGTTTGCCTATTTGCGGATGATACTAAGATCTGTAACAGAGTGGACACCCTGGAGGGAGTGGAAAACATGAAAAAGGACCTACGGAAGCTAGAAGAATGGTCTAAGGTTTGGCAATTAAAATTCAATGTGAAGAAATGCAAAGTGATGCACTTAGGGAGTAGAAATCCACGGGAGACGTATGTGTTAGGCGGGGAGAGTCTGATAGGTACGGATGGGGAGAGGGATCTTGGGGTGATAGTATCTGAGGATTTGAAGTCGACGAAACAGTGTGACAAGGCGGTGGCTGTATCTAGAAGGTTGTTGGGCTGTATAGAGAGAGGTGTGACCAGCAGAAGAACGGGAGTGTTGATGCCCCTGTATAAGATGTTAGTGAGGCCCCATCTGGAGTATTGTGTTCAGTTTTGGAGGCCGTATCTTGCTAAGGATGTAAAAAGAATTGAAGCGGTGCAAAGAAAAGCTAAGAGAATGGTATGGGATTTGCGTTACAAGACGTATGAGGAGAGACTTGCGGACCTGAACATGTGTACTCTGGAGAAAAGGAGAAACAGGGGTGATATGATACAGACGTTCAAATATTTGAAAGGTATTAATCTGCAAACTAACCTTTTCCGGAGATGCGAAGGCGGTAGAACGAGAGGACATGAAATGAGATTGAAGGGGGGCAGACTCAAGAAAAATGTCAGGAAGTATTTTTTCACGGAGAGAGTAGTGGATGTTTGGAATGCCCTCCCGCGGGAGCTGGTGGAAACAAAAACGGTAACGGAATTCAAACATGTGTGGGATAAACATAAAGGAATCCTGTTCAGAAGGAATGGATCCTAAGGAGCTTAGCCGAGTTTGGGTGGCAGAGCCGGTGGCGGGAGGTGGAGATGGTGCTGGGCAGACTTATACGGTCTGTGCCAGAACCGGTGGTGGGAGGCGGGGCTGGTGGTTGGGAGGCGGGGATAGTGCTGGGCAGACTTATACGATCTGTGCCCTGAAAAGGACAGGTACAAATCAAGGTAAGGTATACACAAAAAGTACCACATGTGAGTTTATCTTGGGCAGACTGGATGGACCGTGCAGGTCTTTTTCTGCCGTCATCTACTATGTTACTATGTTACGTCCATGGCATGTTGCTGACCCAGTAGTTCCAAGCCCAGAAGATTCTAGAAAAGATCTTCTGAGTATGTGCAGGTATTCCCGCCACAATATATCCAACTGCACTACAGCCGTTCGTCAGTTAGTGTAAAACTTGCTTCAACTCTGGGTGGGTGGGAGGATTTGTGTGGATGGAATATCATTTGTCCACAGAGAACATCCATCCAGTGGTGTACCAAGGGGGGGGGCGGGGGGCGGTCCACCCTGGGTGCACGCTGCTGGGGGGGTGCCGCGTGCCTGTCGGCTCCGCTGGTTCCCTGCTCTCTCTGCCCCAGAATAGGTTACTTCCTGTTCCGGGGCAGAGGGAGCAGGGAGCCAGTGGCGCAGACAGGCACGCAGCTGCTCCCAGCAGCGAAGAAGGCACCCGGGGGGGGGGGTGTTGATGCACCGGAGGGGGGGTGTTTGATGCGCTGAGGGGGTGTCGTGCTGCACCCTGGGGGGATGGACGCCGCTGCACCCGAGGGGGGGGGTGCGCAACGGCGATCCGCCCCGGGTAGCAGCCGACCTAGGATCGCCACTGCGTCCATCACAGGTAAGCAACTCTCCTTTCTCCATGGACAATGATCTGTTCAGCCACAGAAATGAAGACCCCCAAGCTAAGGGAGCAGATAAGAACTGAACTGCAGTGATCTTTACTTGCAAATAGAAATGTGTCTGTTACCTTCTGTTCCGGAGGAGGAGGCAAGTTGAAGCTTCATAAGCTAGAAGCCAGGACTGCTTGTCCAAAAGAAGAATCTCCTGAGGACTCCACATCTATGCAGTAGTGCTTGGTGAAAGTATGCTAAGTTGTCCACGTTGCTGCCCGGCAAATGTCTTGTGGAGTTGCTCTTTGTAAATGAGTTTTCGTTGCTGCTACTGCTCACAGCCCGTGAGCTGTAATAAGTGAAATGGAAGCTGACAGAATGGACTGAGATGATGCATAACAGAAACTAATATAGTCTGCAATCCAATTAAATAATGTTCTTTTCGTCAATGGTCGTGGTGTTGGGAAAGGCCAGAAAGAGACTGTTCAGTATGCACATAATTCCCGGTTGATTATATATGCATATGAGCATATTTTTTTTAAACATGTGCCTAAGTCCAAACCCCAACCCAACCCTGATCCCAGAAATGCCTCTGCCCAGGTTGGATAAACTTATATGTGTACAGGATATGTGCACAAACGCCAGGCAATTCTACACAAGCCCATTTCTTTCTTTCTTTATTTGACATTTTTATCCCACATTATCTCAAGATAATCTCCAGTTCAATGCGGCTTACATAACAAACATGAAATTGAAGAAAATACAGACTTTTATCATGATATCATGATAAAATACTAGACTTTTATTATGATACCATGATAAAATACTAGACTTTTATCATGATATTTACAAAGAACGTCATCACCCGATCGACCTTCACAAATGTTGTGAAGGTCGATCGGGTGATGACGTTCTTTGTAAATATCATGATAAAAGTCTAGTACAGTCAAGAGAATGCAGCTGCTCATCTCATTGATTGTGATGTGGTGGCTGAATAAAACTAGGTAAGACTATGACCTGGTCAAATGATAGAGATCACCTTATGAAGAAACTTAGGATGTGTCCAAAGGACCACCTTGTCATGCAACACTTGGGTACCAAGTAGATAGTAGACCAAGGCTTGTAGCTCTCCGATAGATCTTGCTGAGGCGAGAGCTATTAAAAAGACAGTTTTCCAAGAGAGATATTTCAGTGGGATTGAAGGTATAGGTTCAATAGTCTGTCTCATTAGAGCCTCTAGAACCAGGTTAAGGTCCCTTGCAGGAGTCGGAGGACATAAAGGTGGATGCAAGTGAAGTAATTCTTGCAGAAATCGTTTTACTATATGATATTTGAAAACAGTGGTATTGTCAATCGATAAGGCTGCTGCATGTACCCTCACCAAATTATTTGAGAGACCCGTTTGCTGGAGATCAAGTAAATAATCTAGAAGAGGAGAAATGGAACAAGAGACTGGATTGAGGTTTCTTTGAAGGCACCATCTCTGAAATCGACACCATTTTGATCCATAAGATCATTGAGTGGAAAGTTTACAAGACGCTAATAGAATGGTTATGACTCCTGAGGAGAAAAAATCTCCTTCTTTATGGAAGACTGAATCACCCAGGTTGCCAATTTGAGAGACTTCAGGTTTGGATGTAACCTCTGACCTGGGTTTTGAATGTTAAGATCTGCATGATAGGGTAGGAGAATAGGTGGCTGTACTGCCAACTCAAATAGCAGTGGAAACTACAGTTGGCGTGGCCAATGAGGGGCAATAAGGACTATATGGGTATTCTCTCTTTTTGCTTTCTGAAGCATTAGAGATACCTGTGGAATCGGTGGATAGCCATAGAGATGATGTTGATTCCATGGGATGTGAAAGGCATCATCTGCTTCTCTGTTCAGTGAGGGATACCTTGAGCATTATCTGCTGTACTTGTTGTTTTGAGGGGATGCAAACAAGTCTATTAATGGTGCGCCCCACCTTTGGAACAGAGAGTGAGTAATTGTGGTCTTTAATGACCATTCGTGAGGCTGAAGATGTCTGCTCAGAGCATCTGCTATAATGTTTTGCTTGCCTGGAAGGCACGAAACAATGAGAGTTGAACTGTGATGAATAGAGTCCACAACTGCAGGGCTTCTCTGCATAGTGAATGAGAGCCTGTTCTACCTTGTTTGTTGACATAAAACGTTGCACTTGATTGTTTGGACATGTATTATGTGATTCTTTAGCCGATATGAAAAGGCTAGGCATGCCAAATGAATATTCTGAGTTCTAGAAAATTGATTAATTTCCTGGTTTTGAGGAGATCCCACATGCCTTGAGTGTGGGAGGTGCCAATGTGAGCTCCCCAGCCTGTTTTTGAAGTGTCCGTTGTGATAATCACTGTCAGTTCTGGATTCTGAAAGGATGACCCTGTCTGCACATTCTGTGGATATGTCCACCACTGCAGATCCTGTTTGATTGCTTCTGACAGGCAGATTTTTGTTGACACCACCTGTCACAGAGTTACCACTGAAGAGATCTCATTTTCAGTCTGGTATGAAGAAACACGTGCACCATTGCAGCCATATGTCCTAAAAGCATGAGTATTACTCTTGCTTTTGTGACTTGAACAGATGAAAGATGATAAACTAAGTCTGCAGTGGTGTCTGCTGTTTGACATGGTAGTGTGGCCAAGGCTGAGGTGGTGTTTAGAGGAGCTCCAATGTATTTGAGCTCCTGTGTTGGTTGGAGTATGGATTTCTGATAATTGATGAGGACTCTAAGCCTGGTGAGTAAGGATATAGTCAAATGTATGGATTTCTCTAGTTCGGCTGGGGAAGAGGCCGCTATCAGCCAGTCATCCAGACAGGGGAACACTTGAAGTCCTTGTCGATGTAAGTGTGCTACCACTGTTACTACAAATTTGATAGAAACCAGCTTGTTCCAGTCCGCCTGACAGCTTGTTCCAGTCCGCCTGATCCCAGCTTGTCCCAGTCCGCCTGAGCCCATCTTGTTCCAGTCCGCCGATCCAGCTTCCCCCTTGTTTGTTCCAGTCCATCTGCTCCATCCTGCTTGCTCCAGTCCAAATGCTCTAGTGTGTACCAGTCCGCCTGCTCCAAGCTTGTTCCAGTCTGCATGATCCCATCTTGTTCCAGTCCGCCGATCCAGCTTCCCCTGCTTGCTCCAGTGTTCCAGTCCGCCTGTTCCAGCTTCTCCCTGCTTGTTCCAGCCCATCTGCTCCAGTCTACTTGCTCTGGTACATCTGCTTCAGCCTGCCTACTCCAGTACATCTGCTCCAGCGTGTTCCAGTCCGCCTGAACCAGCTTCTCCCTGCTTGTTCCAGTACACCTGCTCCAGTCTGCCTGAACCAGCTCTCCCTGCTTATTCCAGTACACCTGCTCCAGCCTGCCTGCTCCAGTACATCTGCTCCAGCGTGTTCCAATCCACCCAAACCAGCTTCTCCCTGCTTGTTTCAGTCCATCTGCTCCAGCCTGCTTGCTCCAGCGCCTCCCTGCTCGTTCCTGTTCATCTGCACCAGTTTGTTCCAGCCCACCTACTAGCTTGTCAGCCATTGACTACTTGCCTGCCTGCTAGCTTGCTAACTCGTCTGCCATTGACTTACCTGCTCTCCAGTTTCTCCCTGCTCATTCCTGTCCTTCTGCATCAGTGTGCTCCAGCCCGCCTGCTAGCTTGTCAGCCATTGACTTACTTGCCTGCCTGCTAACTTGTCAGCCCTTGTCTTACCTGCTCTCCAGCATCTCCCTTCTCGTTCCTGTCCATCGGCTCCAGCATGCCCCAACCCGCCTACTAGCTTGTCACCCATTTATTTACTTGCCTACCTGCTAACTTGTCAGTCATTAACTTACCTGCTCTCCAGTCCATCTATCCCTCCGATTCCAAGCCTCCGGCTCTCCGCTCTATCTATACGCTTCTCACCTCAGTCACTACACTTACACCTATTACACCGCAATCACCACTTATGGCCCCTGTCCACATCCTCTTCCTTGCCCTGTCCCTTCCTAATCTTTTTCCCCTCCCCTTACCGCTGTCTACCGCTGGAACTCATTGCCCACCTGTGTTCCCTCCCGTCCTGCCCGCTACGGCAATACCCTATTCACCCCCATCCCTCACCACCTCACCATCTCTCTTGTCCCCCTCCTCCTTCCTAGCCCTTAATCTTCAACACCTCCTTCCTGCCATTAACCCTTCACCATACCTCCTAAGTGCACCCCGTCTTCGTCGCCTTCGTCGCCCAACCTCCCCCACCCTCCTCCGCACTCTCCTGCTCCTCCTCCTGCTGTCCGTGGGAGACATTAATCCTAATCCAGGCCCCCCTCACCTGTCCTCCTCCTATCCATGCAAACGATTCTGCGATGTCTCCAATCTCGTCTCTATCCGCCTCCTCCCCCCCCTTCCCTCCCCTTCTCATGTGCCTTGTGGAATGCCCACTCGGTCTGCAACAAACTGCCCTTCACCCACGATCTCTTCATCTCTCGTTCCCTTCAACTGCTCACCCTAACTGAAACCTGGCTCTCCCCTGACGACTCTGCCTCAGTCGCGGCCCTTTGTCATGGAGGCTATCTCTTCTCCCACACTCCCCGCCCAGATGGCCGCGGTGGAGGTGTCGGGCTACTTCTCTCGCCCTCCTGTAGTTTTCAACCCCTCCTCCTACCGCAGTCTCACTGCTTCTCGTCCTTTGAAGCTCACTCCATCCGGCTATTCTACCCATTACCACTCAGAGTTGCAGTCATCTACCGCCCCCCTGATAAGCCTCTCTCTTCATTCCTTACTGACTTCGACGCTTGGCTCACCGTCTTTCTTGATCCCGCATCTCCATCCCTCATTCTTGGTGATTTTAACATTCACGTTGACAACCCATCCAACTCCTACACTTCTAAATTCCTCACTCTGATATCCTCCTTTAACCTCCGACTATGCTCTACCACCCCTACCCACCGTGATGGCCATTGTCTCGACCTCGTTCTCTTCTCTTCCCACTCACCTTCCAATTTCTGCACCTCAGTCCTTCCTATCTCAGATCATCACCTAATCACCCTCACACTTCATCACCCTCCCCCTCAACCTCACCCAACTATAACCACTGCCTTCAGGAATCTCCAAGCTGTCAACCCCCCTACCCTGTCCTCTCACATCTCCAATCTCTTCCCTTCCATTTCGTCTTCTGAATCTGTCGACACAGCTGTCTCTACCTACAATGAAATGTTCTCCACTGCTCTGGATACCCTAGCACCATCTGTCTCTCGCCCCATTAAGCGCATTAATCCTCAGCCCTGGTTAACCCCTTGCATCCGTTACCTTCGCTCCTGCACCCGATCTGCTGAACGACTCTGGAGGAAATCTCGCACCCTGTCAGAATTCACCCATTACAAATTCATGCTATCCTTCTTCCAGTCTTCCCTATTCCTTGCCAAATAGGAATATTATTCCCAATTAACCAATTCTCTTGGCTCCAACCCTCGTCGCCTCTTCGCCACCCTCAACTCCCTACTTAAAGTGCCCTCCGCTCCCAACCCCCCCCCCCCCTCACTCTCTCCTCAAACACTAGCTGACTACTTCCGCGATAAAGTGCAGAAGATAAACCTTAAATTCACTTCCAAGCCTTCTCCTCCCTGTGACTTCTTAACCCACTCCTCAACCAACCTAACCTGGCCTCCTTCTCCTCTTTCCCTGAGATCACCGAAGAGGAAAGTGCTCGCCTTCTTTCTTCCTCTAAGTGCACCACCTGTTCCTCTGACCCCATTCCCACAATCTGCTTACCAACATCTCCCCTACAGTTAACCCCTCAATCTGTCACATCCTCAACCTCTCTCTCTCCACTGCTACTGTCCCTGACACCTTCAAGCACACTGTAGTCACACCACTTCTCAAAAAACCATCACTTGACCCCACCTGTCCCTCCAATTACTGCCCCATCTCCCTTCTACCCTTCCTCTCCAAATTACTTGAACGCGCTGTCCACAGCCACTGCCTTGATTTCCTCTCCTCTCAGGCCGTCCTTGATCCGCTTCAATCCGGCTTTCGCCCACTACACTCGACAGAAACAGCACTCTCCAAAGTCTGCAATGACCTGTTCCTGGCCAAATCCAAAGGTCACTATTCCATCCTCATCCTCCTCGACCTATCTGCCGCCTTCGACACCGTCAATCATAATTTACTTCTTGATACACTGTCCTCATTCGGGTTCCAGGGCTCCGTCCTCTCCTGGTCCTCCTCATATGTTTCCCAACGCACCTTCAGAGTATTTTCTAATGGCTCTTCTTCCACCCCCGTCCCGCTGTTGGGGTTCCTCAAGGATCTGTCCTTGGACCGCTTCTTTTCTCGATATACACCTCTTCCCTGGGTTCGCTGATCTCATCACATGGTTTACAGTACCATCTCTATGCCGATGACACCCAGCTTTACCTCTCCACTCCTGACATCACAGTCGAAACCCAGGCCAAAGTTTCGGCCTGCCTCTCAGACATCGCTGCCTGGATGTCCAACCGGCATCTGAAATTGAACATGGCAAAGACTGAGCTCCTTGTCTTTCCACCCAAACCCTCCTCTCCTCTTCCCCCACTTTCCGTCTCTGTTGACAATGCCCTCATCCTCCCCGTCTCTTCAGCCCACAATCTCGGAGTCATTTTCGACTCCTCCCTCTCCTTCTCTGCCCATATCCAACAGACAGCCAAGACCTGTCCCTTCTTCCTCTATAATATTAGCAAAATTCGCCCATTCCTCTCTGAACAGACCACCCGAACCCTCGTCCCCTCGCTCGTTACCTCTCGTCTTGACTATTGCAACCTTCTCCTCGCTGGTCTCCCGCTTAGCCACCTATTCCCCCCTTCAATCTATCCAAAATTCCGCCGCACGTCTTATCTACCGCGTGAACCGATACTCTCATATCACCCCTCTCCTCAAGTCGCTTCACTGGCTCCCGATCCGCTACCGTATACAATTCAAGCTTCTCCTATTGACCTTCAAGTGCACTCAATCTGCAGCCCCCCATTACCTCTCTACCCTCCTCTCCCCGTATGTTCCCACCTGTAACCTCCGTTCTCAGGACAAATCACTCCTATCTGTACCCTTCTCCACCACCGCTAACTCCAGACTCCGCCCCTTCTGCCTCGCATCACCTTATGCCTGGAACAGACTTCCCGAGCCCATACGCCATGCGCCCTCCCTGCCCATTTTCAAGTCCTTACTCAAAGTCCATCTCTTCTCCCTTGCTTTTGGCGCATAACCACCTTCCCCATTCATGATACCTACACTGACTACTTAGTTTGTTACCTTTAGATTGTAAGCTCTCTTGAGCAGGGACTGTC
The DNA here is from genome assembly GCF_901765095.1 of Microcaecilia unicolor. Lineage (NCBI taxonomy): Eukaryota > Metazoa > Chordata > Amphibia > Gymnophiona > Siphonopidae > Microcaecilia > Microcaecilia unicolor. The sequence goes on along the minus strand of NC_044031.1, from coordinate 645,418,395 downwards.
CTCCCCATGTTTAAACTTGTACAGCGCTGCGTAACCCTGGCAGCGCTATAGAAATGCTAAGTAGTAGTAGTAGTAAGTATCCTGTATTGATAGTGATCTTTTCCCAAAACAAATCATAGGAAACATCGAGGCTGGATGTATGGAAATGTGGAGGTAAGCATCCTCACAACTGAGGGAAGCAAGCCAGCTGTTCTTTTCTAGAAGAGGTAAAATTGTGTGCAAGGACTTCATTTTGAACTTTTTTTTTTCAGATATATCTGTTGAGATGATGAAGGTCTAAAATTGACATCATGTCCCCTTTTTTCTTAGGTACGAGAAAATATCTGGAGTAGAATCCATTTTGCTGATTGGAAACCTCCACATGGCAGTCAGCATTCATCTCAACTGCTTCGATTAAAGAAAGTTCAACAGTTACTTGCACTCAGGCAATAGAGCCAGTCTCTCCTTAAGTACATTATGTATTTAAGGAGGGACTGGCTTTATTACCTGAATGGCAAGTAACTGTTGAACTTCCTGTCGTAATTGAAGCAGTTGAGATGAATGCTGACTGCCATGTGGATGGAGGTTTCCAATATGGTGGCTTCTTTACAAAATGGAGATGGTAGCCATATTGAACTATGCTCTTTACCTATACATCTCACATTATTCCTATTCAAGCTCGAGCGAAGAACTTTAATCTGCCTCCTATTAGTAGTAGATGGGGATCTACAGTGTCAAAAAGTAGGAGTTGTTTTCGCGGATTGGGACGTAGTAGCCTTTTGAGGCTGTTTGCCATGATTTTGCCTCTGATTTTGTCTTTGCTTCTGTTGATGGTTGGATTGGTTAGATTGGTAAAACCCATTGCGTTCTGGTACATTCGCTTTCCCATCATATCCATCAACTTATGGTCTTTAGAGGGGGTCACTGGAAGAGCTTTCTGTGCATGTCCCTGGTTTCCCGCCATACAGTACATACTGTAATGACTGCAGCCCTCCCCTGCCTCAGTCTTGAAGCTGGCAGCAACTCCGGGTGGGAGGGCAGGTTTGTATGGCTAGAAGATCCTCTGCCAATGGAGAACTACAGTTATAGGTAAGCAACCTTTTTTTCTCCATGGGCAGTAATATCTTCTAGCCACACAACTGAAAAACTCCCAAGCTTACACAGGGAACAGTCAGAGAAATAACTAGTAAAGAATACTTATAAGTAAGGTTGACTGTTACCTGGAACTGGAGGAGGAGGAGAGTTGACACCTCATAGGAAAGACAATAAAACAGCACGTCCAAAACTGAAATCTGCTGAGAAAGCAGCATCAATACAGTAGTACTTCTTGAATGTATGTAATGATTCCCATGTTGCTGCTTTGCAAATATCCACTGGAGACGCTCTTTGAAGATGAGTCCTTATACTGGCCACAGCTTGTAGAGGATGAGCTGTAACATGAGGAATCTGCAAATCATCCTGATTTCCTGCTTGCTGATAACAATAATGGATACCTGCAGCTATCAACTGAGACAGTGTTCATTTGGTGACTGGTTGTGGTTGGCGTGTTTTACTGAAAGAATAGTTGAGATGGTCTGTTCTGAGACTGGGTATGAATAAGATAAATGTGGAGCGCTCAAGCACAGTCAAGAGAAAGCAAATGGACTAGACTATCATTGATGTACGCCGATGGATTAAATACTGGGAGGACGATAGACTGGTTTAGGTAAAATGGAGACACTATCTTAGGAAGAAAGTTTGGATGGGAACGAAGCAGTACTTTATCCTGTAAGATCTGAGTATATGGTTCATAATGAACTAGTGCCTGGATCTCGCCAATGCGTCTTGCTGATGTGATTGTAATCAGAAAAAGTGTTTTCCAGGCTACAAATTTAAGGTCTGCCCCTTGCACGGGTTCAAATGGAGGAAGAGTGAGGGCATTCAGCACCAAATTCAAATCCCACACTAACGGAGGAAACTGGATGGGAGGTCGAAGGTGTAGCAAACCTCGCAAAAAATGTTTCATGATAGAATGTTTAATCAGGGTAGTATCATCAATAACATCATAAAAAACAGATAACGCAGCAAGGTGTACCTTGACTGTTGAAAAAGACAATCCACTATTTGATAAAAACAGTAAACTCCTAGAGCAGGACTGGAGGTTGTCTTGCTCTACTCCTCTGTCTCCCCACTGAAATAGCCACATATCCTGCTTATTATATTAAGAAATAGGATGAAACTTTGCCTATTATTGAGTGATCCTGTTGGCTCGAAGGTGTGAGAGTTTCAAAGCTCCCGATTTCATAATGGCAATTTGATTTGCCTGCAAGGAAAAGGAGAAGCAGAGAGGAACAAGTGCTAAGATGGCAAATCCATCGGCAGGGCCTGCCGAGGGGGGGGGGGGCAAAATCCCCCAGGCTCAGGCCTCCAAGGGGGGCGGGTGATCGCGTCCCGACAGGAGCAGGAGAGAGAAAATTCCGGCGCCAGCTCCCCCCTTGCATTCTCTGCCTAGCAGTTGCTGGGCCTTCAGGCCACGCATGCTCAGTTTTGAGACCAAGCATGTGCGACCTGAGGAAAGTAGCCACAGGGGCAGGCAATGCTGAGCAGAAGAAGGAGCCGCGCTGCCTGTAACTGTCAGGCCTAGATGCTCAAAACTCTAACGACCCTTTAACGACAAAATTTGCCACCGTTGCATGCATTATAGGCCTTTTTCTGAAGCCGCTAGCAGATAACGAAAACGGAATGCAAACCAGAAACTACCATTGAAATGTGGACAATTCGCAATGCACTAACCATACCGACGATTCTAACTAATCATTTAACGTGAGAAATTTAGCGAGATTTCAGACCTGTCGCTCAGGCCTGAGCTGTCATCTCCCCGCTCCCTCCTGCACCTTAAAAATGCAAGCTGGCAAGTAAAAAAAAAAAAAAAAGTTACATAAAACACAAACCGGTAGTTCCCCACTTCCCCCTGCACTAACCGAAACAAAAAAAAAAATTCAAATAGATCGGGAGGGGGCAAAGGCGCTCGTCAGGAGCATCCTGTATGGGCGCCCTTGCTCCCCCCCCCCCAAATCGCCACTGTTCCCCGCTTCAGCCGGTTTTAATAAAAACAAATCTACACATTTTCTCATCTCCGGTCCCCCCCCCCTTCCTGTCCTTTGCTCCAGGGCTCCTCCTCCCGCCATCCTCCACCCCGTGCCCCGCCCCCTGGGATCGTCGCCGCCGCTCTCACCCTCCACCGGACCCCCCCTCCGCATTACTGTCCCGCGCAGCGCCTGTCACCTGTATGTGGAGGCGCTGCACTGGATAAAATATCTGATAACCAATTGCTTCTCCCTCCTCCGACGTCAGTCTGTTGTTCCTGGGCCCGCCCTCCATTGACGTAAGTTACCTATGTAGATGTGCAGCGCCTCCACATACAGGTGACAGGCGCTGCGCGGGACAGTAATGCAGAGGGGGGGTCCGGTGAAGGGTGGGAGCGGCAGCGACGATCCCAGGGGGCGGGGCACGGGGGCGGAGGTGGAGGATGGCGGGAGGTGGAGCCCTGGAGCAAGGGACAGGAAACACAGGAAGGGAGGGGGACCGGGGATGAGAAAATGTGGAGATTTGTTTTTATTAAAACCGGCTGAAGCGGGGAACAGTGGCGATCTCGGGGGGGGGGGGGCAAGGGCGCCCATACAGGACGCTCCTGACGAGCGCCTTTGCCCCCTCCCGATCTATTTGGATTTTTTTTTTTGTTTTGGTTAGTGCAGGGGGAAGTGGGGAGCCACGTGTTTGTGTTGTGGTTTTTTTTGGACGTTTGTGGCATGCGCAGAGCAGCCAGCATAACGCTTGGCTGCTCTGCGCATGATTTAGGGGCACATTACCGACGGGGATTACGATTCATTGATACATTGTACTTCTCGATACCGCAACAAACATGTTTGACCTGTTTTTTTGGTGCATGCTTCGGTTTTTCAAAATCGTTAAGGACTTTAACGATTTAGATTTTTTTTACATTTGTTTGATGCATCTGGGCCTCAGAGCCAGCCAAGGTACTGCGGGTGGGTGGGGGGGGGGGGGCGGCAGCTGCGGTGATGACGATTCTGGAGAGGGGGCGGCTGCCCCGCCCCGGGCCCGACGGCAGCAGCCCTGCCCTGGGCCCAGCTCACTCTCTCGGCAGCCCTGTCCATCGGCATTGCCGAGCCCTTCAGTTAGTTCTGCTTGGACTTTGGAGATAGTGAAGTGTGGGTACTGGTGGAAACTATGCTGGACGTGAAATTGCAGTAACTGCATGATAGAATAGAGGCCACCCATGAACGTTTTGACAGTATGAATTTCGAGGTGGATGCACAGCAACATTGGGTTCTAGCTCTAATGGAGTAGGCCCACTCTGCAGCGCGAGACATGGATCAGCTCAAGCTCTGTGTGCAAAAGATGGAGCACAAAATAGAGGATATGGAGGGACGGTCTAGGCGCAAGAATTTGTGCCTGGTGGGGCTTCCTGAATCTTTGAAGGATGAGCACCTCATGGGACATTTGGAGACTTATCTCACACAATCCCCAAATTTGGGGTTGTTGGAGGATAGCTTTATAATTGAGTGGGCTCAAAGGATGGGTTTTAAGAGTGGTGATACCGCACATCCTTGTGTAGTTGTGTTCCGTGTTTTCCATCTGGTGCACAAGCAGGTTATTCTGCAGGCTGTACATCAAGGGAAGAATTTGGAATATGATAATTGGAAAGTCCTCTGTTTACATAAGTATTGCCGTACTGGGAAAGACCAAAGGTCCATCGAACCCAGCATCCTGTTTCCAACAGTGGCCAATCCAGGTCACAAATACCTGGCAAAATCCCAAAAAAGTACAAAACATTCTATAATGCTTATCCCAGAAATAGTGGTTTTTCCACAAGTCCATTTAATAATGGTCTATGGACTTTTTCTTTAGGAAGCCATCCAAACCTTTTTTAAACTCCGCTAAGCTAACTGCCTTTACTACATTCTCTGGCAACGAATTCCAGGACTATACTGTCAAAGTGAGCACCCAATGAAACGCTTTTGTTCCCCTCTGCGCTGAATTACATGCTTAGAAGATTTCGAATGCATTACTTTATCCGGCGTGACTTCGGGTTACCTATGATGGTCAAAGTCAAACACACTTTTTTACATCAGTGGAGGCAGCGAAAACTTTTCTTCAAAATCTCCCAGTCAGTGTGGGAACTTAAACAGCTACCTCTTTGTGTCTTGGACTAATAGGCAGAACTAGTTATTCTAGACATTTTGATTTCACAGACACTTTTTCTCAAGCAGTTTCTTTATTTTTTCTTTGTTCTCTTCATTTTGCTTGTGAATCACAGGAAGGTGGTCCTTTACTTTGTCCTTAGTTTCTTCCTAGCTTTTGTTTAATCTTTTGGGATATGTGGCTAAGCACATTGCCTTTGTGGGATGTATCGGGTTGGTGAGGTGGGGTTGGGGGGGGGAAGGTAATTTGTTTGGTCCCATACTGTGTAGGATGTTAAGATAATATGGGGGGGTTGGGTATGGGATGGGGGGAGAAGGGGTGAAAATGTAGAAATTCAGACAACTTTGGGTTACTGGCTGGTATTATATTTTTGCAATCTGATGTTTTTGTTGTCTGTAGTTGCTTGTATTATTTGTTGTCAATAAAATAGATTTAACAACAAAAAAAAAAGCAGTAAATAGTTCAGAACTGGGGACAGCCGGCAGGTAAGAGGATCATAGTGACAAGGCACACCACACAGAGAATCTATGCCATTTATATGCATATGACCTCTTTGTTGATTCTCTCCTGGCTGCAAGAAGGACTTGCAGGAGGTCCAGAGAAAACACAATATCAGTCTTTGTCCAGGACAAATAAGCCAGGCCACTAGGTTTAAGGACTGAAGGTTTGGGTGCAGTAGTTGACTGTGATTCTGCGTGATCAAATCTGATACTTGTGGCAGAAAAACTGGCGGATGAAGAGCCATGTTGAGCACTACCGGGAACCATGGTTACCTGGGCCAATACGGTGTGATCAAGATCATGTGAGCTGAATGTCGATGTGCTTTTTGCAATGTTTTCGCAATGAGAGGTATTGGAGGATATGTTATGGCAAGAATTTGTATGCTTTTCTGCCATCATGGAACAAAGCAAAAATATCCAGGGCTAAAAGTAAGACATTTTGGTCCAGACCTGTTTCAGTCATGCCTAAGTAATAAAAAGGTGCCATCAAAGACCCCCTTTTACTCCCCTAGTGGTCACTGACCCCCCCCCCCCCCCCCCCAAATATGTGAAAGAAACAGTACATACCGGCCTCTATGACAACTTCCGACGTTATGGCCAGTCCTATTAGAGAATCAAGCAGGTCCCTGGAGTAGCCTAGTGGTCGGTGCAGTGCACTGTGGAAAAGAGGACTCAGGCCCATACCCCACTCTAACTGTTGTCAGCCCCCTAAAGCCCACCAAAAACCTACTGTACCCATCCTGACTAATTGATTATAACTAATAATTGCTGTCTTGCATTGTGTTTTTACATTTTTGTGCTGAAATAGTTTTAAAGGTGCTTTTATTATCAGAATTGGGTAGTGTGCTTTCATTCAGAGTTATATAAGTACATAAGTATTGCCATACTAGGAAAGACCAAAGGTCCATCAAGCCCAGCATCCTGTTTCCAACAGTGCCCAATCCAGGTCACAAATCCCAGAAATAGGCAGTGGATTTTCCCCAAGTCATTTTAATAATGGTCTATGGACTTTTCCTTTAGGAAGCCATCCAACCCTTTTTTAAACCCCGCTAATCTAACCGCCTTTACCACATTCTCTGGCAATGAATTCCACAGTTTAATTACACGTTGAGTAAAGAAACATTTTCTCCGATTTGTTTTAAATTTACTACTTTGTAGCTTCATCGAATGCCCCCTAGTCCTAGTATTTTTGGAAAAAGTAAACAGATGCTTCACGTTTACCCTTTCCACTCCATTCATTATTTTATAGACCTCTATCATATCTCCCCTCAGCCGTCTTTTCTCCAAGTTGAAGAGCCCTAGCCGCTTTAGTCTTTCCTCATAGGGAAGTCATCCCATCCCCTTTATCATTTTTGTCGCCCTTCTCTGCACCTTTTCTAATTCCACTATATCTTTTTTGAGATGCGGTGACCAGAATTGAACACAATATTCAAGGTGCGGTTGCACCATGGAGCGATACAAAGGCATTATAACATCCTCGTTTTTGTTTTCTTAATAATACTTAATGTTCTATTTGCTTTCTTAACCACAGCAGTACACTGAGCAAAAGGTTTCAAGGTATCAGTTTCAACATATCATCAACAAGGACACCTAGGGCCAGATGCACTAAACAATGGTTAGAGCCCTTCCCTTGGTAAGGAACCCCAGTATGCATTAAGGAAAGGGAATGCAAATGAGCTGCTGCTAATTGCCTGTGAGTTAATCTAATCACTTTGGTGGCATTATATGTGGTAACTAAGAGGAGGGGCAGTTGTGTAGAGCCTTTTGGTTAAAAAAAAACAAACAAACAGAACTCTTGCTTTTGAAGGAGTGCTGGCAGTGAGCTGAACTGTGAATTTTTCAGATTTGGTTTAAGTTATTGACTCCAATCTGAACTTACTTGTGTCCCTCTCTTGATATCTCCTTGATAATCTGCTGACTTTCCTCTATCTACCATCTAAAAAAAATCAAAGCTCTCCCTTTTTCTGACTTGCACAGGTTCTGACTCTTTAATCCCTTCCACTCCAGGTTAATTCTCATTCATATCCCTTAACACAGTTCACACAATCACATCAACATACCCTTCATTCAATGTAATGCATGTTGTGCTTTAATCTTTAGGCAAAGAATATAATGGGGCATAAGGAAAAAATAAACACAGGGAAAACACAAATTCACAAGGGGATACAAGGAGATATAATTAACCCTGAAAGAGTAAACAAGAGGGGTAGAGGGAGTAAGGGAAAGAAGAGAAAACATAACTAGTGCAATCCCACAGCCCACGAATGCAGGTAAAGTGAATAATAACATCAAATCACTAAATCCATCCATCTTACGTTTTTAAGGCTACCTTGACATTTTTTAATGAGCATTCAACTTGGAAATCACAGGGTATTCATTAGGGGCATCCTGAAAACCCAACTTCTTATTATAACTCTAAGGGGATACTCCAGGATAGGGCTGAAAACCCCCTGCTCTACTTCTTAGTTATCCAGTAAAATGTTATTTATTTATTTATTAGCATTTATTTACTGCCTTTTTGAAGGAATTCACTCAAGGCGATGTACAGTAAGAATAGATCAAACATGAGCAATAGGCAATTACAGCAATAAAAATATTCAAGTAACAATACAAAATATGGCATGGTATACTACTTGCAATGACAACACAATATGTAATAAAACATTATAATTGGTAGTGAAGGTTAAGGCAAAGTTGTAACATATAGATGAGTAAGAAAGTAGGAAGAATTTGAAAGTAAGGTGACTGATTTGAAGAAAGTTGCACGTGAGGTCAGAGAGATGGTTAAATATTATCTCAGTTAGGTTAGGAGTGGATAAACATGTCCCGCTGCAGTATGTGCAGCCCGAGTCAATCCTTGTGTGTGTGAGTGAGACTAACAAGTTAGTTACTTCTTCCATTAAAGGTTTGGTTGAAGAGCCAAGCTTTCACCTGCTTCCTGAAGTAGAGATAGTCTTGTGTTAAGCGGAGCCTTTCAGGCAATGCATTCCAGAGTGTTGGGGCTACTCCAGAGAAGGCTCGCTTGCGGGTATCGTGTAATTTCTTTTGGAGAGGGTGTAGTTAGTGAAAGTCCTTGGGAGGACCTTAGTGTCCTTGGCGGTGTGTGGAGGATCATCCTATTCTTCAGATACTCTGGGCCATTTCCTTTCAGGGCCTTGAAGATCAGACATAGAGTTTTAAATTTAGCCCTGTATTGTACTGGAAGCCAATAAAGTTTTTGCAAAAATGGTGTGATGTGGTCACGTCGCTTGCAACCTTCTATGAGTCTTGCTGCTGCATTCTGAATCAACTGGAGCTAGTGCAGGCCCTTTGTAGTCAGACATTGTATAGTGCATTGCAGTAATCCAGTCTTGATGTTACCGTGGCATGCACAACTGGGATAAGATTTACCTTCTTGATGTAAGGAGAGAGGCAGCGTAGCTGTCGCAAATAGTAGAAGCAGCTCTTGAAGGTTGCTTGGATTTGGGGAATCAGAGTAAGTGTTGAATCTAACTGTATTCCAAGGTTCCTGACTTGTGATTTGAGGGGGAGTTCATACTTCCCAAAAGGGATTTTGATGTCAGGTATGTATCCACTTGTGTTAGGGACCCAGAAAAGCTCGGTTTTACTTGGGTTCAGGCAAAGTTTTTTGTGTTTAGCCCATTTTTGAATTGATGTTAGACAAGTAATCAGTTTATTCAAGGCTGTGGGTAAGTCAGGTTCAATGGGTATGAGTAGCTGCACATCATCCGCATAGATGTAGAACTGAGTGTCCATTGACCGAATCAGCTTGGTTAGTGGCATGAGGTAGATATTGAACAGAATAGGTGACAGTATCGATCCTTGTGGTACCCCGCAGGTCAGTGTCCATGGTGGTGATGAGTTGCTGCCAAACATTATGGATTGTTGCCTGTCTGATAGATAGGATCTGAACCAGGCAAGTACTGTACCGTTGATACCTGTTTCTGTCAGTCGTGCTAGCAAGATATCATGATCCACAGTGTCAAAAGCTGCTGAGAAATCTAGCAGTACTAACATCGAGGTGAATCCCTTGTCTCGGTTTCTGTGAAGATCATCTAGCAGGGATATGAGGACCGTTTCTGTTCCATAACCGGGTCTGAATGAGAGACTTGCATGGGAACGGGGTTCGCGGGAATCCCGCGGAACCTACAGGATTCCCGCGGAGACGGAAGCAGTTCTGCGGGGATCACGTGGGGACGGAAGCAGTTCCTGTGGGGTTCCCGTGGGGATGGAAGCAATTCCTATGGGGTTTCCGTGGAAGTGTATGCAGCACTTGCGCCAGCCTCTCACCTACCAAGTACCAAGTTCTTTGAATGCTGTCTCCTCCTCCTCCTTGCTTTAACAGCACAGATGCGGAAAGTCTCCATTAAGGAGGTGATAGAGATACAAATGGTGATGAAATTCAAAAAGGCATGGGATGAACACAGAGGATCTCTATTTAGAAAATGGAAGTTATAAAAAACCTAAACTTATATGGCTGCATGTGTGTGGATGTGTCACGTGACACATGGTGACTCTGGCTGTGATGAACTAGGGCTGATACCAGGAGACCTGTACGGTCTGTGTCTCATATATGGCAATCTGGTTTTGGATGGGCTGGAAAGGGTTTAGACAGCAACTTTAGTGGCTGGAACATGAGGACAGTTCTGGACAGACTTTTACGGTCTGTGTCCCGGAAATGAGAAGATGAATAGGCTGGAGTGGGTTTTGAGGGCAACTCCAGAAGTTGGAACATAAAGATAGGGCCAGGTGGACTTCTATGGTCAATGTCCCAGAAATGTCACAGAAAGACCATAATTACATTCATTGATTTAATCCTGAATTGATAATGATTGTGACTATTGGGCAGACTGGATGGACCGATCCGGTTTTTATCTGCTGTCATTTACTATTACTATTAATCCTCTCTGCTTCCGGGCTGATGTGCAGACCTCAGCTCTGACATAAGCATGAGCATCAGATGCCACCTGACCTACTGGCACATGCATGTGGTGATCTCTTAGCACACAGTGCCAGTGAATCAGAGAAGTCTTATATATGCGCACCGGAGTGTTCCAAGTTCCTTCCGTTCCTTCCTTGCCTGCAGTGCTGTGGCTCAAACCCAAAGACTGAGAGAGCTGACAGGAATTTTTTTTAATGTACCATTAAATTCTTGTGGGTGAGGACAGGTTAAATTCTTGCGGGGATGGGCGGGGAAGGGTAAGATTCCCCACGGGGATGGGCAGGGATGGGTTAGATTCCCTACGGGGATGAATGGGGACGGGGTGGATTCCAGTGGGGACGGGTTGGATTTCTGTCCCCGTGCAACTCTCTAGTCTGAATCCAGATTGACATGGATCTAGCCAGTTACTCTTTTCTAGCCATTCATTAAGTTGAACACAGACTGCTTGTTCTATGAGTTTCCCTAGAAACGGGATGTTGGATACTGGCCTGCAACTTTCAAGTTTGTCCTGGTCAAGGTTGTTTTTCTTCAGCAGAGGGTGAACCACTGCCCTTTTTAATGCTGTTGGTAGCTTCCCATTAGAAAGAGAGGTGTTCACAATTTTTGTGGCGCCTTCTATAAGGCCCATACTTGCCTGCTGCACTATCTTTGATGGGCAGGGATCGAGGGTGCAGGTAGTTGGTCAAAGGTCTCTTACGAGTTTGTCAAGGCTCTCCTCTGTCATTAGGTTAAAAGTGTTCCATCTGTCTCTGTTAGGAGGGAGCGAGTTTGCGCACCCCTGGTTGACTGGTTGGGCACTGGGTGGGATTGCCTTTTGTTTATGTTGCAGACTTTTTTGACTCTGGAAAGCCCTATTTTTGTTTTCTTGAAAACCGTAATTGGATGGCTTCTCAACCTGTCCTGGGAACCCCACAGCTAATGGTTTTTCAGGACTTTTCTCATGTATATTAATTGTGGACATATTGCTGTTTGTGCCCCCACCATCATCCATCCAGCACCTCAGCAGAATAGTTTAATCCAGGTCTGGTTTGTTCCTACACAGACTTGATGTCTTGCCTTTTTAAAGCAGGGGCGTAGCCACGGACGGGCCTGGACAGGCCCAGGCCCAGCCACTTTCCCTCCAGGCCTGCCATCCAACATCCTTCGCTCGCTGTCGCTGCCTTTTCTCCCGCGGCTCCGGGTACGGCCGTCTGGGAGGCAGCGTTCAGCATTGCCTGCGTGCGTGCCTGCCTGCCCTGAAATTCTTCTTCTCCCCAGGCTCTGCTGCCTCGGTCCCTGCATTATTTTTTTTGTTCATCACGCAGCACTACCATTCACACAGGCAGCTCCGCTCTCCCCTGCCGTGTACATCTGCCCCTACGTAAACAGGAAGTGCATCAGAGAGGGCTGGATGGATGCGGCAGGGGGGAGCAGAGCTGCCTGTGTGAATGGCAGCGATGAGCGAAAAACAGAATGCAGGGACTGAGGCAGTGGAGCCTGGGGAGAAGAAGAATTTCAGGGCAGGCAGGCACGCAGGCAACGCTGAACGCTGCCACCCGGATGGCCGTACCCGGAGCCACAGGAGAAAAGGCAGCGACAGCGAACGAAGGATGTTGGATGGGCGGGCCTGGAGGGCAGAACTAAAGTAAGTGCTGGACTTTTGGGGGAAGGGGAAGGGGGAGGAGGAGGGAGGGGGCTGCAGAGAAAGGATAATTTTGCCGGAGTTGGACTTGTGGGAGGAAGGGGATTGGAGGGAAGGGAGAGAGCTACTGGATGTGGGAGGAAGAGGAGGAGGGGATCTGAATGGAAGGGAGAGAGTTGTTGGAGGTGGGAGGGAAATGAGGAGGGGTTCTGGATGGAAGGGAGAGAGCTGCTGGACACGAGAGGGAGAGGAGGAAGAGGCCGGAGAGCTGCTGGACAAAGGAGGAAGAGGACGAAGGGACTGGATGGAAGGGATAGAGCTGCTGGACATGGGAGGAAGAGGATGAGGGGACTGGGTGGAAGGGAGAGAGCTGCTGGACATGGAAGGGAGAGGAGGAAGGGGCTGGAGAGCTGCTGGACAAGGGAGGAAGATGAAGAAGGGACTGGAGGGAAGGGATAGAGCTGCTGAACATGGGAGGAAGAGGAGGAGGAGACTGGATGGAAGGGAGAAAGCTGCTGTAGGAAGAGGAGGAGGGGATCTGGGTGGAAGGGAGAGAGCTGCTGGATGTGGGAGGAGGAGGAGGGGGCTGGAGAACTGGAGGGAAGAGAGAGAACTGCTGGTACAGCACAAGGAGGGAGGGAAGGGAAACAGAGATACCAGTCCAAGGAGATGAAGGAAAAGGGAACAAATACTAAACCTACAGCGTGAGAGAGGAAGGGAGGGCGGGGTTAGAAGCGGAGCCAGGTTGACGGCGCGGGGGGAGCGAGAGTGGTGCAAGAGCGGACTTCCGCCGGTGCACATTTTCAATGCAACACATTGAAAAAAATAGGTGCCAGCACCGGCAGAACTCCGTTTGGGGAAGTGGCTGCTCCCCTGGCACCCCCCCCTAGCTACGCCACTGGGCGGGGTGGGTGGGCAGGTAGGGAATCAAGCAATCAAACCAGATGCTGGAAAGGGGAGTGAGTGAGAGGGAAAGAAGATGGATGGGGAAGAGTCAGAGAGGGTAGAGATATATTGGCACTGGGGACAAAGAGAGGGGAGAAGCTGGACAGAGAAATATAGGGACACAGAGAAAGGGAGATACTAAACACGGAGGAAGATAGAGGTACAGAGATGGAAGAAGATGGATAGTGGACATGGAGAGAGTAGAAATATCAAATGGACATGAGACCTTGGTGAGTGAGTTAAGAGAAGACAGAAGGATGTAGAAACCTGAGGGATAAAGTTTGTTCCCTTCCCTAACAGTGGGTTCTGTCTCTGTCCCCACCCCATCCCTGCAGGTTCTGTCTCCATCCCCACCCCGGTCCCTGCAAGCTCTGTCCCCATCCCCGCCCCGTCCCCATGAGCTCTATCCCTGTCCCCATCCCTGCGGTTACTTCGGGTCCCCAAATCCGTGTCATTCTCTATTACTGGTTTGCCCATTAGAGCCTGGGTGTACAGAGTGTGGACACTGTCACCAGTTCCAAACACTCACTGCTGTATTATCCAAGTAAGGCACTTTAAACACATACTACTAGGTCACTCTTCTGCTCTCTCTCCACATTTTTTGCAAATAAAGTGCCTCTGTGATTATCCTAGGCTTTCTTAAAGTCTGTAATTGTTATAGCCTCCACTTGTTCCATGCATCACTCAGCTTTTTGATTAAAAAATATTTGTTGACACTGCTTCTGAGCCCCTTTAGAGCCTCATTTCATGGCCTTTTGTTCTAGAATTTTCTTTCCAGTAGAAAAGATTGTTTTGCTGCACAAGAGGCAAGTATTGAGTCAAGAGGTGTGAAGACTCATACAATCAATACTTTATGATTTTGTAATTATTATTTAAGTAATTGAGATGGCCATGGGGGAGGCCACTGCTTGCCCTGGGATTGGTAGCAGGGAATGTTGCTACTAACTGGGTTTCTGCCAGATACTTGTGACCTGGATTGGTCACTGTTGGAAGCAGGATACTGGGCTAGATGGACTACTAGTCTGACCCAGTGCGGCTATTCTTATGTTCTTATAATTGTTCTTTCATGTTTTTTTAAAATTATCTACATATTTATAATAATGAGTACATTCCAGATTCTCACAAACCAACATACAGCTACAGTTATTAATGTGTGCTGCCGTGTTACCACATACTGGCTTCCTATCCGTTTCCGCATCCAGTTCAAACTCCTCTTATTGACTTATAAGTGCATTTACTCTGCAGCTCCTCAGTACCTCTCCACTTTCATCTTTCCCTACACTCCTCCCCGGGAACTCCGTTCACTGGGTAAATCTCTCTTATCTGCACCCTTCTCCTCCACCGCTAACTCCAGACTCCGTTCCTTTTATCTTGCTGCACCATATGCCTGGAATAGACTTCCTGAGCCGGTACATCAAGCTCCATCTCTGGCTGTCTTCAAATCTAAGCTAAAAGCCCACCTTTTTTATGCTGCTTTTAACTCCTAACCCTTATTCACTTGTTCAGTACTCATGTTTTATCACTCCCACCTTAGTAATTCCCTTATCTCTTATTTGTCCTGTTTGTCTGTCCTAATTAGATTGTAAGCTCTGTCGAGCAGGGACTGTCTCTTCATGTTCAAGTGTACAGCGCTGCGTACATCTAGTAGCGCTACAGAAATGCTAAGTAGTAGTAGTAGCCGGGGACCAACATGACTTGGAAAAATAAAATGAGCAGACAACAAAAGGTAAAAAAAATAATTTTATTTTTCTATTTTGTGACTAGAATATGTCAGATTTGAAATGTACATCCTGCTAGAGCTGGTGTTAGATATGGCTGGGGCCCAAGGCAGATATTTAGGAGGGGACCCCAAAGCTTACTAATAGGCTGCACCTTCTTCAGCTTCCAGCTGGCCTGGGGTTCTCTCTGGCTAGGGGGCCAAACGCAGTTGCTCTAGTTGTACATCCCCTAACACTGTCTCTTGCATGTGCTATCATATTTTGCACAGTATAGGAGAAAATGCATCTCTTTGTATTTCTCTGTGCTGTGCTAAATGCAAGGTCCGGCCTCTGTTTTTGGCATTGTGTTCTGTGTGTGTGACCAAAGTATTCTGTTAGTATCAATTTTCTATGTAGTATTCTCTAGTACTTTGGCTTGTTCAGTTTTCTTGATGTACTGATATTTTAGGGCCCCACTGTAATATTTAGGGCATATTTGGGGGAAGCATGTGTGTGTTGGCGGACCGTGGCTCAGTGGAGGATGAAGAGTGCACCCTCTTATATTTCCCCTAGCTCTCAATGTGGCCTGCAGCCACTGAGGCCAGCACTGCTACTCCCATTGATGTTATTGGGAGTGGGGTAGGTGTGCAGTAGGAGTAGGGGTGTGGGCAGGGCATATCAGGTGGCAGGTGTTTCTCTAGTGCCCATCCATCCAACCTGTTGGCTCACCCAAAAATTGCCTTCTGGCTACGCCACTGTTTTAAAGAAAGCCATTTGTATGTGCAGTAGGTACACAAGGACTGGATTATGTTTGTTCTTTACAACATAAAGCCACTTGGCAATCTGACCACTGCTTTTCCTGTGAATAAATGTTTTCTAAAGCTATTCCTGAGTCTGCTATTTTGAAGTCATTTTTTCTCTGTTTCTATGGCCTGGGACAAGGCAAGGCAAAACAGGCAAGACAGGAACCGGATTCAAAAGAGGCAAGATAAAGCAAGGCAACAGGGCTAGAATTAGTCCCAGATAGAACAAGACAAGGAAACAAGGCTAGAACTGGGTCCAGACAAGGCAAGGCTAGGCAGGGCAAGAACTGGATCCGGAAACGACAAAGTGCAACACAAGACAAGGCTAGGCTAGGGCTAGAACCAGACAAGGCAAGGCAAAACAAACAAGGCAGGACTGGAGTTTGGCAGGAACTTAGGCAAAGCTGGGTCCAAGGTCCAAAGTCCACAGCAAGGCAAAGCAGGAGCCAGAACATGACAGGAGCAGGAACAAGGGAGGAACATGAAGACTTCTTGTGAAACCAAAGAAGAAAGGGACAGGCTTATGAACCTCAACATTTATTCGCTGGAAGAGAGGAGGGAGAGAGGAGACATGATAGAGACGTTTAAATATCTCCAGGGCATTTATGTACAAGAAGTGAGCCTTTTTCAATTGAAGGAGAGCTCTGGAACGAGGGGGCATACAATGAAGTTAAGAGGGAATAGGCTTAGGAGTAATCTAAGAAAGTATTATTTCAGAGAAAGGGGGGTGGAGGCATGGAATGGCCTCCTGGTGGAGGTTGTGGAGTCGAGGACTGTGTCAGAATTTAAAAAGGCGTGGGATAAGCATGTGAGATTGCTTAGGAAAAGGAAGAGTTAGGGGTTATAGAGGATGGGCAGACTAGATGGGCCATATGGCCTTTATCTGCCGTCATGTTTCTCTGCTTCTATGTTTCTATTTGCAAAGAGGGATCCCATTATGCACCAAACTATTGCACATGCACAAACCACTTAGCATCAACACATAGTGCACACTCTTTCAGAAAGAGTGCCTCCTCTTTGCACATAGTATGCCCCCTTTCCAAACAGTGTGCACTCCAGTGACAAAAATGGCCAAACGAGAACAAATAAAATAAATATTCCCATAAATGACAAAGAGGAAATGACACAAAATGAAAAATTTATGGCTGCTCATCCCAAGTTGTTTTTTTCATATTTTGTTATTGTGCTTGCCTGTTTATTATTTTATTTATTTGGATTTTGCTCACACATTTTTCAGTAGTAGCTCAAGGTACAATTTAATTTTGTACCTGAGGCAAGTGACTTGGCCAAGAACACAAGGAACTCCAGTGGGATTTGAACCAGGCATCCCTGGATGTCATGCCTGGTGCTCTAACCACTAGTGCTCTGGTGCTGAAAATAGGCTAGAAATCAATCAATTCCTGTTTCTGGGTATTTGAGATGCACCAGGTTGATTGGTCCCTGGCACCTCAGCACTGGGATCTCTCAACAGTAGAGATGAGATGCACCTTTATGGTCCCACTCATCTTACTGAGGAAAAACAGCTCTGAGGGCAGTTGGACCACAGGACACTTCTAAGCTGAATCCCGCTACCTCTAGGGATGGGCAGTCAGAAACATTTTGTTTCATGTAGTTTCCCGTGTCATATCCAGGAATGTTCGTGGGGGGTGTTTAATTTTTTGTTAACAACATATAACAAAATAGGATATGTCATTGCAAAAGATGTCTCATCCCTACTACCCTCTGTTCCTGGCTAGACTTCCTAGGGCATTGGTCTACACTTCCAGTCCTCAAGGACCAGCAATGGGTCAAGTTTTTAGAATACCCCTAATGAATATGCATGCAAGATAATAAGCATGCACATCTCTCTCATGCATATTCATTAGGGATATTCTGAAAACCTGACCTGTTGGTGGCTCTCAAAGTCTAAGAGTGAAGACCAAGGCCTTAGGGTCTCACCCAGCTCCCTATTTTCTCCTTAGGGGTGACTTAGCCAAGCCTCTGCTGTAAGCTCTCTGGGCACCTCTAATTTCATATGAACTCCTGTAGGATCAGGTCTTTTATATTTTTCTCCATCTGCTCCCTCTCACCCCTTCCACTTGTCACTATTACCTAGTTCTCCTCATCTTCCCCTGCTCCTTGTGTTCTTTGGTTAGTGGGGCATGGGTTCCCCTCCAAAGCCGTGACTCATCTGTGGCAGCTTTGGGGTTCTCTTTGTGTTGGCAGGGCCTGGGTGCTCCACCAATCCCACAGCTCACTTGCCGTGGCTTCAGGATTGGGATTCCTGTGGCTCACTTGCACCAGCAACTAGTCCACTGCTGCTATATTCTACAAGCTGTGCAAACGCATCTACAGGCCGATGCTCAAAACTGTGACCCCCCCCCCCCCCCGAATGCTCTAATCCTTTAGTACCCTGCATGAATTCTTAAAAAAAAAAAAGAAGAAGCTCTCAGGCGCGTTAAGAATCAGAAAAAAAATAACACTAAGTCCAGAGCAACATTAGAATGGTTGGTTGAGAGAAGGGGCGTCTATACCCCTTCTCTCCCACCAACCTGATCATCCTGCCCCAGAAGAGCTTCCCCAACAATGTCACTGTGCTGCACCCCTCCCCCCACTCCTGAGCATCGGCCCTCCCCCTTCCCCCACCAAACTAACAAGAATCCCTGGTGGTCCAGTGGACCCCTCCTGGCCCCCTCATATAAGGCCCCGGTGGTCCAGTGGACCCCCAACCTCATAGTTGGGCCCCACTCAGTGCATCCCAGGATGTACTGTGCAGGGTGGGGTGCCGCCATTATGATGACAGTGCTCAGAGCAGGAAGGAATAGGCATCCCTCTCTCCTGCCTCCTATGGAGGATGACGTGGTCTGTGGGGGGTGGGCCACCAGGATTGACTTTGGAGGGGGGGCTCCCACTGGATCACCAGGTTTTTTTCTAAGTTTTTTTTTGGGGGGGGGGAGGTTGGGGGTTCACTGGCCACCAAGGCCTTTTGTGAGGGGGCTGGGAGGGGTCCACTGAACCACCAGGATTTTTTTTTAAAGGTGGAGGGGTCGGGCTAATGCTGAGGGGGGGGGGGGGTGTTGACCTGATGTTCGGAAATGGGGTGCGATGCTTGACCAGGTCAGGACCAGGGTTTTTTTTATTGGTAGGGAAGGAGTTCAGGTAAGGGACCATGGCATGCTTTCTTTTTTACATCATCTTTCCTGTCAGTGCCTGAGCCAATCAGCCATCAGGCACTGAAAGGAAAATTAGCACAGAATAGTGAGCATCTAATTAATGTCACAATTTTAATGTGGAATTATTTTGCATGCTAATTTTTCTGATCATGCCATGGGAATTTTGCTGCTCTAGTTTCACGGTAAAATTTGAATCTACCACAAACCTTTGAGCATTGGCCTGCTAAAGCATGCATAGAGACAGGCAGACAGATATACCCCATCAATGGGCATGTCCAGGGCCCAGGGCAGACTGACCATTCAGGCAACCGGGCAGTGCCCAAAGGCCCAGAGGCTCTAGGGGGCCCAGAGACTCTGCCTGGATGCCCGCCGTTCTCCCCACTCCCACCCAATACCCCTCTGCTGCGGCCACCACCACTGCTGCTGCTGTTTCAGCAGTGGTGGCAAAAACAGAGAAAAAGATCGTGGGGCCGCACTGTTCCTGCTCCTCCCTGACTAAACCCCCCCCCTCCCAGACCCACCCACCAGCTGCAGCTCCCACCTTCCTCTGACATAATTTCCCTTTCTGGGGCAGAGCCGGTCAACCGCGAGTAGGAATAGTGCAGTCCCGCGATCTTTTTCACTGTTTTTGCCACCATTGCTGAAACAGCAGCAGCAGTGGTGGCCGTGGCAGGAGGGTATTGGGTGGAAGTGGGGAGAGCCTGGTGCACCAGTGGCAGTGGGAGTGTCCGGTGGAGGGGTGAGAGGGGTTGGGTGTTGGGGGGCTGCAAAAAAATGACAGACTGAGACACTGGATGGATGGGGAGGGGCAGACACTGGATGGAGAATGTAGGGGGAGAGGGAACAGATACTACTACTACTTAACATTTCTAGAGCGCTACTAGGGTTACGCAGCGCTGTACAATTTAACAAAGAGAGACAGTCCCTGCTCAAAGAGCTTACAATCTAATAGACAAGTGAACGGTCGGTCCGATAGGGGCAGTCAAATTGGGGCAGTCTGGATTCACCGAACGGTAAGGGTTAGGTGGAAGGGAGGAGAGATGGAACAGATGCTGGAAGGAGGGGGGAAGGAGGACAGATGCTGGATGAGGAGAGAGGGGACAGATGTCAGATGGAAAGAGGGAGAAGAAGGACAGACACTGGATGAGAGGAAGAGATGGGAAATATGCCAGATGGAAATGGGGAGAGGAGGGACAGACAGTGGATGAGGGAGAGAGAGAGGGGATAGATGCTGGATGGAAGGGAGAGAAAGGATGCAGATGTTGGATGGAACTGGGGAAAGAGAGGACCTGAGTGGTTGGAAGTGAGGAGAGAGAGGGGCCAGATGCGGGATGGAGGAGGGAGAAAAAGAGGAGAGACTCTGGATGGACGTGAGGAGAGAGAAGGGTCAGATGCTGGATAAAAAGGGGGAGAGAGAGGGGGCCAGATGCTGGATGGAAAGGGGGGATAGGGGCAGACACTGGTCAAAAAAAGGTAGAAAGGGGGCAGATGCTGGTCAGAAAGGGGGAGAGAGGGGGCAGATGCTGGATGGAAAGGGGGGAGAGAAGGGGCAGACGCTGAATGGAAAGGGGGAGAGAGGGGACAGATGCTGGATGAAAAGAGGAGAGGGAGCAGATGCTGGATGGAAATTGGGGGGAGATAGAGGGGCAGACGCTGGTGAGAGTTAAGAAGAGATCAAGGAAAGAAGAAACGAGAGACTGGAACCAACACAATTAGAAAAAGTAAATGGCCAGACAACAGAGGTAGGAAAAAAACTAATTTTATTTTTAGTTTAGGATAAAGTAGTGTGGTAGCTGTATTAATAAATAAAGAAAATGGAAATAAGGTGATATCTTTATTGGACTAATTTTAATACATTTTTTTACTAATGTTTGGAGACCAAACCCTCCTTCATGTCAGAACAGAATACCTTAACAGCAGTATACTGTCCTGACCTGACCTGAGGAAAGAGGTTTTGGCCTCTGAAAGCTAACTGAAAAATGTATTTAGTCCAATAAAATGGTATCATCATATTTTCCATTTTTTATAGTACAGTGATTGAAATATGTCAGATTTTGAAATTTGCATCTGCTGTTGAGACCCAGTCTCGGCCGCCATTTTGAAAACACGGTGGCGCTGGTGGGCGGGGGAATAGTGGCAGCACAGCGGGCAAGAAAGAACATGCTCACCCCCACAGAGGCTACTAGACCACCAAGGCCCTTCAGGTAGGACGGGGATGGCGGGAGCATCAGCTGCGGTGGTAGGGCGGATCCTGGCCCGTTGTTATTGTTAAGAATAAACCTTAGTTTATGGCATGATAACAGGAAATAAAGTAGGCAGAATGGATGGACCTCATGGTCCTCATCTACTTTCCTGTTATGTTTATGAGGGCCTGGGTGTGTAATCTGGACATAGTAGTCTCTGCCTGGGGAGGAAGAGCATGGGGAATAATGAGGATGCCTGCCAGGTCTGTATTTTATTACATGATGTTATTTACCTTAGGGATAAGGATGAATGTTGGAAAAAGAATGTGTTTCCTGCACTCTGTCTTCCAGTCTTGGTGTCCCCCTCTCTGCCCCTGAGTATTTCTTCAATCCTCATGGCTTTCCAAACCTGCATTCGAGACCCGACACAACAGTCAGTCAGTTTTTAGGATATCCACAGTGACTATTTATGATAGATTTGCATATGTTAGTTTCTGATACATTTACATTTATCTCATGCATTTTTTAAAGTATTTTTAAGGTTAGAGTAGTCTGGTAAGTGGGTAATGGGGTGGGTGTTACTTGTACACTGCTTGGATAGCTTTAATTAGCTCTTGACTGGTATGTAAATGTTTTAATAGACTGGAACCCTGAGCAGGTTTATTTTCTTTTTCTATCCCTTTAATGCCTTTGTCTCTCTCTTCCATCTCTTTTCCCCCTGTCTTCTCTCTCTATCCTCTTTCCTGCCTTCTGTGTGTACTGTCTTTCTTCTCTCTCTCTCCTCTGAGTCTCGGTGATCGAACATGATGGGGGAAAAAAACAGCAATAATTTTGCTTTAATTTTCAAGTAGAACAAAGGGAACCATCTGCTGCTAGAAGAGATGTCCCCCAGGGGTTCAGATACTGTCAGTGGAAAAGAGGAGGCTGGTATGAGCCAGAGCATGATACAAGAAACATGGAAGCAACAGTTGCCTAATTTCCAGCATGCAATAACCACTGAGAAGCAGGAATAAGCCTGGGCAAGAGCTAAGAGCACAGCATCTCGTTCTGACAACTCACAGCAGGCTGGACCTGGGGGGGGGGGGGGGGGGGGGAGCCTAGCAGACAGTAAAGAAAAAAATGGAAAAGGAGCAACAAAGAAAATGAGAGATTAAGTTAACAAGGAAGGGAGGAAGCAAGGGTTAGACAAAGACAAGGGGCTAAAGGCGAAAGCAAAAGGGTAGAGACTGGAGAAGAAAGGTAGAGGCAAAGAGACTGGGGAGGGAGAGAGGAGCAATGGAGAGACACCGGGGAAAAAAAGGGGGAGAGACATGAAATGTGGAGGAGTGGCCTAGTGGTTAGGGTGGTGGACTTTGGTCCTGGGGAACTGAGGAACTGTGTTCGATTCCCACTTCAGGCACAGGCAGTTCCTTGTGACTCTGGGCAAGTCACTTAACCCTCCATTGCCCCATGTAAGCCGCATTGAGCCTGCCATGAGTGGGAAAGCGCGGGGTACAAATGGAACAAAAACAAATAGACACTGGAGAAAGAAGGAAAAGACTGGGAAGACAGGAGAGTAGGAACAGATGGAATAGTGGGTGTTATAAATCCTCAGATATCCAAAAGCATAAAGTGTAAACAAGACATAATTCCAATAAGACACAAAATAAAAGTTCAATATTTAAAATAAGTGCTAGGTCAGTGAGTGCTCCCTCCATCCTCCTCCTCTGTTCCACAGAGCCAGAGTTACCTACCCAATACCCCCCAGCCAAACTCTCTCTACCATAGTCTGCACTCACTTCCCCATTCTCACCAACACTGTCAGCAATCACTGCATTATCCTCCATCCTACACACTGTCAGTACTGCCTACACCCCCCCCCCCCCCCAACATTCTCGCACACAGAGGCGGATGCAGTAAAGCACACTAGGCTCTGTGCACAGGTTAGCTTGGCTTCTGCAAACAATTTTGTGTGCATCCTATATAGAAACAAGTTTTGCTCATAACTGTGCACAAAGCCTTAGGTAACATTAGCCCACACCTCATTTAAATCCCGCGGTAATGAAGATATAACTATTCAGCACAGATACCGAGAAGTGCACAGAAGACCAGAAGGCCAGGCACGGGGGTTTTCTAATGTTGAGGTTTTAACAAAAGGCCTAAGGAGGAATAAAAGGTTTGCATGTTCTAATGATGATTTTATGTTTGTTCTGTTGACGAGGAGTTGGGCAAAAGGTGTGTTGCAGATGAACAAAGAAACACTAGACTGTGTTAGAGCCCGACCAAAACCAAATCTGTGACCAAAATTGGCCATTTTGGATTTGGCAGAAACTGAAGACAACAATGAAACTGGTCACCCCCACCTCGCTGAACAGCCCCCACCTGACTGAAAAGAGTCCCCCTCCTAAACCCTCCCACCTGCAGCAGCCCCATCCTGGGCCTACCATGTCGTTGGTGGCTAGTGGGATCAGGAGCGATCCCTAGTCGCTCCTACCCACACCTGCTCCTGCCGCTGGAAGTCCCGAAAACCATTTTGAGGCAGGAGCCGGCATGGGCAGAGGCGCAATAGGGATCGCTTCTGCCCCCACCAGCCACTAAGTCCAATACGGTAGTACCAGAAAGCAGCTGCCACTGAAGGGGTGAGTTCATGAGGGAGCTGCAGCTGGTGGGTGGGTCTGGGAGGGGGGGTTTAGTCAGGGAGGAGGAGGAAGGGAGTGGGGGGCTGCACAGTATAGTTTCAGTTTCAGCTGAAAATTCACAGGCATTTTTGTACAAAACCAAAACAAGGCTAAACATGGATTTTGGCCAGCTTCGGCACCAATGCTGAAATCGAAATCTAGTCAGCCTCTAGACTGTATCAACACCCAGTATTGCATTTGCTCACATTCATGCACTTGTTGCATTGCCACTCTCTGCATAAACAGTGGTATTGCAAAAATTGTATGAGGAGATCAGCACTTCAGCACACACACACACACACACACACACACTCACCCCCCTGGGCACTGACACAATGTTCTTGTGCATTATGTATGGCTTCCTCTAGAGTAGACCATCCAGCTTATTTTCAAAACAGAAAGACACCCATATTTCAACCCAAATCGGGAAATGGGTGCCTTTCTCCCGTGGGCGCCCAAATAGGTATAATCGAAAGCCGATTTCGGGTGCCTCCAACTGCAGTCTGTCGCGGGAACGAACAAAGTTGATGGGGGCGGGTTGGAGGCGTGGTGAAGGAGGGACTGGGGCATGTTTATCGGCCGAGGAAAGATGGGCGTGCTCGGCCAATAATGGAAAAAAGAAGGGCGGCGGAAGCGAGAATTTGGGCCGCTTTTTTGGACCCTTTTTTACCACGAACAAGTCCCCCCAAAGTGCCCCAACTGCCCAGATGACCACTGGAGGGGATCAGGGATGACCTCCCCTGACTCCCCCAGTGGTCACTAACCCCCTCCCACAAAAAAAAGAACTTTAAAAGCTTTTTTTTGCCAGCCTGTATGCCAGCCTCAAATGTCATACCCAGCTCCATCACAGCAATATGAATATCCCTGGAGCAGTTGTTAGTGGGTGCAGTGGACTTCAGGCAGGCGGACCCAGGCCCATCCCCCCCCTACCTGTTACACTTGTGCTGGTAAATGGGAGCCCTCCAAACCGCCCCCAAAACCCACTGTACCCACATTGAGGTGCCCCCCTTCAGCCATAAGTGCTATGGTAATGGTGTAGAGTTGTGGGCAGTGGGTTTTGGTGAGGATTTGGTGGGGGGGGGGGGGGGCTCAGCACCCAAGGTAACGGAGCTATGGACTTGGAGGTATTTTAATTTTTTTTAAAACGTTTTACAAGTGCCCCCTAGGGTGCCCGGTTGGTGTCCTGGCATGTGAGGGGGACCAGTGCACTACGAATCCTGGCCCCTCCCACGACCAAATGCCTTGGAGTTGTTCATTTTTGAGCTGGGCGCCTTCAGTTTCCATTATCGCTAAAAACCAATACCGCCCAGCTCAAATCCGCCCAAATCCGATGCATTTGCCCAGCACCATACCATATTATCGAAACAAAAGATGGACGCCCATCTTTTTTGAAAATGCGGTCTGTCCCGCCCCTTCGCGTATCCGTCCTCAGAGATAGGCGCCCATGGAGATGGGCATTCGCGTTCGATTATGCCCCTCCATGTGTGCATGCATCTGGCACATTCTCTCATGTTAGCGCATGGTTTTTGCACACAGCCCAATATCATACTGCACTGGGGAGCAATTTGTTTTTTGTTTGTTTTTACTCATGCATTAGGAACCCCTGGATGGGCCCCAAAGTCTGCACTTTCTGCACACCACAGCTAATAAATCTTCTCATCACCTCCTATCATTATCCCCACTCCAGTCAGTGTGTCTCCACACTTGTCCTTGTCATCAATGGTGCTCCTCCATCTGCCCCTACAATTTTGTCCCCAGTACCAGCTATCTCTCTATCCTCCCCACAGATCAGGTGTTCTCAACCCAATCCTTGGACACAACAGTCGGTCCAATTTTCAGGATATCCACAATGCATATGTATGAGATAGATGTGTAGCGGCTCAGGGGTATTGGACTCACTAGTACTGCCCTAAAGTAGTTTACTTCATTCCTTCAAGATTGCACTTTCAGTGTTTTCAGTTCTGACAGTCAAGTTTATACTCTCTGACATGTGGCGTCCCACAAAGATCGATAATTTCTCCAGTTCTTTTTAATATTAGCCCTTTGGCTAATCTGATTCAGTCTTCAAGATTAAGCACATACTTTCATGCTGATGACAACCTTATTCTTCATTTTGTATCAGTTTCTGTATTCAGATTTGTCTGAACAAGGTTTCCACCTGGCTTAGAGGTCATTATTTGATTCTAAACCCATAGAAGGTAACAGTATTACAGGCCATGAATCTACTCCTTCTATAACACCTGTGCTGCTTGGTGGCCCTATACATCCAATAGATCAATTTAGATATCTGGGGGTCCTATTAGATTCCAAACTAACCTTCTTGAAAACAAATTTCATCAGTCTTAAAGCGGGTTTTTTTTTTTTGCCCTTCGACGGATAAAATCTGTAAGGGGTATCCTTGATTTTAAAGTACTATACACTCTGTTCCATGCTTTTGTTGGTTCCAAGCTTGATTATTGCAATGTTATATATGCTGGTCATCCTAACATGGCGATTAAGCGATTACAGACTCTCCAAAATACAGCAACGCATCTACTATGCCATGCGAGGCGTTCAGATCATGTCACTCCACTGTTAATGAAGTTACACTGGTTGCCTTTACACTTGAGGATCCAATTCTTCCTACTTTTTTACCCATCTATATATGTTACAACTTTGCCTTACCCTTCACTACCAATTATAATGTTCTATTATGTATTGTGTTGACATTGCTAGTATACCATGCCATACTTTGTTTTGTTTTTGAATATTTTTACTGCTGTAATTGCCTATTGCTCATGTTTGATCTATTCTTACTGTACACCGCCTTGAGTGAACTCCTTCAAAAAGGTGGTAAATAAATCCTAATAAACACAAATGTTAAATTCTTACCTTGGCTCACAAAGCTGTACATACAGGTTTTCCTGACTATTTGACATCATTAACTATCCCTTACACACCAACCTGTTGTTTATGCTCCCTTAATGACCAAAGGCTTGTCTTACCGAGTCCCAAGCAAGCCTATTATGAAGCAATGCGAAAAAGTGCTTTTTATTTCATGGCACCTTTCCTCTGGCTGGTCTCCCCTTGAACATTAGATCAGAATCTATTAAAAAAAAAAAACATTTAAGGCTGCTTTGAAAACTTATCTTTTTTAACAGTGATACAGAGTGGTCGCACCAGACAAGTGCAGCAGTAGAAACTGTTTATTTTTGGGGGAGGGGGCTGATTGTCTTCTGGTACGAATGGTTCCTTTCCTGTTTATTAATGGTATTCTTTTAATTTTTTTTTACCTTTATATATTTTATAGTACATTGCTTTGATTTATATGCTACAAAAAAGCAATTCATCAAGTAGTAATAAAAGTAATATAATGGAGGCAGGGCATGCTAATCTATCTCACACAGATGTATTGTGCAAAGGCTGAGGACCAGACTGACTGGGTATGCACAGAGCACTGGGTTGAGAACTGTTGCCCCAGAGTAGGGGGCTCTCAACCTAATCCTTGGGTACACCCTTCAGGACATCCACAATGAATATGCCTGAGACAGATTTACATATCAAGGAGTCAATGCATGCAAATCTATCTCATACATACAGTACTGTGAAAACGTTTTTGCTACCCTCCTGATTTCCCCTATTATTGCAGATACCTCACATTGGTTTCTGACCTTTAAACAAAATGTAATGTAAGACTAGTGATTTTCAACTTTTTTCATCTCACAGCAGCATACTTAAAAGGTGCAAAAATTGTCAAGGCATACCACTGGAATCTAACCCATACCTGCTCATCCCCGCTAAGATTCATTCCATCCCCACCCATCCCTGAAAGTAATCTCCTCCATCCCCACCTTTACCTGTATCCTTCAGAAGCAGTTATTTCATTCAATTATGCTACTGACACACATTAGAACACCAATATACCTGCTACTGGAAAACTGGAACAAGAAGGACTGTTACAGATTCCTACACAGACACCACATGCCATCAGAATCTTTCACCTCAGTTGCAGATGCAGACCATGACTCTCACCTGATACAAAATAGGGAACCGCAAAAAATATGCAGACAAAAACTGAAAGCAGAGACACCAGAATCTGCATGTTGTGCAACACCAGAGAAACAGAAAGAAATGCATGTCCTCCTGTACAGTGCAAAATAAAGCCAACATATTTAAATTGTCAACACAGATATAATTCGGTCTCTAAACTGAAAATAAAATCATTTTTCCTACCTTTGTAGTCTGGTGATGTTATTATTCCATTCATCTTGTTCCCAAACATTTGTTCTGCTTTCCTCTGTGTTCTTAACTCTGTTTCCGGGGTCTCCTTTCCATTTGCTATTTCTTTTCTCACCTCATGCCCTATGTCTGTTTGGCACTGATCTTTTGTGTTCAGCTTTCTTCAATTTCTCTGTCTCCTTCTCAAATCTATCTTGTTTTCTCTCTCTCTCTCTCTTCCCTTCCCTTCATATGCAGTCTGTCTCCCCTCTTCCTTTCCCTTCATGTGTAGCCTGTCTCCCCTCTTCCCTTCCCTATTTGTGCAGCATATCTCCCCCTTCCCTTTATGTGTAGCATGTCTCCCCTCATCCCATCCCTTTATGTGTAGCCAGAGGCATACCTAGGTTGGCTACCACCTGGGACAGGTCGCCGCTACGCTCCCACCAGTGCATCGCACCCCCCCCCCCCACGTATCACCCACCTCAACTCCTGAAGCACATCATCCTCACCACCTGGGGGTGCACAGAGCAGTCGCCTGGCTATCGGCTGTGCCGGTCCCCTGCCCTGGAACAGGAAGTAACATCAGAGGGGGCAGGGAACCGTCAGAGCTGACAGCCAAGTGACTGCTCCTTGAAGCTCCTTGCTGCCTGCACCCAGGGCGGGCCACCCCCATCTACCTGTCCTTGGAAAGCTAGAGTGTTTAGCCTGTCTCCCCTCTTCCCATCCCTTTATGTGTAGCCTGTCTCCCCTCTTCCCTTCCCTATATGTGCAGCATTTCACTCATTTTCCTCTACGATATTGTCTTTCCTCCTCTCCACCCCAGTTCCCTCCCATGGGTCCAATATATGTTCCTACTTTCCTCCTCCCACACTACAGACCTCGCTCTCCTCTCTGCCATGATTCTTCAAACTTTGCAGTTGCTGTCAGCTATTAGAACTGGCCATCATCTAGCCATCCGGAGGCTTTCCCTCTGCTGCATCCCTCCTACGCGGAAAAAGGAAGTCGCATCAGAAGGAAGGACCCCCATGGCTAGCCAGAGGAAGGCCTGTTCTAGTAGCTGCCGGAAACCACAAAATGTGTAGAATTGCGGCAGAGAGGAGAGAGAACAGAGGGGGTGGGAGAAAGAAGATAGTGAAACAACTTCACACCTGAGGGGGAAGTGCACTGATTCTATTTGGGGTGGCAAAGCAATTATTTGGGGAGGCACTTGCCACCCCATAGCAATGCCTATGACCTGGAGGGGATCCCCACAGACTCCTCAGCACACTTGGGGATTAGCCACGGCACAACAGTAGAAAAACACTATATTAGACAAAGAGAACCTGAGTTAACACATAACACAATTTTTAAAACATCATTTGTTTAAGGAACAAAGTTATCCAACACTCATATCACCCATATGAAAAAGCAGGGCTTTTTTTGAGGAGGTACTTGGGGGTACTGAGTACCGGCACCTTTCCACTGTCTGTTAAAATTGACCCATGGTCCCCAAATTTTAATGAAACGCTCAGGCCCTGCACACCAATTCTGCCTTGTTATAGATTCTGTGACTGGTTGCAGAGGGCCTGGCTATTGTGGGGTGGGTCCCTTGGTGATCACCCCATCCCTGAAGGGTGGCCTGGCATTTGAGTACCGGCTAGAAAACACACACTGTGAAAAAGTAACTTCCTCCCTTAGTTAATCATCCAATTGACCAAATTTAATAGATAATTAGATTCAGCTGATTGAATACAGCCAGGCTTGATTTCAGCCAGCCCTGTTGAATCTAAACCTTACTATATGTTGAACGTTACCATGAGAATGAAGTAGTCATCACAAAGTTTCTACAAGAATGCTATGCTATGACCAAAAGAAATTCTTGAAGAGATAAGAAAAAACAGTTAAACTATATTAGTGTGGAAAGTGCTACAAAGTCATTTCTAAAGCTCTGGAACTCCAATGAACCACAATGAGAGCCATTATCCAAATGGAGAAGCCTTGGAACAATAACTCATCTGGGAAGTTGCAGAACATCCAAAGAACTGCAGGTCCCTCCCTCTTACCTCAGCTAGTCGTTGTTTACAATGTCACAATGAGAGAGAGAGAGACTGGGCAAAAATGGGATTCACGAGTAGCATGATGGAAACCGCTGCTATCCATTTGCGAGAACACACCTGGGTGATCCCCAAGCCTTTTGGGTAATATTCTATGGCCAGACAAATCAAAAATGAAACTCTGTGGACAACACAGGTCCTATTATGTCTGATGTAAAGCAAATACCACATTCCACAGTAAGAACACCATACCAACAGTCAAACATGGTGATGGTTGTATGATGGTCTGGGGGGATGCTTTGCTGCCTCAGCAAAGCTTGCCAATATTGAAGGAACCATGAATTCTGCACTGGTAACATTCTTAATGTCGGGTCATCTGCCCATGAGCTGAAGCTGAAGTGTCACTAGGTTACCTAGCGAGACAATGATACAAAACACAAAAGTGGCTGAGGAGAAACAAAATTCAAGTTTTGGACTGACCCAGTCAAAGTCCCGACTTGAACCCAATAGAGATGCTGCGGCAGGACCTGAAACAAGCAGTTTATGCACAAAAAAAACTATGAATGTGTCTGAATTAAAGCAGTTCTGCAATGAATAGTGGGCTAAGATTCTTCAACAGTGATGTGAAAGGCTGATATAAAATTACAGGAGGTGTTTAGTTGCAATTATTGCTGGTAAAGGTGGTGCAACTGGTTATTAAGTTTAGGGGGCAGTTACTTTTTCACATGGGTGATATGAATGTTGAATAACTTTGGTGCCAACGATAAAAAGTAAATGCAGGCACTAGAGGCCATTAGTGCTGTACTAGCACCTGCATTTACCAGCACAGAATGATGAGAGGGGTCTAGTGCAGCATACAACAAGCGTGTCAGGCAGGGGTGGACTAACCATTCGGGCAACTGGGCAGTGCCTGAGGGCCCAGAGGCTCCAGGGGGCCCAGAGGCTCTGCCCAGTTGTCCTTGCCCACCGCTGCCTCCACACACTGCCGTTGTGTCCTGTGCCGGCTCTTCGGTTTAAAATGGTGGCCGCAAACTCTCATGATACTACCATGAGAGGTCACAGATGCCATTTTAAACTGTGGAGCCACTGCAGGCAGCAGCAGCAGGGATGGAAGAAGGTGGGAAAGGGGAGATCCGAGGACATGAGGCTGGACATGGAGGAAGGTAAGGGCTGCGGGGACCGGTGGTAGCATCTGGGTGGTGGTGGCAGCATGTGGGGGAGCAGGGGCGATAGGGGCGGCGGGGGGGGGGGGGGGCCAGAGTACTCTCAGGCCGCCCCTGGTGCCAGGCCTTAGCGCACATTGCATGCAAATGTAGTCAAGTTCATTTTGTATTCCTCCCCAATGATCCGAAAAGAGTGCCCGAAACTTACCACTCTAAAAACACCAGATCTGAGCAGGTGTTAGGCTGTTGGAAGAGAGGATTTCCCATGATCTCATGCTTCTCTCATGATTCTTTCTGCAAAATCTACTGGGTTTGATTGCTTTTGGAAGCAGGAGGAAGCCTGTGGAAGCCCTGGAGTGTTGGTTGTGAGAAACAGCAGACCCAAAAATGAAGCACACATTGGTATTCTTGCCCTGCGTCTAAATTTAAAGTGGCCATGTTTAAAAAAAAAATAAAATAAAAACCCAAAGCACACATTGGCATCTGTTAATTGCATCTAAATAGAAGCATCTATTTAAAAAAAAGTTTTAAAAAGCTTATATTTAGGCTGCAGAAAACAGGCCAATGTGTGCTTCACGTTCGGGTTTTACCAGGCACATGCGCACAGGAGCTGAGCTTACCGCTGAATTCTTCTGCGCATGCGCCAACCACAATCCACCCGCCAAACTCCCTAATGCTCAAAGCTATGAGCGTGCCTATATTTGCATCTCATTAGGTTTGAGCATTAGGGCATTGTTCTGTGCTGTTCCAGCGCTATTTTTATGGCGCAATTCAGAATAGTGCCGGAGTTTTGATCATCGGCCCCTTTGTTCCTTAAATAAATGAAGTTATAATTTGTATAATGTGTATACTCATGTTACATTTTACTTAAAGATCAGAAACCATTCACTGTTGCATATACAGAATAGGGGAAATCAGGTGGGGGGGGGGGGGGGGAGGGGGCTTTTTCACAGCCCTGTATTCATTGTGAATATCCTGAAAACCTGATTGGGTTGACAAGTACTGCCCTAAAAAAACAAGTGTGACACAAGAAGAGAGATAACACACAACAGAGAAAAAAAATGACAGAAAAAGAAAACAGTTTTAAACTGAAAAATGTGTCTCAAAAATATTTTATTTGGAGCTGGATATCAAAATTGTTTATTCACAAAGAATTTAAAAATCCATAATTGCATATTCCTCTCCAGTTCAAATTAAAATACAAATTACAATTCTCTTAATTTTTTTCTACCCAGATTAAAAGACTGAATTTATATAAAATTAAACTTAATACCCATAAAACAAATAAACAAAGGGTGAACAGATGGTCTGATGAACACAGGGACCTTAGGTTCAGCCCTACCCACAGAATTCTGGGATCTGTAGTCTTATTCCACAGTAAGTACAGCAGAACTACAAATCCTATCAGATTTTGGGATGAGCATTTGAAGGCTGGATGCAGAGTCTGTGTGTATAGAATCATCTGTTCATCTTCTCTTTGGTACATACAGCGAAACTGGAAACTACCAGCTTGAAGTATTAAACAGCTTTACACTGCAGTCCCATCCAAATGATATTTATGTCATCATAATGTCATACATAGAGGGCATAATCTAACGGGGCGCCCAAGTTTTCCTGAGGGCGTCCCCGCAGGATGGCCCCTTGAAGGGGCGGGGAAACCGATATTACCGAAACAAGATGGGCATCCATCTTTCGTTTCGATAATACGGTCGGGGACGCCCAAATCTCAACATTTAGGTTGACCTTAGAGATGGATAACCTAAATGTTGAGATGGGTCGACCTTAGAGATGGTCATCCCCGGTTTTCAGCAATAATGGAAACAGAGGACACCCATCTCAAAAATAACCAAATCCAAGCCATTTGGTTGTGGGAGCAGCCAGCATTCGTAGTGCACTGGTCCCCCTCACATGCCAGGACACCAACCGGGCACCCTAGACGGCACTGCAGTGGACTTCACAAATTGCTCCCAGGTGCATAGCTCCTTTACCTTCGGTGCTGAGCCCCCCAACCCCCCCCCCCAAAAAAAAAAAACCCCCACTCCGCACAACTGTACACCACTACCATAGCCCTAAGGGGTGAAGGGGGGCACCTACATGTGGGTACAGTGGGTTTCGGGTGGGTTTTGAAGAGCTCACATTTACCACAAGTGTAACAGGTGGGGGGGGGCCTGGGTCTGCCTGCCTGAAGTGCACTGCACCCACTAAAACTACTCCAGGGACCTGCATACTGCTGTCATGGAGCTAGGTATGACATTTGAGGATGGCATAGAGGCTAGCAAAATATTTTTACATTTTTTTTTAGGGTGGGAGGGGGGTGGTGACCACTGGGGTAGTAAGGGGAGGTCATCCCC
Source organism: Microcaecilia unicolor (assembly GCF_901765095.1). Taxonomy (NCBI): domain Eukaryota; kingdom Metazoa; phylum Chordata; class Amphibia; order Gymnophiona; family Siphonopidae; genus Microcaecilia; species Microcaecilia unicolor. The sequence continues at coordinate 645,384,970 of NC_044031.1, read as the reverse complement.
GATTCCCTCCGGTGGTCATCTGGTCAGTTCGGGCACCTTTTTGAGGCTTGGTTGTGAAAAAAAATGGACCAAGTTGACCAAATGCTCATCAGGGATGCCCTTCTTTTTTCCATTATCGGCCGAGAACGCCCATCTCTTAAGCACGCCCCAGTCCTGCCTTCGCTATGCCTCCGACACGCCCCTGTGAACTTTGGTCATCCCCGCGACAGACTGCAGTTGAGGTCGCCCAAAATCGGCTTTCAATTATGCTGATTTGGGCGACCCTGAGAGAAGGACGCCCATCTCCCGATTTGTGTTGAAGATGGGCGCCCCTCTCTTTCGAAAATGCCCCTGATAGTGTCATATGACATGTCAGTCACTCTCATGGGAACCTGGTGTGATGTCATACACAGGATGCCCCTTATGATGGGTATGCAGTAGGAGGAGGATGGCTCTGAACTTTCTGTATGTTTATTAATGGCTTCTGGTGGAAGGCAGCAGTGGCAAAGGCACAGATGTTGATGTTAAAGGAACACCCACCCATCACACAAAGCCTGCATAGTTCTATGGCATACCTGCTATAGGAATACTTAGAACAACTTAATTGGAGAACAAAATAACATAACTCACAACCAAAATGTAATTTTTCTCTTAAAAGAATGATACAGAACATTCACCAACCGTTATTAGAGCAAAAAAATGCTATAATGTCTTTAAAGGCTTCTATTTCTTTAAAGACATTTTAGAATTTTTCACTCTAACAACGGTTGGTGAATGTTCTATATTAGTCCGTTATGAGCAGAATTACAATTTGAGTGATAGGAGTCCTTAAATCATCATAAGAAGTCCACAGGTCAAATATTGCCAAACAGGTCTAGACATTTCATTTCTCCCAAAAGACTGCATTGTTTTGGACCATGGAAGCCCCAGGCAACTTTTACATCCCCATGTGGCATTACCTCTTATGATTCTGATCTGACTGATCTAAGTCAAAGGCCTTTCCAAAACAGGAAAGCAGTAGCAAAATTATTTTTTTCCCACAATAAATTTCATTCATACACTAAAAAATAATTTGTAGCTGGTTTATTAGTAACGTAGTGATTTTCAGGATCTTCAAAATGTTCATGCATTAGCTTTCACACTATATATAGGTCAGTGCTTCTCAGCCCTGTCCTGGAGGCACACCTAACCAGTCAGGTTTTCAGGATTACTACAATTAATATGCTTGAGATAGATCTGCATATATTGGGTCCTTAGAATATGCAAATCCAACTCATGCATATTCATTGTGGTAATCCTGAAAATTCAACTGGGTAGGCATGCCTTCGGGAGACGGCCGAGAAGCATGGTCTCAGATCCATCTTGTCTATAAGAGCACCTATTCCCCAAACCCAGTGTTCCTCAATCTATTCCTGGAGTACCCCCTAGCCAATTTGTCTATTTTATGAACAAGTGCACTGGTTCATAATCCACCTGGATGTTGTAGTGCATTAAAATAGAGATCCAGAAGAAATCCACCTGGGTGGAGAACACAAAGATCCCATGGTGTGTAGCAGAAATGAACAAAGTGGGAAATCTGACCACGGACTCCAGAAACAAGGGAAGCAAACTCAATACTTCTATTTCCCACTTCGTTCATTTCATTAAAATAGAGTAGTATTTTTCCTTCACACTGGCTTTTGCAGATCGCTTGTCTTGTTTCCTTAGTAACCTGTAGCCAGTCAGGCTTGGTTTTTTTTAGGATATCCATAATAAAACACGCATGAGACAGATTTTTGTACAACAAAGGCAATGCACTGTAATCTCTCTCATGCATATTCATTATGGATATCCTGAAAACCTGACTGACTACAGGATAGAAGATACAGGAGTGGGAAATGAAGGGCAGCTAGTCCAATGTCTGGTTCAACCAATCAAATTTATTCTTTAAAACTCAAATAAAGACTCGACACGGCAACCGTGTTTCGGCGGACACGATTCCTGCTTCAGGAGTCTGCTGGTTTGGAAATAAAAAGGAGGAGATATTGCTGACTGGAGACTGGGAGCAATGTATAGGTCTTTAAAAAGACCGTTTGCATATGAGAGATACGCTGTCACTGTGCTCAACTAATAGTGCTTTAGTACTGTCATATCGTAGGGTAGTGAGACATGCCCTGAGACTGCTACAGGATAGTCCAGGATGGCTTGAGAAATACTACTCTAAGCCCTCGTATTCAAGACAGCCATTCTGAGAAGTGCCACTTCTAGTAAATAGGTGGTGGTAAGGACTAACTGGGAAATTAGTGTGTGGCCATTAAAGGGAAAATAGAAATTGCTGCCATTTTACTGCCACGCTAAAAGTGGCTTCAGTGCATGGGAAACCCACATGCTGAAAATAGCACAGGCCACTTTTTAGTGCTGCTTAGTAAAGGGGTCCCTATATTTATTCATTTATTTATTATTAGGATTTATATACCGCCTTTTTGAAGGAATTCACTCAAGGTGGTGTACAGTAGGAATAGATCAAACATGAGCAGGAAGCAATTAGAGCAGTAAAAATATTCGAACAACAATACAAAGTATGGCATGGTATACTACTTGCAATGACTACACAATACGTAATAGAACATTATAATTAGTAGTGAAGGGTAAGGCAAAGTTGTAACATATAGATGAGTAAGAAAGTAGGAAGAATTAGAAAGTAAGGTGATTGATTTGAAGAAAGTTGCAAGTGAGGTCAGAGAGATGGTTAAATATTATCTCAGCTATATGTTTTATCCTCAATGTTAGTTCACATGATTTTATTCCTGGATCTCACACACTTTTAATATTTGTATTATGCATTGAAATTTTATATTTGTTTTCTGTATTTATGATTTATATTGTTGTTTTGGTTGTTTTTAGTATTGTACCCCTGAAGCAACCCATGAAACGTGGACCACGTTGGGTGATTATTTTAATTAAGAGATTTTGTTTTGGAGCAGTTCGTGTGAGATCTGTTTTCTCAGGTGGTTTTAATCCAGTTCTGATCTCTCCTCCCCCCCACACCTCCGCCACGACCTCTGCAACAGAAACAGCCGGGATGGAAATCAGAAAGTCTAACAAGGTGATCAGGAAAAACCAAAGAGACAGCACAGCACAAACATAAAAGAGAGCAAGTCATGAAGTAGCCAGGATAAAGCAGCTCAGTGCAGCAGATTACAGGCCACGGGATCTAGGACAGACACACTAGTTTTGGCGATTGTTTATGTTATTACAAAACTTGGTAGTAAGACAGAGGATGTGGGGAGGCTGGGTGCTGGATTAAGTATGGAGGTTTGTAGACTCACTACCCAGGATGAGAACCAAAGTAAGACAAAAAATGATTAGGATAAGGAGCGATCTCCTATGAGCAGTCACAAGCTGGCTGCCACTGGGGACACATCCCAGTCCATGTGGAGATGACTAACTGGGCAGACTGGATGGGCTGATTCATCTTTACCTGCCATAATCCTCTGTGTTACTATGTATTACCACAATTACGAGATAATCTTTAAACTAGGAAAACACATGCAGAATCAAAATGGTCCTTATCTGCCAACCACCATTATCACATTTTGGCTGTCTTGCAAACCCAGAAGGACATCTTAGGAACCAGACTTAATGGCAGTCTAGAAACACAGTCCATGTCAGCCCTGCTCAGGGGCGAGAATGGAATTTGTCCCTACAAAACGCAGGGTGCTGGACACATGGATTTTATGTAAGTTCCGCCTCTACTTAGCTTCTGCTAATTAATGTAGATATGGAAGTTGAGGTTTTAGACAAGCATCTACTGGGAAATGGACTGTCACTTGCAACATATTCTACACAGGCCAATGGACCACGGAAGAACATTTAACAAAAAACAGCAGTTAGATATGCGTGGGGTATAGTGATGTGAAGCTAGCTGTAGACTCTGCTTAAATTTCCAGAACAGGATAAGATCTTAGAAAATGTGGACTACCCTTTAACCAATTGGATTTCTCAATTTTCTGGGGAGACCCATCGCTCATTCTTTGGTAAATTTTGTGTAATATTTGGTTTGTGTTTAATCTTGTTTTGAATAGTGCCAATGCTCACCCCTCCCTTGTTCTTCACTTATCATAGTTCTTTGAAAGTTTTTCAGCCCGCCTCTGATTTTGTTGCAACTTCTCCACCTGCCTCTCCAGGCTCCACAGCTTGTTTTCCACGTGGGCATCATACCGAGGACCACTCGAACCCAACCGCCCAACTAAGGCATAGATGCCAAGCAGGCCCAGCAGCAACTGGACACGGAGGTTGGTGTCTGGGACCAACATGAGGATGTAGAAGAATGCTAGGAGGAAGATGGAGACCTTTATCAGCCAGAGGGTTCGGGATACGAAGGAGAAGACCAATCCCAGCACAAAGGACAAGATCCAGTAGCCAATCAGGGCAGCCAATGCCCAAACAAGGATGTACTGCACCTGGCTTGGTGATAGTTCCAGAAAACGTGTCAAATGATCACCTGAGAAAAAAAAAGAGAAAAGCCACTAGTACAGACTGAAACAAAAGCAGGACTTGCTCAATCCAGAATATTAGCACCAAAATATAAATTTTCAAATTCAGTTTGAGTATTTGTATATCCAATCCAGGTTTAAGGTGAAGTACAAACACTTAACATTAAAATCCAACATAGTATTAACATGACAAACAAACAAAATGAAATCCTAAAAATCAAAATCATATTATCAAAAGACAAATAATTTACATAAAGGTTTGAATAGTATGATCAATGGAAAGCTTTCATAAAAGGACCAAGTTATGTTTTTTTCAAAATAGACAAATAATGCTCCAGAAATGTCAAGACCTTAGGAAACCACTTCCAAAAATGGGGACCCATAAAAGGAAAGGGAAAGGGGATGGGACTTGATATACCGCCTGTCTGTGGTTACAGTCAAAGCAGTTATACAGGTACTTATTTTGTGCCTGGAAAAATGAAGGATTAAATCACTTGCCCAGAGTCACAAGGAGCTGCAGTGGGAATCAAACCCATTTCCTCTGGTTCTCTGGCCATTGCACTAACCACTTGATTCTACCTTCAGGGTGGAGAAATATGGAAAAAAAACTTGGTACAAGGTGGTTTTTAAGATAAGAAAGCTACCCTGAAATCATAGTCTTAAAACTAATACTGGCATTTAAAAGTGAGCAGAAAAGCAAACTGGTAGCCAATGAAGTTTATCCTGTCTGTGCTGGGATAAAGCGAAAGCTACATACCTGTAGAAGGTATTCTCCAAGGACAGCAGGCTGATTGTTCTCACTGATGGGTTGACGTCCACGGCAGCCCCTTCTATTGGAGATCTTCTCTAGCAAAGACGTTTGCTAGCCCTCACGTGCGCACGCACACCGTGCATGCGCGACCGTCTTCCCGCCTGAACGCGCTCGTGTTCGTCAGTCCAGTACATTGCAAAGACAAGAGAAGGCACAACTCCAAAGGGGAGGCGGGCGGGTTGGTGAGAACAATCAGCCTGCTGTCCTCGGAGAATACCTTCTACAGGTATGTAGCTTTCGCTTTCTCCGAGGACAAGCAGGCTGCTTGTTCTCACTGATGGGGTATCCCTAGCCCCCAGGCTCACTCAAAACAATAAACATTGGTCAATAGGGCCTTGCAATGGTGAGGACATAACTGAGATTGACCTAAACTTAACCAACTAACTGAGAGTGCAGCCTGGAACAGAATAAAAATGGGCCTAGGGGGGTGGAGTTGGATTCTAAACCCTGAACAGATTCTGTAGCACCGACTGCCCGAACCAACTGTCGCGTCAGGTATCCTGCTGTAGGCAGTAATGCGATGTGAATGTCTGGACAGATGACCACGTCACAGCCTTGCAAACCTCTTCGATAGTGGCTGACGTCAAGTGGGCCACTGACGCTGCCATGGCTCTGACACTATGAGCCGTGACATGACCCTCAAGAGTCAGCCCAGCTTGGGCGTAAGCGAAGGAGATGCAATCTGCTAGCCAATTTGAGATGGTGCGTTTCCTGACAGCCACTCCCCTTCTGTTGGGATCAAAGGAAACAAACATTTGGGCGGACTGTCTGTGGGGCTGTGTCCGCTCCAGATAGAAGGCCAATGCTCTCTTGCAGTCCAATGTGTGCAGTTGACGTTCAGCAGGGCGGGTATGCGGACGGGGGAAGAATGTTGGCAAGACTATTGACTGGTTCAGATGGAACTCCGACACCACCTTTGGCAAGAACTTAGGGTGAGTGCGAAGGATTACTCTATTATGATGAAATTTGGTATAAGGAGCATGAGCTACCAGGGCTTGAAGCTCACTGACTCTACGAGCTGAAGTGACTGCCACCAAGAAAATGACCTTCCAGGTCAAGTACTTCAGATGGCAGGAATTCAGTGGCTCAAAAGGAGGTTTCATCAGCTGGGTGAGGACGACGTTGAGATCCCATGACACTGTAGGAGGTTTGATGGGGGGCTTTGACAAAAGCAAACCTCTCATGAATCAAACAACTAAAGGCTGTCCCGAGATCGGCTCACCTTCCACACGGTAATGGTATGCACTAATCACACTAAGATGAACCCTTACAGAGTTGGTCTTAAGGCCAGACTCGGACAAGTGCAGAAGGTATTCAAGCAGGGTCTGTGTAGGACAAGAGCGAGGATCTAGGGCCTTGCTGTCACACCAGACGGCAAACCTCCGCCATAGAAAGAAGTAACTCTTTTTAGTGGAATCTTTCCTGGAAGCAAGCAAGACTCGGGAGACACCCTTGGAGAGACCCAAGGAGGCAAAATCTACGCTCTCAACATCCAGGCCGTGAGAGCCAGGGACCAGAGGTTGGGATGCAGAAGCGCCCCCTCGTTCTGAGTAATGAGGGTTGGAAAACACTCCAATCTCCACAGTTCTTCGGAAGACAATTCCAGAAGAAGAGGGAACCATATCTGACGCGGCCAAAAGGGAGCGATCAAGATCATGGTGCCTCGATCCTGCTTGAGTTTCAGCAAAGTCTTCCCCACCAAAGGTATGGGAGGATAAGCATACAGGAGGCCTTCCCCCGAATCCAGGAGAAAGGCATCCGACGCTAGCCTGCCATGGGCCTGAAGTCTGGAACAGAATTGAGGGACCTTGTGATTGACTTGAGTGGCAAAGAGATCCACCAAGGGGGTACCCCACACTTGGAAGATCTTGCATACCACTCGGGAATTGAGCGACCACTCGTGAGGTTGCATGATCCTGCTTAATCTGTTGGCCAGACTGTTGTTTATGCCTGCCAGATACGTGGCTTGGAGAAACATGCCATTCCGGCGAGCCCAAAGCCACATTCTGACGGCCTCCTGACACAGGGGGCGAGATCCGGTGCCCCCCTGCTTGTTGATGTAGTACATGGCAACCTGGTTGTCGGTCTGAATTTGAATAATTTGATGGGACAGCCGATCTCTGAAGGCCTTTAGAGTGTTCCAGACCGCTCGTAACTCCAGGAGGTTGATCTGTAAACCTGACCAACTCCCTTGGGTGTGAAGCCCATCAACATGAGCTCCCCACCCCAGGAGAGACGCATCCATCGTCAGCACCTTTTGAGGCTGAGGAATTTGGAAAGGACGTCCCAGAGTCAAATTGGACCGAACTGTCCACCGATGGAGGGACTGAAGAAAACTCGTGGACAGTAGGACTACGTCCTCTAGGTCCCCAGCAGCTTGGTACCACTGAGACGCTAGGGCCCATTGAGCTGATCTCATGTGGAGGCGGGCCATGGGAGTCACATGCACTGTGGAGGCCATGTGGCCGAGCAATCTCAACATCTGCCAAGCTGTGATCTGCTGCGACGCTCGTACCCAAGAAACAAGGGACAGAAGATTGTCTGTCCTCGCTTCCGGGAGGTAGGCACGAGCAGTCTGAGAATCCAGCAGAGCCCCTATGAATTCGAGTTTCTGAACAGGAAGAAGGTGGGACTTTGGATAATTTATCACAAACCCTAGTAGCTGCAGGAGTTGAATAGTCATCTGAAAGGACTGTAGAGCTCCTGCCTCGGAGGTGTTCTTCAGCAGCCAATCGTCGAGGTAAGGGAACACGTGCACTCCCAGTCTGCGTAGAGACGCCGCTACTACAGCCAGGCATTTTGTGAACACCCTGGGCGTGGAGGCTAGACCAAAGGGTAGCACACAATACTGAAAATGCCATGTTCCCAGATGGAATCGAAGATACTGTCTGTGAGCTGGCAGTATCGGGATATGAGTATAAGCATCCTTTAAGTCCAGAGAGCATAGCCAATCGTTTTCCTGAATCATGGGAAGAAGGTTGCCCAGGGAAAGCATCCTGAACGTTTCTCGGACCAGGTATTTGTTCAGGGCCCTTAGGTCTAGGATGGGACACATCCCCCCTGTCTTCTTTTCCACAAGGAAGTACCTGGAATAGAATCAGAGCCCTTCTTGCCCCGGTGGCACAGGCTCAACCGCATTGGCGCTGAGAAGGGCGGAGAGTTCCTCTGCAAGTACCTGCTTGTGCTGGAAGCTGAAGGATTGAACTCCCAGTGGGCAATTTGGAGGCTTTGAAACCAAATTGAGGGAGTATCCTAGCCGGACTATTTGAAGAACCCACTGGTCGGAGGTTCTGAGAGGCCACCTTTGGTGAAAAAATTTTAACCTCCCCCCAACCGGCAGATCGTCCAGCACAGACGCTTTGATTTCGGCTGTGCTCTGCTGGAGCCAGTCAAAAGCCCGCCCCTTGCTTTTGCTGGGGAGCCGAAGGGGTCGGCTGAGTCGCACGCTGTTGACGAGAATGAGCGTGCTGAGGTTTGGCCTGGGCAGCAGGCTGGCGAGAGGGAGGATTGTACCTACGCCTATTAGAAGAATAGGTAACAGTCCTCCTTCCACCATAAAAACGTCTACCAGTTGAGGTAGATGCTGAAGGCGCCCGGCGGGAGAATTTGTCGAAAGCGGTGTCCCGCTGGTGGAGCTGCTCTACCACCTGTTCGATCTTTTCTCCAAAAATATTATCCCCCCGGCAAGGAGAATTCGCAATCCGCTGCTGAATCCTATTCTCCAGGTCGGAGGCGCGCAGCCATAAGAGTCTGCGCATCACCACACCTTGAGCAGCGGCCCTGGACGCGACATCAAAAGTATTGTAAACACCCCTGGCCAGGAATTTACGACACGCCTTCAGCTGCCTGACCACCTGCTGAAAAGGCTTGGCTTGCTCATAAGGGAGCTTATCCACCAAGTCCGCCAACTGCCGCACATTGTTCCGCATATGAATGCTCGTGTAGAGCTGGTAAGACTGGATTTATTTATTTTTTGTTACATTTGTACCCCGCGCTTTCCCACTCATGGCAGGCTCAATGCGGTGGGCAATGGAGGGTTAAGTGACTTGCCCAGAGTCACAAGGAGCTGCCTGTGCCGGGAATCGAACTCAGTTCCCCAGGACCAAAGTCCACCACCCTAACCACTAGGCCACTCCTCCACTATGAGCATTGAGGAATGGTAGGCCTTCCTCCCAAAAGAATCCAAGGTTTTAGAGTCTCTGCCCGGGGGCGCCGAAGCATACTCTCTAGAACTCTTGACCTTCTTAAGGGCCAGATCCACAACCCCAGAGTTAACTGAGTCCGCATCAACTCTGGGTCCCCATGGATCTGATACTGGGACTCGATCTTCTTGGGAATGTGGGGATTAGTTAGCGGCTTCGCCCAGTTCTCCAGCAGTGTCTTCTTGAAGACATGATGCATGGGTACTGTGGACGATTCCTTAGGTGGCGAAGGATAGTCCAAAAGCTCAAACATTTCAGCCCTTGGCTCATCCTCCGTAACCACAGGGAAGGGAATGGCTGTAGACATTTCCCGGACAAAGGCCGCGAAAGATAGACTCTCGGGAGGAGAAAGCTGTCTTTCAGGGAAGGGAGTGGGATCAGAAGGAAGACCGTCAGACTCCTCATCTGAGAAATATCTGATGTCTTCCTCCGACTCCGTAGACACATGGCCACGGTGGGAACGTCGAGAAGAAGACTCCCGCATCGGCGGCGATGAAGCTCCCTCCATCAATGTCATCGGGGAGTCTGCCTGGGAGGCGTCCGACGCAGGCACCGCAAGCGGTACCGGTATCGGAGACCTCACGACGGGCAAGGGGCCAGCACCCCCGGTACCAGAGAAGAAGGGCACAACAGCTCCTCCAGGATTCCTGGAAGAATGGCCCGGAGGCTCTCGCTTAAGAGCAATTGTCGAGGAAGGCAGGGAGTCCGGCACAGGCGACGAACTCAGAATCTGTCCGGGGTGCGGAGGCGGTACCGGGCTGTCCAAGGTAGAGTGCATCGACACCTCCTGAATGGAGGGTGAGCGATCCTCCCGGCATCGATGCCTAGTGGGTGCCAGAGCCCAAGCAGAAGCGTAGCTAGGTGGGGCGCAGGGGGAGCGATCGCTCCCCCAAATAGATTTTTGAAAAAATGGCGCCTATGCGCCAAGTGCCAGTAACTTTCCTTGCCGCCTGCCGCGTAGTCTTGCATCTTTCTCCCTGTTTCTTCTGCTGCCTGCTGTCTCCCGTCTGCGTCGCCATTTTTACTGCCCTGAAGAGTTCTCCCTCGGCACCGGCGATTCACAGTCAACCGGCAATTCACAGTCAACCTTCTGCCAGCGTCGGGGCTTTCTCTTCAGGTGTGTCTCACTCCCACCTCTGCGGAAAACAGGAAGTTGCGTTAGAGTAGGCGGGAGTCTGGGATGCGCCTGAGGAGAAGCCCCGATGCTGGCAGAAGGCTGACTGAATCGCTGGTGCTGAGGGAGAACTCTTCAGGGCAGTAAAAATGACGATGCAAGACGGAAGACAGCAGGCAGCAGAAGAAACAGGGAGAAAGATGCAAGACTCTGGGGGGGGGGGGGGGGGGGGGGGAGGGGAGAGCTGCCCAAGGAGGTTTAATAGACGAGTGGAAGTGAGCCTTTCTAGTCCAGTAAGTAAGAAAAGCCAATTTGGTTAATGTGTTTCCACTCCGCCACGTAGCTGTCATCGTCATTGCCTTCACCCCAAACAAAACAAGCAAACTTATGAGCTGCTGCATCCACGTTGTCGTTCTTTATTGTTGATCTGTAACAAGGCTAAAGCTGTTTCTGTTAATAGGCAGTGCCTTAAAAGATGGAGGAGAAAAGAAATAACGGCTTCAAAAATTATTGCAGCTGGTAGAAAAAGCAATTATAAACTCTGTAGTTTGTGCTCATTTTTCTTCACTGTTCTTCTATACAATACATATGACCGAGATTTAAGTGAGGATATCCTGTTTCTTGATGAGTTTATCTTAACTGTTGTTGTACTGTGCCTTGGGAAGCTGGTGTTATAAAGATGATAGAATATACTGAAATTAAATGGAAGTAGAATTAAACTCACCTTTCATTGGGGCACATGGAATCACATTTTAACGTCATCTCATTTGTAGGAATTTACATTTTAGACACACAAATGGATTATTCTGTTTTTAGGCATGTTTCAGGGACAAGTGGTTTTATAGGTCAAAATAAAAATAAATATTTTTTTAATGCAGATCTCTTTTGTTTAAACATAACTAAATGGGCTATAAGCCCCTAATGCAGTCCATTGGCTTTCTTATATTTAGTTGTTTATTTATTTATAACATTTGTATCCTACATTTTCCCACCTATTTGCAGGCTCAATGTGGCTTACATATTTTGTTTTAGTGGCCTTTACCAGGAGAAAAAAAATCTCTGCACAAATATAACACGTGCTAGAGTGCCTCTATAACTAGCCCCTCCAAATGACACACTGATTACGATTTACAACAAATTACTACTCTACATATATTCCGTTCCGTTGTTATACTTTTTCTGTGTACATCCTTATACTGCACAAATTGGCATGTTTGTAAATATAAGTGAGATTAAATACAAATGCTACCAACAATAAAGAGTGACAACATGGATGCAGCAGCTCATAGGTTTGCTTGCTTTGTTTTGCGAGTATGGCAATGACGGCTTCACTGGGAAGGGAAAACTGAGATTGGATAGGGACATAAAGGGGCACTACTGGAAAGCAGGGAGGAGATAGGGACACAGAGGGCACTATTGGAAAGGGGAGGAGGAGATAGGGACGTGAAAAAGGGATGAGATGGGGGACAAAGAGGTAATTTTGGAAAAGGGGAAAGATGGTAACACAGATCAGTGCCAAATAGATGTAGAGAAGGAAAGGAAGAAGACAAGAGGAGAGAGAAGAAATGGAAAGGCCAGCCTGGAAAAGAATTTGTAAGGCTGACTCATGAAACACGGAAAAAAAAGCCAAATTCCCAAAGAACAAAGGTAGAAAAAACATTATTTTTATTTAATACTTTGTAAGGACTGAGATGTACCTGCTTTGTAAAATGTATATTTTTCTATGTTTATTTTGCAAAGTACAGGAGAAAATGCTTAGGATAGTTGTGCTGCAATACTTAAAACTTAGTGTAGCAGCGCAAGCTAGGCACGTCCCGGGGGTGCATAACAAAGTGGCTGACTCTCTTTCTCGCTCCAAGTGGGCTCTTTTCAGGGAATTAGCCCCAGAAGCAGACCTCCGGGGAGCGGCAGTTCCGGAGCACCTGTGGCGGATTGCAGTCCAGAAGCATGGGACATGTTGCGCTCGTCTTTCGCCCCAAGCACTTGGATGACCTACTCACGAGGGTACCAGCAGATGAAAGACTGTGCTGATGTTAACCACGGATTGCTAGCCGCCCTTACTAGCCGCTATCCAGAGACTGTGTTGATATTAACCACGGATTGCTAGCCGCCCTTGCTAGCCGCCATCCAGAGACTGTGTTGATATTAACCATGGATTGCTAGCCGCCCTTGCTAGCCGCCATCCAGAGACTGTGCTGATATTAACCACGGATTGCTAGCCGCCCTTGCTAGCCGCTATCCAGAGACTGTGTTGATATTAACCACGGATTGCTAGCCGCCCTTGCTAGCCGCCATCCAGAGACTGGGCTGATATTAACCACGGAGTGCTAGCCGCCTTGCTAGCCGCTATCCAGAGACTGTACTGATATTAACCACGGATTGCTAGCCGCTATCCAGAGACAGCATTGATACTACCCACGGATTGCTAGCCGCCCTTGCTAGCCGTCAATCCATAGACTGTGTTTGCTGACTGCCAGCCAGGCCAGCCGTCAACCCCGCGGTTCCAGCAGTCCTGCTGGCCGCCTGCAGCTGGGGGCTCAACCCTTGGTGAACGGCGGCCGCCGCGGGTGAAGATTCGGGGTTGCACGGCTGTCCTCTGAGGTCTTTCTGGGCCTTAGGGAACCTAAGGGCTCACCAACAAAAGAAACAAGACAGAAGGAGTGCATATATCTGAAATAGGAAATGACCTGTTCCAACAACGACGTGCAGGGAGCCCTCGAGTGGACGCTGCTATAACAAATCTGGGGGAAAACTTTGGTCTAAGTTAAGGCGAGGCAATAGACAGTTCACAGGCCTCAGCTAGTTTGGGGGAGCCCAGGGCAAATCTGGAGAACTATACCAGGCTTATAGCATTAATGCTGGGGAAGCCAGCCCTCACCTGTTAAGGTAGACAGAGAGGGTGAGCGGAAAGTCAGCAGGGCTAGGGGAAGGTCAAGGCTGCCCATGTTATAGGGAGGCCACAGGCCAGGGTGCATGGCAGAGAGTTAACAAGGGGCCATGAACTCCCCCACCCTGCCCCCTCAGAGATCTCGCAGCTCCCAAAAGGGGGTGGGAGACATGGGATATCCAAGGACGTCATCACCATGCGACAGAGCAGAGGACCCCGGGAGGGAACGGTCGCCAATATCAGCCGGCGACCATAAGTACATAAGTAATGCCACACTGGGAAAAGACCAAGGGTCCATCGAGCCCAGCATCCTGTCCACGACAGCGGCCAATCCAGGCCAAGGGTACCTGGCAAGCTTCCCAAACGTACAAACGTTCTATACATGTAATTCCTGAAATTGTGGATTTTTCCCAAGTCCATTTAGTAGTGGTTTATGGACTTGTCCTTTACGAAACCGTCTAACCCCTTTTTAAACTCTGCCAAGCTAACCGCCTTCACCACGTTCTCCGGCAACAAATTCCAGAGTTTAATTATGCGTTGGGTGAAGAAAACTTTTCTCCGATTTGTTTTAAATTTACTACACTGTAGTTTCATCGCATGCCTCCTAGTCCTAGTATTTTTGGAAAGTGTGAACAGATGCTTCACATCCACCTGTTCCACTCCACTCATTATTTGATATACCTCTATCATGTCTCCCCTCAGCCGTCTCTTCTCCAAGCTGAAAAGACCTAGCCTCCTTAGTCTTTCTTCATAGGGAAGTCGTCCCATCCCCGCTATCATTTTAGTCGCCCTTCGCTGCACCTTTTCCAATTCTACTATATCTTTCTTGAGATGCAGCAACCAGAACTGAACACAATACTCAAGGTGCGGTTGCACCATGGAGTGATACAACGGCATTATAACATCCGCACAACTGTTTTCCATACCTTTCCTAATAATATCCAACATTCTATTAGCTTTCCTAGCCGCAGCAGCACACTGAGCAGAAGGTTTCAATGAATTATCGACGACGACACCTAGATCCTTTTCTTGGTCTGTAACTCCTAACGTGGAACCTTGCATGACGTAGCTATAATTTGGGTTCTTTTTTCCCACATGCATCACCTTGCACTTGCTCACATTAAACGTCATCTGCCATTTAGCCGCCCAGTCTCCCAGTCTCGTAAGGTCCTTCTGTAATTTTTCACAGGGGCACCCTCTTCTTTCCCACAAGTGTGGTCGGCAGCCCGCCCCAGACCAGCATACCATGGGGACAAATGTAGTTGCAGCAGCAGGGCGGGAGTACCCGAGCCAGAAAAAAAATGAAGCCTTACTGTTAAAGCTCACCTGCCTTAATTACTCCTTCACCTGCCTGCCAGGAACCTCACCCAAGAGCTCATGGGAATTGTAGTTCCCCCAGCTCACGCCAATTACCACCTTCCTCAGTTGTTTTAAGGAGGCGAGGGATATACCCAGGACGTTTGAGCAGACCTTACACTACTTGTGGGTGAAAACATATTCGTTCCCCACTTTAAGGTGATTTCTACTGGGTCTCTGTCATTTCTGATGCTACTGGCGAGCAAAACCCATCTGCTCATGCCTGCAGTCAGTTCATTAGCGTGCCTTAAAAATTTCAGTGCTCAACCCATTCCCCTGCCTATGCCAGTGTTTCACAACCCAGTCTTCAAGGGCACAACCAGCTAGTCAGGTTTTCAGGATATCCATAATCCATATATATGAGATAGATTTGCATACCAAGGAAGCAGTACATACAAGTCTATCTCATGCATATTCATTGTGGGTATCCTGAAAACCTAACTGGCTGGGTGATGACTGGGTTGCAAATCACTGGCCTATGCAAACCAATTAATTAATTCAAAGAAGTGTATGTTGAAAAGCTACAAAACTGTTTCCTGACAGGGCATGTAGTGCTTTCCTGAATATAATAATAATGGATACAGTACCACAGGAAGAGAAGGGATAGAGGGAGGGGGCTTTGGGATAAGGGGTGGAGAAGGAAAAGACTGTAGGGATATTAGCTGCAGAGAAGAAACAACCTGCAGCTATTCTCTCCCTGAATTATTTGAATTGTCACTGTTCAAGTGGGAAGCGGGAAGGCAAGAACAGCAATTTGAAAACATGCCAGTTTACTGTGTAATTCTTTGGTGTTTACCTAAAGTCCTGTTTTGTAATGATGGCTGTATCAGCTTTCAGTCACTTTGTTCATATCGTTCTCATCAAACACGTAAAGGAGAAACCTTTGTTGTTTATTTATTTTGCTAGTGCAATAAAAATTATTTAAAAAGAAATCTACAATGCATATTAACATTTCTTCATTAATGAGTTGGATACAGTCAGAGCCACCCACCTCCTCTTTATGGAGAAATCATAAGCATAATTTACTGAGGATGGTGCAACTGACTGCCAAGAGGATGGGGGAGAAAGTGATAAAGTGCTTCTTGGCAGTGTGGGAACTCTTTTTGAATTCTCTTATTCCATGACTTTGCAGCATTCTTCTCAATAGGTTAAGAATTAAAGAGGGGGGTGGAGGAGGAATACAGTTCAAAATAGTGACGAAAATTAAAAATGAGAACGATATGAACAATGTGACTGAAAGCTGATACTCCTTTACATGTTTGAACAGATTGCTGTGTTGCATTACACTGGCATCTTTTAAAAAAGATAATTTTTCTGTAAGGGCCCTGTTTTACTAAGGTGCGTTAGTGTTTTTAGCGCGCCTATCTGAATATTGTAGGCACACAAGTGGTTAACGCGCGTTAAAAATGTTAACGCATCTATAATGCTCTATAGTAAACAGGGCCCTAAATGTGAAATTGAGAAATCACCTGAAAAAAATGGGGACCCCCCCCCCCCCCAAAATGAACCAAAAGTTTTTGGCGTACATGCATCCCTAAGATCCATCTAAAACAGGGATTCTCAAGGGCCTCAGGACACACCTAGCCAGTCGGATTTTCAAGATACACACAATGAATATGCACAACAGATTTGCATGCACTGCCTCCAGTGTATACAAATCTATCTCATGCATATTCATTGTGGGTATCCTGAAAACCTGACTGGCTGGGTATATCTGATCTAAAGTCATCACAGGCTCAAGTATGGACGCAGACTTCTTCCAGATCTCCAGAATCTGTAGCACTTTTAATTTTAGCTTATATTAAATTACTGAAGACAGGACTGAAGCCTCTTCAGATAATGCTGATGATATTGCGATGTGCTGTAATGTTGCAGTCGGGAGAGCATTGTCAGAAAAGATATAGAATCAGATCCAAATGATTTAATAAAGGCGAGCAATGGTTGGACATAATTAAAAATCAACAGGGACAGTGCGCTCCCTATAAATATATTACATATATATATATATAAAACACTGAACGTTTGGCTCTACGTCTGCACAAAATTGTCGGGCAAAAAAGCATTCTAACAGATGCAAGGCGTCAATAGAATATCTACGTGAAAGCACGCTTTGTGTGCCCATTTATAGAATAACATGTAAGTGTTTCCGTGTGCATCTGTACATACTGTAGGTCATGGCCACGAGAGAGGCGTGGGCGGGCCCTTTAAATGTGCTCAGTGCTATAGACTTCGGGGACTTGCAAGCCGGGATTTACACTTGGTTTCAGTCGGTGTAATTCTTCACATCCAAAGCTGAACGCACATCCAGGTGCTACATGCTATTCTGTAAAGGACACCGAGTCCATTATAGAATACTGTTAGCGCTGATTTTTTTTAATGCTGAATTTTCAGCACCATTTATAGAATTTCCCCCAGTATCTCCCTATTTAAAACCCTCTGTAGCCTCCTCTCTGAAAAGAAGGAGAGCCATCTGTACATGACATCATCAACTCTGACAGTCATGCAATAACACACTCAATCAAAGCATGACCACAGAAATACTGCACTGTGGTGCATTACACTGGCTCCTTTGAGCAGGGACTGTCCTTCTTTGTTAAACTACACAGCGCTGCGTAACCCTAGTAGCGCTCTAGAAATGTTAAGTAGTAGTAGCTGCCTCTCATTTCAATGAACTCTTAACTCACTTACAAAACTGTCTCATGAGTAGTTAGAAAAGGTGCACAATAGGGTGACGAAAATGATAAAGAGGATGGAATGACTTCCCTGTAAGGAAAGGCTAAGGGGCTAAGGCTCGTCACCTTGAAAAAGAGACAACTGAGGGGAGATATGTTAGAAGTCTATAAAATACTGAGTGGAGTGGAATGGGTAGAGGTAAATCGCTTGTTTACACTTTCCAAAAATACTAGGACTAGGGGGCACGCAATGAAACTACTAAGTAGCAAATTTAAAACAAACCGGAGAAAATATTTCTTCACTCAATGTGTAATTAAACTCTGGAATTCCTTGCCAGAGGATGTGGTAAAAGCAGTTAGCTTAGCAGGATTTTAAAAAGGTTTGGATAATTTCCTAAAATAAAGCCCATAAGCCATTATTAAGATGGACTTGGGACAATCCACTGCTCATTTCTAGGATAAGCAGCATAAAATGTATTGTACTGCTTTGGATCTTGTCAGGTACTTGTGACCTGCATTGGCCACTGTTGGAAGCAGGATGCTGGGCTTGATGGACCTTCGGTCTGTCCCAGTATGGCAACACTTATGTTCTTATGAACAGAGGAGAGTGATCTTTGCACAAACAGCAGCTTGGGTACAATGCTCCAGTGCTACACAGCACATAGATCTGACTCGCTCTGACTCTTTAACTTGTGATCTTTAACTTACTAGGGGTCCTTTTACTAAGCTGCAGCAAACATTGGCCTTAGTGTGCCCTTGCATGGATTTTTCCTGGGCACTATGACCATTTTTACCACACACATTTTGAGACTACAAATGTTTAATAATAGATCATATTCCTGGATCTATACGAGGAGGTGATAGAGATTGTAGACTGATTCAAACCGAACAGCGTTGGATCCATAGATTGAATACCTTAACTCCCAATGGGCTGAACAACAGGATTGAATGGAAAGCCTTCCTGTAAGGTAGAGGGTAACGTTGCCTATTCAATGTCAGTCAACTGTTTAGAACTTGAAGGGCTTGTCCCTTTAAGTCATAGACACGGCGATGATTGCAGGAACACGACGGCATCAGTTTAAAAATGGAGCGCCATTTTGTCTGTAGCAGTCCTCTTAGAAATCAGATTGGACACAGCATAAGGTATGAGCAATTAACAGTTTTCAGAGCTATTCCACAGACTTTTATTTATTTATTTTTTTTATTTGTTACATTTGTACCCCACATTTTCCCACCTATTTGCAGGCTCAATGTGGCTTACATAGTACCGTAGAGGCATTTGCCAATTCGGTTGATAACAAATACAAGTTATGTTGTGTTCAGATGAGGTAGGTGTGGATCAGGCGTCATAGGGTCGAAGGAAGTGAAGATTATAAATTGTCTAGTACGATCATTAGTTATGCTGTGTTGCTGGGTGTGAGGATTTACGTTGGATCTGTGGGATAGGCCTTTTTGAAGAGGTGAGTTTTTAGTGATTTCCTGAAATTTAAGTGGTCATGGATTGTTCTCACAGCATTTGGGAGTCCATTCCATAGTTGTGTGCTTAAGTAAGAGAACTAGATGCATAAGTTGTTTTACATCTTAGTCCTTTACAGTTTGGGTAATGTAGGTTTAGGTATGATTGTGATGATCCGATTCTATTTCTGGTTGGTATATCTATGAGGTCTATCATGTAACCTGGGACTACGCCGTAGGTAATTTTGTGGACCAAAGTGCAGATTTTGAAGATGATCCGTTCTTTGATTGGGAGCTAGTGCAGCTTTTCTCGCAGGGGTTTAGCACTTTCGAATCGTGTTTTACTATATATCAATCTGGCTGCTGTATTTTGGGCGGTCTGGAGTTTTTTTGTGAGTTGTAGTTTACATCCCCTGTAGATTCCGTTACAGTAATCTGTATTGTATTAGGTTTCGAAAGTTTCCCTCGGGAAGAAAGGTTTTATTCACTTGAGTTTCCACATTGCATAGAACATTTTCTTTATTATGGTATTTACTTGGTTCTCGAGAGTAAGGCTGTGGTCGATTGTGACGCCAAGTATTTTTAAGCTGTCTGAAGTAGGGAGTGTGTGTCCTGGGGTGCTTATGGTTGCAGGATGAGGCAGTGTGTTTTTTCAGTGTTCAGTTTCAATTGGAATGAGTTTGCCCATATCTCTCTTTGACTTTCGTTAAGATTATCCTGTTGTACTTCTTCATAGGGTACTCGGAGAGACAGGGGGTAATGCTCCTATTGAAGCATTGGTGAAACAGGGGCTCGCTGTAGAGCGTACCCAGCAGTCCACGTCTTAAACAAGATAAGTACTTTGTGCTTTAAACATTGATATAGATCAAGGATAAATGCAACAGTATATATATTTAATAAGATAAAATCAAAAAATTAAAAGCCAGAGGTTCACATTCAATAAATTGATTTTCAAGCAGTGAATTCTGTGCAGCGAAGCGTTCATATTGACGAAATCAGAGGTGAATGCGGATCATCTGAAGTCATTTCCTCTGCAAATATAACTCAGCATAACTACACCTAGGAGAGTATTACTTGCTTTAATTGTTACAAAAATATATGAATTTGTGTAGCTTTTCCCTGTATTTGTTATTTATATTTGTATTTAATAGATTTATACATTGGTTTTAATCAATTTATGTGTGATTATATTTGTGAATTTATGAGATATTTGATGCTTTTGTGTCTATTTTGCTGTTTCTCTCTTTCCTATCATTCATTTACTTACATGGGAAAATTAGGTTCTTACCTTGGTAATTTTCTTTCCTTTAGTCATAGCAGATGAAGCCATTACATATGGGTTGTGTCCATAAACCAGCAGGGGGAGATAGAGAGCACTCAACTTTTCACAGTGCCTCATGGCCAGCCAGCTCCACTGCCTCTTCAGTATTTGAAGCTTCCAAAGCAGTATGGCAAACCGCAATGGGAATAACATGAACTTTCCTCACAGTGAACGATGGCCCCTTAACAAGGGCATGAACTCAAAAGGAGGGAATGAACACATCCTCCTGGAGGGAATAAACTCGTCCTCCAAAACATAAACTGGAGGGAATGGATTCATCCTCCTATAAGTGAACATGAATCCTGAAGACTGTTTTCCAACTTTCTCCCAAGGAAGGAACTTCAGGAAACAAGAACAGAACCTGAAACAGATTCACAGCATACAGACAATCATACAGGGAGGGCTCATGGCTTCATCTGCTATGACTAAAGGAAAGAAAATTACCAAGGTAAGAACCTAATTTTCCCTTCCTTGTCATCAAGCAGACAAAGACATTACGTATGGGATGTAACAAAGCAATCCCTATATAGGGTGGGAACAGGTCACACCACACGCTAGCACTTGTGCTCCAAAACGCGCATCCCTCCTAGCAGCCACATCCAGCCTGTAATGTCGGGCAAAAGAGAGCTTAGAAGCCCATGTTGCTGCACTGCATATCTCTTGACGAGAGAGTGCTCCAGTTTCAGCCCAAGAGGAAGAAATCGCTCTGGTAGAATGCGCCTTAAAGGCTACAGGCGGAGACCGGCTGGCAAGCAGATAAGCTGAAAAGATAGTTTCTTTGAGCCAGCGGGCAATAGTGGCTTTAGACACTGGAGACCCTCTGTGAGGACCTGATAGCAAAACAAACAGATGATCATAGATCCTGAAAGAGATAGTAACTCGCAGATACTGCAGCAGAGTCCTGCGCACATCCAACAGGTGCAACTTCCCAAAAGATTCTGGAAACTCCTCCTTATCAAAGTAGGGCAAGAAAATAGGCTGGTTTAGGTGAAACGCTGAAACCACCTTAGGCATGAAGGAAGGCGTGGTCCGAACTGTGACCCCGGACTCTGAGAATTGCAGAAATGGGTCTCTACAGGACAGCGCCTGGAGCTCTGACACCCGTCTCGCCGAAGTAATGGCCACAAGAAAAACGGCCTTTAGTGTCAAATCTTTCTCCGATGCTTGCCGAAGCGGCTCAAAAGGAGAAGCCTGCAGGGCCTTCAAAATTAGCCCCAAGTTCTAAGCTGGACAGGGTGCTCGCACGGAAGGCCGGAGCCGAAGCACCCCACTAAGAAACCGTGCCACATCTGGATGAGCAGCTAAAGACACACCTTCAACCTTACCACGAAGGGAGGCCAACGCTGCCACTTGCACCCGCAGGGAATTATAGGCCAAGCCTATTTGTACACCATCCTGCAAAAAGTCCAGAATCGGCGAGACAGGAGCCCACATGGGTGTGATCGCTTTTGAAGCACACCAAGACTCAAACAGGCGCCAAATCCTGGCATAAGCAGGAGAGTGGAAATGACTGTGTTTGAATAGTCTTTGTCCCTCAATTGCGCCCTCTCAATCGCCATGCCATAAGACCAAAGCGGCAGACATCCTCCATGGCTACCGGGCCCTGTGACAACAGGTTCAGTACCAGAGGTAAAGGAAGGGGAGCCTCCACTAGCATCTGTTGGAGGTCCGCATACCAAGGCCTCCTGGGCCAATCCGGGGCGATGAGTGGTGTTTTCCGAGGGCTCTCTTTAAGCATATAATAACAATAAGAAGTCTGTATATATATAGAGAATGCATAAATAAAGAAAGCAAAGGTATTGCTGTTGGCAGACATCAAGTTAAGGTCTTTGGTTTTGTGATTTATTATGTTTGTTACAGCAGAGATCAACCATCGAGGTGGAGGAGCTGAGACCACTACAGATATAACAAATCAGACAAAAGAGTGGCATACAGGCGGAGCGGGAGAGGGTGGCAGCTGTCAGGAGCTGGTCCACGTGCCCAGTGACTGACTCTGTCATTTCCCTGGCTGCCGAGGATGGGATCCTCAGAGCACCTCAGCCCAGAGGGACCTCAACTGCTGCTATTGCTGCCGCCGCAGCCATCATTGGCGCCTCTCTGTCCTCCTCCTTCCAGCGCCTCCACCCCCGCAGCAACATGGCTGGCTTCAAGCGCGGCTACAACCTGGACAAGACCCTAGGCAGGGGTTCTTTGATTTATGACATAGTATTTTTTGTCCTTTGGATGCAGCAGTTGATAGTTTGTTTTGAAAGTACCAAGATGGCAGCTGCTGGGCGTAACCAACTTCAACTTTTTGACATTATGCCATCTCCCGTCTTATTAAAACCTCCTTGGGACTTGCCTGTCTCTAGCCATTGAAAACACAATACTGAAACACCACCCCACACTGGCAGCAATGCAATTGGAGGAATACTGCTCAGTTAAAGAGGGGACACTGTTCTCAAGGAGAGAGGTTTTTTTTCACATCCCCTCAGCCAGTTCTCTACAACTTGAATGAGCACAGTCTTGTACTTATTCCCACTGTATTGTTATTTTTTGTGGGTTCCTGTTAATGGAATAAAGCCCCTTCCTCTTGCTGATCAATTGATGGTTTACTGACTGGTAGCGCTATAGAAATGATTTGTGGTAGTAGTAGTAGTAGATTAGGTGAGCTGTTAAGACTTTTTTTGATCGAGTTTTGTTTAACTTCCTGTGAAATGTTTTTATTTCATGCTTTTATGGTTGGTTGGTTGGTTGGTTGTTTATTTTATTAAGTATGGGGTCCTTTTACTAAGGTGAGCTAATTCATTAGTGCGTGTTAAGTGCTAGGCAGCCCATAGGTATACAATGGTCTGCATGGCATTAAGTGCGCCTTGGTAAAAGGGCCCCTATTTGTTTTGTTACCCTTTCTGAGCATTATCGGGAAGAGGGGCTAAATATCAAATAAAATCAATACATAACTAATTAAATAAATACTTTGTGGGGTGTGATAAGATGTCGGATTAAGCGCAGCACGGTGACATACCATTTTGACATCCTACTAGAGACTTGTTTTTTTCCCGCTGCTAGTTTTCCTCGAGTTATGTGCCATACCAAAAGGAAAGGGGTTGTGAGGCTTCAGCCACTGCCAGTCCACACCTCCTCCTCAAGATAAATCGACGCTGGAACGTTTTGCAGTGCACATTTCACATGATAGAACAGGAGTTGAAGACCCCTCGACAGCCTGCACTCTTTGGGGCTAACATTTCTCTTTCTCCTCCGGAAGTCATCTCCCCACCTTGCCCTACTGGTAGTTGGGCCGAAGTCGAGCTCTCCCTGCACAAGAAAGGCGTGGGTGCAGGGATCTCTGTCAGCGGTGTTCAACCAGACAAGGCGATTGCAGAACCTCAGGAGAAGGGAGCGAGATCAGATTCAGCTCCCTTGGGAGAATTAGTGATGACCCTAGAAGGCATCTGGAGGACCCTACAGGTGCTCACTGAGACTGTGGCAAAAGCTGCTCAAGATACAGCGACATTAGTGAGCAACATAGGTGTTCTTTTTACATCTTTGGAATCTAATAAGCTGGAGTACCCGAGATCAACTCAGCAGAATGAAGGAGATATTAAAGATCTTAAAGCACCATTTGCTTCAGTTGTTAAGGATAACTTGTTTATATATAGGAAATTGGAGCAAGCTGAGAATTTCAACAGAAGATTAAATCTTTGGATTTTGAATTTTTCTAGATCATCAGGACTGCCCCCTGTAGAATTCTTAAAAAAAAGTACCTTATTGGAATTTTGAAATATTCCTCTTCTTCTATTCCACCTCTGAATAAGGTTTACTATATTCCTGTTTCTTCAAGACATACGGGGGACGCTCCTGTGGTTGCAGATCAACCTCAACAAGAGGGTGTGGATTTAAATAACTTGTCAGCTATATTAGAATCCTCTCTCTCTGAGGTGACTGATTGAGGGATGCTTTTGGCATCTTCTGTCTTTGAACAAGATCTAAACGCTGTATTACGGTTCTATTTTCGGAACTCACAGGCTTTGTTCTGTAGGCAAACAGTTTGGGTCTATCAAGATGTGGCAATGTCTACTCAAGACAGGAGAAAGTTATTTTTGGCAATGAGAATGGAGAACCGAATGCTGGGTGCCTCATTTATTCTAGCATACCCTTGTAAATGTTTAATTTGCTATTTGGGGGTAAAATATATTTTGGGGGAGCCTCAACATCTGAGAGCCTTTATGGATGTTAAAAAAAAATCACCACTGGTAATGTACAGTCTGATGGCATTTAAATAGTGTGTTGTAGCTCAATTTAGGGCCTTTGCCTTAACTTGTTTCCTTTATACATCTCCTAAGTATTTCAATTATGCTCCTTCCCTTGTATTGTAGGCTTAAAAAAGGTGCCATAACCAACACCTATAGTAGACACCCTGATGCAGAATTACCCTCAAAATGTTAAGACAGAGAAAGCAACAGAGAAACAAAGCAGGTAGGTGGCTATTTCGTGTAACCTTGCCAGGACTGCTGCTCTTGGCTCATAAGAACATAAGCACATAAGTATTGCCTTACTGGGACAGACCAAAGGTCCATCAAGCCTGGTATCCTGTTTCCAACAGTGGTCAATCCAGGTCACTAGTATCTGGCAAGATCCCAAGTAAGACAGATCTTATGCTGCTTATCCTAGAAATAAGCAATGGGTTTTCCCAAGTCCATGTTAATAATGGCTTAGAGACTTTTCTTTTAGGAAATTATCCAAACCTTTTTTTAAATCCTGCTAAGCTAACTGCTTTTACCATATTCTCTGGCAACCAATTCCAGAGTTTAATTACATGTTGAATGAATAAATATTTTCTCCGGTTTGTTTTAAATGTACTACTTAGTAGCTTCATTGCATTACCCCTAGTCCTAGTATTTTTGGAAAGAGTAAACAAGCAATCCACATCTACCCATTCCACTCCAGTCAGTATTTTATAGACCTCACTCATATCTCCTCTCAGCCACTTCATCTCTAAGCTGAAGAGCCCTAGCCACTTTAGCCTTTCCTCGTAGGGAAGTCGTCCCATCCCCTTTATCATTCTCGTTCCCCTTCTCTGTACCTTTTCTAATTCTGTGATATCTTTTTTCAGATGCAGTCATCAGAACTGCACACAGTATTCAAGGTATAGTTGTACCAACGAGCAATACAAAGGCATTACAACATTCTCATTTTTGTTTTCCATTCCTTTCCTAATAATTCCTAATATTCTATTTGCTTTCATAGCCACCACTGTACACTAAGCAGAGGGTTTCAAAGTATCATCAACAATGACAGCTAGATCCAGGGCCGGTCTTAGGGCGAGGCGACCAAAGTGACCGCATAGGGCCTTGCGCTCAAGGGGGCCCCGCGCGGCGTGCCTCTGCCCCACCCCCAACCGCCTGAATTCCAGTCCCCCTCCCTCTGAATTTTAAAAGTTACCTCGTCGGGTTACAGGCAGCGGCAGGAGTGAAAAGCGTGCGAGCTGCTCAGCGCTTCAGGAGCCTTCCTTTCCCTCTCTCAGCTCTGGTCCCACCCTCGTGGAAACAGGAAATGAGGGCGGGACCAGAGCAGCGATCCCAGCACAGACCCCTGGAGAACCCCATTATCTACCCTTCTCCACTCTGATAAAGGGAGAATTCTAGCAGCCTTATTAGCCTTGGACTAAACTGGAATCCTTGTAGGTTGTGCTACCTTTCTAAGGACCGGCATACATAGATGTAGCAGAAGCTGAGCTATTAGGTTCATATGAGTCCCTTCTTCATATGCCTTATAAAGGGAAATTCATTCAGTTTCATAACAGATACATCCCACCGACCAGAACAGATGGCAGCAGAACAAGGGTTGGGTCTCTGCTGAGAAAAGAAGGCCTCCTCATTCTCTGCATGGTTCTGAGGGAAAACATATTAAACCCCACCACTTACCCCCTACTCCAAGCACTGTGAGCAGCTGTTGGATGAGTCCTGAGAGCGTGATCAGACCTGTGGAGATTGCTGAGCAGAATATCCAGAAGAGACTGGAGAGAGTCTGAAAGGGAAACCAAAGTGAGAAGGGGAAACATGACAGAATGTATATGTGTAAGGGACTCATGGAAGTCAAAAGTGTCTTACTCCCCCTACTAACAGATGGTTACCCTGGCTCCTCTATTAAACTGATGCAGTATATTCCAGCTTACTTAGGAGGGAAATAGGAGGTGGTATAAAATAATGAAGAAATAAAATCCCTGGCAGCAGAAAACTTCAAATGCACCAGGTGGGAAATTTTAGACTAGTCCTGCTGTTCTAAAATCACCTCCTCCTCTGACTGAGGTGCTGTGTTACATGTCATGCTGATTCCAAATGAGGAAGCAGGACTACAAATCCCACAGTGCACAGCAATGAAAGCTCAAAAAGCAGGATTGGTTGCTAGAGCTGCCTAGTAACCCCAGATCCTGCAGGGAGACTGAGTTACACACAGAACTTGATAAATGTGGGATCGTGTTTATATAATGCCTTTCGAATCCTAAGCCTCGGATCTTAATGGACCCTTCTGATCAGCACATCCATCTTAACAGCTTCAGGAGCAAGGCGGGAAAACATCCCTGCCCCTCACTCTTATGGTCTGACCTTCAGCAGGTCAGCGGTCTCTCAAAGCTCAATCTTTCTATCTCATGCAACTGCATTTTAGCATTTCTTAACAAGGTACGTATCAAACAGAGCTAATAATTATTTACAACTTCTACAGCATCAGGCATGCAGCATTCTACCATCAAGGTGTGCACATGAAATGGACAGGGAAGAAGGAGGTTTTCTGCAAGGAATGCTAGAAGGGCAGCAGCATTTATGAATGCAGGGAAGGAGGCAAGAAGCAGCTGACTGGAGAGAGGAGCTGCTGAGCAGGCGGGCAGGAAGGTCTAGGAAACTACCTGCCTCAGTTTCCCAATGAGGCATATATGGTGGCATGTGACTGCTGAAAAGCCACTTAAGGTTGTCAACCAGCTCCAGATTCACTCATATTCACGTTTTACCCCAATGCATGCAGGGGACTTGTAGTTCTGATTTCAAAATTGGATTCCCTAACAAAAGCAAGATTACAAGTCCCTGCATGCATTGGGGTAAAACCTGGACTGGATCAACCCTGACGGGCAAATCTGGAGCCGTTGGCAACCCTATTTCTGATGTTCAAAAAAGACTGAAACTTGATGTACATTTTATGAGCATATACTGTTAAAGAAGAAATTACATCACAACAGAGCAACAATATCTCATAATCCCTCAAGTAATGACAGACAGCTTTATTATAGGTAGGCAGTGATACATTATCTCACTCATGTAAGAAGTTTTATGCTTACTGAAGTTATTTGCTCAGTTAGCTCTTTTCCTAGCAGCCCCTCCAGTGTATGTTTCACTGTATGGGCGCCCTGAGAAAGGATGTCTCCAGGCCTCTCAGGCTCTTTTTTCTGCGCTGACACTGTGGGTATGTGGAAGATGGCACAGGCGAGCATGGCGGCAATGATCACTTGGAGCAGGAGCCGAGAGCTGGAGGGAAAGTATGTCCATGTTGTCTTCATGATTGCCTCACCCTTGGGGAAATAATGCAGAGAAATCTGTGGAAAGAAGAGGCAAAAATATAAAAGCATATCCTTAAAGAAGAGATGAGGTTCCATTCTCCTCTCTGATAAATGCCAGATAATGTAATAACTCAAAATCCACTCCCCCTTACAGATGCAAAATCCCCATTATAAGGATGATTTATTTACTTATCTATTTATTAAGTCATTCTTTCATACCATTGTTCCACAACCCACAGTGCTGGCCAGCAAAACCAAGTAAGGAGAAAATATACATAGATGAAATAATAAAAGGTCACATTAAATAAAAGCAAAAGCAAATGTATAAATTAGCCAACAACAAAGCAAGACCATCACCAGGGAAAAAGAAAACTGGTCACACCAATAATGAAAATCCAAGAAAATCCAGTGACATACCCCATGCAAGTCTAAAAAACCACATCCTTAGACTAGGAAGCATACGTCCAAAAAATGAGAGATGCGTATAGTACAAATAATTAGTACACTGCCCTATGGAAGAGATATTAAATACAACAAAAGCTAAAGGGGCCTTTTTACTAAGCAGTGCTATTTTTAGCATGTGCGTTTCCAACGCACTAGGGCCACTTTTAGCATGGCTGTAAAATGGCTGCAATTTCAATTTTCCCCTTAATGGCCATGTGCCAGTTGGCACAGGAATGCCCATGCTCCGCCCCTGACGTGCCCCCTCCCAAAAATCCAAAAAGGAACTGGAAAGGGGATGGGATTTGATATATTGCCTTTCTGTACTTGAAATCAAAGCAGTTTACATATTATATACAGGCACTTATTTTATTTAGTGCATGGTTTGCATGTGCAAATGTAAAAAATGCAGTGATGCTTAAGCACATCCTGCTTTAGTCCATTTTTGCTGCATTAGGAGCACATTAGCGCCTAATGCAACTTAGTAAAGGAACCCCTAAGTCACTAAGAAGTACCAACAGATCCCATTCACTCCCAGGCAGGAGCAGATGCCTTGACATTTTCTGGAAACAAATTTCACAACTTAATTGCATGTTGAATGAAAGAAAATACCATTTATTGTTTATTTAGAAACTTGAAATACCGCTCTTCCAAACAAGGTCAGAGTAGTGCTCAGGCTAACATAAGGTAGGAAAGAATACCATAAATTCAGAATCACAGAATGCAATCAAACCAAAGAGAAAGAATAAAAACATAAGAAAATAAAAACAAACAAAACCAAAATGCAATTAAAAACCATCAAACAAGAGATGCTGCAACTCAATCACAGCATAATGTACCCAATAATATACAAAATCAATTGAAAGAAAAAACCTGCTCAAACAAACAGGTTTTCAAGGCTTTCTTAAGGGGTGCAAAAAGTTAATAAACAACAAATGTCGCAAGATAGCGAATTTCATAAGCATGGAGCCTAA
The DNA here is from genome assembly GCF_901765095.1 of Microcaecilia unicolor. Taxonomy (NCBI): domain Eukaryota; kingdom Metazoa; phylum Chordata; class Amphibia; order Gymnophiona; family Siphonopidae; genus Microcaecilia; species Microcaecilia unicolor. The sequence continues at coordinate 645,355,755 of NC_044031.1, read as the reverse complement.
AAGAAAAAAAGCAGATTGTCTCTTAGATTCATAATGCGCAGTCCGTGGGGAAAGAAGTACTAGTCAGTGTGCACCTAATGAGTGAAGCTGCCAAGCAGGATAGTAAAAGGAAATTAAACTGGATAAACAGGATGGAGTACCAGAGTGAAAAGCCTTAAAGGCCAAACACAGAATCTTAATTGTATTCACTGGTGGACTGAGAGCCAGTGTAAAGACTTCAGTAAAGGTGAATAATGATCGAAACAGCTTGCTTTATAGAGAAATCTGACAGCTGTATTATGAAGTGTTTGCAAACATTTTAAATTCAGTTTGGGAAGAACCTGCAGAGGCTACATTACAGTAGTCTATGTAAGAAATAACAAAAGGCATGTACTAATGTGTGCAATGTTGAAAAATCTAAGAGTTTCTTCAACGGGTGCAGCCAACGAAGTGCTAAAAAATCAGATTGCAATACTTTAGAAATCTGTTTATGAAAAGAAAGTGCAGTAACCAGGATCACGCCCAAATAATGGAATGAATTAACTGTTGTAACTGAAGTATCAAAAAGAAGAGGTGCTATAGATGGAGTAGTCAGACATCCAGTCGACCAACAAAAAGTGGTCTTATTTTGAATCAAGACCATTTTATGAGCAGAGAACCGAGTAGCCATCTTCTTAAGGCATTCTTGGAGAATATTGAAATCTGGGAAGGAGGAAATAATTGGAAAGACTAACAAACTGCCATCTGCATAGACCAATGCAAAGAGAGTGGGAAGTGGACCAATGACTCCAGGGAAACAGGAGATAAAATTTCAGAGTACCACTTTATTCAATGACTCCACACAGAAACTGTGTTTCGGCCACAGGCCTACCTCAGGAGTCTCAGTTGAGCCTTGTGGTTCAAAAAGAAGTGGAATCTTGAAATAGAGTGATCTTAGATGATCCTTATGGTTCCAAAAAATGGATCTTGAGGTCGAGTGGTCTTGAAAAAGACCTTTGCGATTCCCTGCTGATGTAGCATCTCGATATAATCTGCAGGGAATCGCAAAGGTCTTTTTCAAGACCACTCGACCTCAAGATCCATTTTTTGGAACCATAAGGATCATCTAAGACCACTCTATTTCAAGATTCCACTTCTTTTTGAACCACAAGGCTCATAAGACTCCTGAGGCAGGCCTGTGGCCGAAACACAGTTTCTGTGTCGAGTCATTGAATAAAGTGGTACTCTGAAATTTTATCTCCCATTTCCCTGGAGTCATTGGTCCACTTTCCACTCTCCTTGCACTGTTGTATTCACGTGGGAGTCAGTGTTCATCCACTTAGGTGGATTACTCTCTCCTAGACATAGAACAAGACACCATATTCCTGAATGGTAGTGAGTAAGGGACTGAGAATGATATTAAACAGGAGAGGAGAAAGCAGGGAGCCCTGGGAAACACCACAACCAAGGGATCAAAGTGAAGATGAAGAGGTGCAGTCTTGACATAAAAGAAACATTCAGAAAGGAAGGAAGAAAACCAAGAATGCACTGTTTCTGACAAACCAGTCAGATGATTCAGAAGAAGAGAATGATCAATAAGGTTGAAAGCTGATGATACGTCAAGTTAGGGTTACCATATGGCTCCAGAAAAAGGAGGACGGATTGAGCCAGCCAGGTTTTACTTACATTGCTTTCAATGGAAAGCAATTGCTTTCAATGGAAGTAATTGAGCCAGCCGGGTTTTACTTCCATTGCTTTCAATTGAAGTAAAACCCGGCTGGCTCAATCCGTCCTCCTTTTTCTGGAGCCATATGGTAACCCTACGTCAAGTGATATCAAGAGAACAACTTTTTTCAAAAATAGAGTGAACCTCACTCAATAGGGTTGCTATAATAGTTTCTATACTGTAGCCTTTACAGAAATCTGATTGTCTAGGATGTAACACATGTACCTGATCAACAAAATCAGTTTGCTCAAAAGACCAAATGCTGTCAATTTTGATAAAAACCACAAATTAGAGATAGGTCAATAATTCTCTGTTTGAGCAGGATCTGAGCTAGTTTGCTTCAAAATGAAACGAACTAAGGACATCTTCCAGATGTTAGGCACAATGCCTTCAGCCAAACTAGAGGAAATTATTTTGAGGTATAATGGAAGAAGACCATGACAGGACAGTTTTAACCAAGCCAGAGGGATCAGGTCAAGACAACAAAAAGCAAGCCTCATATTAGATAATGTTTTGGAAAGATAGACAAGGTAAAAACAGACCAATGTGAACAAAACACAGAGGGAGTAAGACTAGGAGGAAGTATGGAAGAACTAGGAATGTGAGAGGTAAATGGTTCATGAAGTTTGGCAAGTTTTTCACAGAAATATGAAGCCAAAGATTCTGTGGAATGCATAATAGAAGCAACAGAAGGAGACTCAGTTGTGATAAAAGTGAGAAAAGACATTTAGGAGGATTATGCGAATGGGCAATCAAATTAGAATAATACTTTTTAGCAGATTGTAACTGAGTATTATACTGCTGTAGGTCCTTACAGACTTGAAGATTAATATTTGAAAAAAACTGCTTGCGCCAGGCCCTTTCTGCCCACCTAACCTGGCGCTTTAAAAGACGAAGACCATGATAGAAACAGGGTTCTCCACAGATGAGAGGGATTAATACAATGAATTGTTGTAAACCACATTGAGCCTACAAAGAGGTGGGAAAATGTGGGATACAAATGCAAAAAATAAATAAATTGGGGCAATTGGTGAACTGGGTAGACTCACTCCCACTACAACCTTTGTTCTGTTTTGCCTGCTCTATGCTCTTTATCTACTTGCTTGCTTTGTTTTGAATGCAATGGGATGACTCTGGGAACTCATCAGCCTGAGTCGAAGAGAAACGGGAGACCGTCCCAGGATAGAGACAAGATGGCCCCTACCCGCCTCACCCCCACCTCACTACCCAGCCAACTGGACTAGCGGTGGTGAGAAGAGATCTTGCAGCGGACAGCAGGCACAGCAGAAACCCACGAAAGGCACCACATGAGGGAAAAGACTCTCTGTTTGCTGCATGCAGAGTGACCTACTAACAACCTTTCTAGTTACCACTTGGAGATGTGACAAAGCCTCATCTAATTCCCAGCACGCGGACTAGGTACTCAGCCTGTGCAGATGCTTAAGCTGAACTGTTGAGAAAAGAGTTGAAGGACGAATAAACCTCACTTGAATGGTAACTAAAATCACTATTCAAGTTAACTCCTTGCTTAGTTACATGCTTTGCTACACACTGACTAGATACTTGAAATAGCCGTCTAGATCAGCATTCTACCTAAGCTATTAGGGTACAAGAACTGAATTATTCAATATTTTCCAGCCCAGTATCTCTCTTCTATAACTTACGCAGAGTACAATCCCCCATCAAATTGCACTGCTTATTGTCTAAGCTGCACTACTTATACTATACTGCGCATACTGTACTGTTCACTGAACACATTGCTTTAATAACACTGCACTGCGTACACTATACTGCTCACATCGCTCTGCATTTAATGAATGCACTATGTACTGCTTACTGTTCAAATTGTATTGCTTATAATGCACTGCTGATACTGTAACGGTTACACACAAATTACAACCACTGTATTGCTTAAATTGTACCACGTATACCATACTGCCTACTGCCTAAGCTGAATTGTTATACTGCAATGTTTAAACCATATCGCTAGCACTGTACTGCGCATACTGTACTGTTTACTGTCAAAACTGCACACAAATCGCAACCAACATGAACACCAAAAAACTATTCATGATAATCTATTTCCTCCCCCTAATCTACCATGCTTGGACCACCCCCAATGTAAATAATAACCTACCCACAATACACAAACCCTACAGACAATCCACTTACAACTCACCAGAACAAAAGAATAATAAACAACTAAAAGGAAAAACAAATACATACGGATACAATCAATAGAAAGAGAAGAAAGGAAACAACAAAACTAAAACTCAAGAAAACAGGCAACTAATAAAAATCAACACATCTGCGACCCAGACTGAATCATACCATCCAATCCAACTGGGATACGTCAACGCCTGGTCAGTAGTAAACAAAACAGATATCATAGACTGAATCACCACGGACAAACTTGACATCCTATTTATCACTGAAACCTGGATCCACGACCTTTAAGATCCCATAATCCTAGCCATTTGGATGCCCAGTCTTCCAATTTCCTAAGGTCTTCCGGCAATATTTCACAGTCCGCACATGTTTTAACAACCTTGAATAGTTTTGTATCATCTGAAAATTTGATGACCTCACTCGTCGTTCTGATTTCCATATCATTTATAAATACCGTATTTTTCGGACTATAAGACGCACCGGACCATAAGACGCACCTAGGGTTTAGAGGAGGGAAATAGGAAAAAAAAAATTTTCCTTTTTCCCAACTCTAAAACCTAGGTGCTCCGGTGCGTCTTGTCCGAATCCCGCCCTCCCCCCAGCCCTGTCACCACTTCTCCCTACTCACGCGATCTTCCCTGGTGGTCTAGTGACGTCGGGGCAGGAAAGAGCCCCCTCTTTCCTGCCCAGCACGCTGCTCTCCATCCTCCTGTATGCATTGCTGCCTGACGGTCTCGGCAAGATTCAAAATGGCCGCCGAGAATTGAAGTCTCGGTGGCCATTTTGAATCTCGCCGAGACCGTCAGGCTGCATACAGGAGGATGGAGAGCAGCGCGCTGGGCAGGAAAGAGGAGGCTCTTTCCTGCCCCGACGTCACTAGACCACCAGGGAAGATCGCGTGAGTAGGGAGAAGTCTACCTTCGGACTATAAGACGCACCCCCCCATTTTCCTCCCAAATTTGGGGGGAAAAAAGTGCGTCTTATAGTCCAAAAAATACGGTATGTTAAATAACATCGGTCCCAGTACTGATCCCTGTGGCACTCCGCTGTTCACCCTCCTCCATTTAAAGAAATGACCATTTAACCCTACCCTCTGTTTTCTGTCCAATAACCAAGTCCTAATCCACACCAGAAACTTGCCTCCTATCCCATGACTCTAATTTTCTCATGAGTCTTTCATGAGGAACTTTATGAAAAGCTTTCTGAAAATCTAGAAACACTACATCAACCGTAGAAATGCCTTAGGTGCCTATCTCTCTCTTCTGCACATGCTTAAGGGAAAGGGGATGGGACTTGATATACTTCCTGTCTGTGGTATTTGCAATTACATTCAAAGCAGTTTACGTAGAGGGGCATAATCGAAAGGGACGCCCAAGTTTTGCTGAGGACGTCCTCGTAAAACGTCTCGGTGGAGGGGTGGGGAAACCAGTATTATCGAAACAAGATGGACGTCCATCTTTTGTTTCGATAATATGGTCGGCGACGCCCAAATCTTGACATTTAGGTTGTCATTACATAAGTACATAAGTATTGCCATACTGGGAAAGACCAAAGGTCCATCGAGCCCAGCATCTTGTTTCCAACAGTGGCCAATCCAGGTCACAAATACCCGGCAAGATCCCAAAAATGTGCAAAACATTTTATACTGCTTATCCCAGAAATAGCGGATTTTCCCCAAGTCCATTTAATAACCATTTATGGACTTTTCCTTTAGGAAGCCGTCCTACCTTTTTTAAACTCCGCTAAGCTAACCGCTTTTACCACATTCTCTGGCAACAAATTCCAGAGTTTAATTGCACGTTGACTGAAGAAACTTTTCTCAGATTCGTTTTAAATTTACTACATTGTAGCTTCATCGCATGCCCCCTAGTCCTAGTATTTTTGGAAAGCGTGAACCGAAGCTTCACATCTACCCGTTCAACTCCACTCATTATTTTATAGACCTCTATCACATCTCCCCTCAGCCGCCTTTTCTCCAAGCTGAAGAGCCCTAGCCGCTTTAGCCTTTCCTCATAGCCATCCCCTTTATCATTTTCGTCGCCCTTCTCTGCACCTTTTCTAATTCGACTATATCTTTTTTGAGATGCAGCAACCAGAATTGAACACAATATTCGAGGTGCGGTCGCACCATGGAGCGATACAAAGGCATTATAACATCCTCATTTTTGTTTTCCATTCCTTTGCTAATAATACCTAACATTCTATTTGCTTTCTTAGCCGCAGCAGCACACTGAGCAGAAGGTTTCAGTGTATCATCAACGACGACATCTAGATCCCTTTCTTGGTCCGTGACTCCTAACGTGGAACCTTGCATGACATATCTATAATTCGGGTTCCTCTTTCCCACATGCATCAATTTGCACTTGCTCACATTAAACGTCATCTGCCATTTAGACGCTCAGTCTCCCAGTGGGTTAGTGACCACTTGGGGAGTAAGGGGAGGTCATCCCCGATTCTCTCCTGTGGTCATCTGGTCAGTTTGGGCACCTTTATGTGGCTTGGTCGTAAGAAAAACAGGACCAGGTAAAGTCGTCCAAGTGCTCGTCAGGGATGCCCTTTTTTTTCCATTATGGGTCGAGGACGCCCATGTGTTAGGCACGCCCAAGTCCTGCCTTTGCTACACCTCTGACACGCCCCCATGAACTTTGGTCGTCCCCGCGACGGAAAGCAGTTGGGGATGCCCAAAATTGGCTCTCGATTATGCCGATTTGGGCAACCCTGTGAGGACGCCCATCTTCCGATTTGTGTCAAAAGATGGGCGTCCTTCTCTTTCAAAAATGAGCCTGATAGTATTTACAGGTACTAGGCTACTCCTCCACTCTTGCTGGCAGGAAATTATATACATATATTCCAGATGCCAATTCCAACAAAGCACGCTCAACAAATCATGCAGAACAGAGATACACAACCAGACATATATAGTAATAGGAGTAAATTTGAGAGAGTGAGATCCTACTCCACATACCCTGGCTTAGGAGTGAGGTTCATTACTGTTATGGTATGAGCAAAACTAACCTATTTGGAGAAACTGCCCCCCCCCTCCCTCGATACACATTCAAAAGACATACAGACTCATACGGGAAGGGTTTTTGACTAAGATCTCTTCTTTTTCAGTAGTAGCTCAAGTTGAGTTACATTCAGGTACAGAAAGTATTTTCCCGTCTCAGAAGGCTCACAATCTAATGGGCCGATGCTCAAAATGTAACCCTGGTGCTAGAGACAATTAGCACCAGCTTAGAGCTGGCGTTAGTGAGTGCAGAATGCTTAGAGGGCTCTAGCAGGGAAGTAGATAATGAGGCTCATTTTCAAAGCATTTAGACTTTGGAACTTTGTAAGTCTAAGTGCTTTGAAAATACGCCTCCACGTATGCGCCAAAGATTATTTATTTATTTTATTTGTTACATTTGTACCCCACATTTTCCCACCTATTTGCAGGCTCAATGTGGCTTACACAATACCGTAAAGGCGTTCGCCAAGTCCGGTTGAGAACTAATACAAGGTTATGTTGTAAAATGTGTTATTCACAAATAGCCTGCAGATGTAGTCAAACGGATGTTAATGAGGTCATTTCCTATTCTCCTCCCAATGGTCAGAGACTAGCACACAAAACAAAGCCGCCCTTAAAAAAAATTGAAAAGCTTATATTTAAATGCGCAGAAAACAAGCACTAATGTGTGCTTTTTAGATTTGCTTGGCGCATGCACACAGAAGCTGAGAGTACCATGAAACTCTTCTGCACATGTGCCAAGCATGTCACCCCCCCCCCCCCTTGTTTTTGTTTTTACAGCGCACATATAATTTGAATACCATTTCCTTTGAGCATTGGCGAAGTAGTTTCCTGCGCTGTTCTGGCAGTATGGGTTCTGCGCTGTTGGCTTTACCATGGGAGTTTTGAGCATTGGCCCATGTTAGTACCTGAGGCAACGGAGACTTAAGTAACTTGCAGTGGGATAGTTATTAAGGTGCATTACAGACGTAACGTATGTCATTAAGTTACCGTTAACTCACGTTAATCTAACACTGTACTGAGTTATACAGTAATGAGATGCAAAGCAGTCAAATGTATGCTAAACACCTGACTGCTGTGTAAATTGAATAACGCAACGTGTGGTGTACACTATAAGTTGCATTATTCCTGGAAAAATAAATGACAGTAAAAACCTGGCATTAATTTTTCCCTGTCCAGGAGAACTGAGCCTCAAAGCCGCAGCAGCCCAATGCTCCTGGTGTTTTCTTGAAGGGGCCAGCCAAATAACCAATGCCCTCCTACCTGCCAACCACAACTTCCCTCTCGATGCCCTGAATCAGTTTCCCACCTCCTGAAGATTCTCCCCTAATCAATTTTCATCCTACCCCAAAGACCCTCCTTTTGCCAAAATCCTCCCCACCCTCCTATAAGCCCCCCTGAGCCTACCTCGCAAAATCTTAGGTGTCTAGTGTGGTTGGGGCAGGAGTGATCTCCAGTCGCTTCTGCTCCTTGTTAGCGCCTCATTCAAAACGGTGCCGGTGATCCCTAGTGGTAGTCTCACAGTATTACCGCTAGCCCTGATGCTACTGCAGGTTAATCACTCCCTTGGGAAATCAATGTTCAGTAAAAGCCCAACATTTACAGTTCCTCAATAACTACCCCCACTTAGTTGCTTACAATTTACTGCTAGGGATAAATTGGAAATGGTGTATACTTCATGGAGCAGACTTTCCAATGTATTTTTTTTTCCTTCACTTACCCTGCCAGCTTCTTGCCCTCCTTTCTTCCTTCCCTCTCGCCCTCCTTCTCGCCATCAAAGCCTGCTCCCCTGTCTAGGAAAGACCTTATTTTAATTCAGGCAGCCTGGCAAGGCCAGCCCCAGGCACAGCTCTCCAGCTGGTAGGCCTTGTTGGCTCAATGTCTTTTCCTGATGGGGGCAGGGGGGCACATCACAGGCTCAGAGGGATTGCGTGGGGCAGGTGCCAGCATGGAATTTTTAATCATCCTGGTGTTTTAAAAATATAAAAATAGCATAAACAGTTGAAGAGAGATCTCAGGGAGAGGACAGAAGCAACAAAAGGCATCTAAAGTATTAATGCAGTGGAAACAGCCAAAAAGACAGAAACGCGAATTCAAAGAGACTTAAGAGACGAGAGTACTGGGGTGTTCGCCATAATGAGAAAGGAAAACGAATACCCAGACACAGGAAATCAAAAATATGCAGATAAGAAAGGCAGGAGATGCACAAAACAAACAAACAAACAGAGGGTAGCTTAGAAACAAACATAGCAATCTGACATGGTGAAGAGCTGCTTCAGTACTCTCCAGTGTCTGTATTCTCTGGGATAAGCCAGGTCAGTGGTCAATCAACTCCTCCCCACATGCATTTGGAGACCTGAAGTTCTTGCAAGTCTTACAGCAGTGAGAGCATCAACCCATAAAAAGGAACTGCATTAGATAATTCTTACCTATCACCTATGTTTACTAAGCGGCACTATGGGCATTAGCATTTTTAACACGCGTAAATGTTTTACACGCGTTAAACGCTAACGCGCCCATAGAAATGTATAGGCGTGTTAGCGTTTAACGTGCCTTAAATTTACAGGCGTGTTAAAAAAGCTAATGCACCTTAGTAAACATACCCCCCCCCCCCCCCATATGTTAACCATCTCTCTGACCTCATGTTTCTAACTCCTCTTACTCTCTTAGCTATTTATAGGTTCTATCTTTGCTTATACCCTACATTGTCAATTAAAGTGTTCTATTACATATTGTGTTGACATTGTAAGTAGTATACTATACCATACTTCGTATTGTTATTTGAATATTTTTACTGATGTAATTGTCTATTGCTCATGTTTGATTTCTTCTTATTGTACATCGCCTTGAGTGAATTCTTTCAAAAAGGTGGTAAATAAATCCTAATAAATAATTCCTACCCATACAGTATAAAGGATGGGGCCTCTGAGCCCGGGGACAAACTCCAATAGCTCTGTTTGGCAGAACCTGCCCTCTCTAAAGCTCTGCTGATGGGAAAAACACTTGCTCTGTAAAGGGTGGAGTGGCAAGGAAGGGGAGGAGCAGCAGCTGTGCTAAGAACTGTCATTTCACTAATATCCCAACTCTAGGGAAGGGAGGAGGGAATCCGAACAAAGGACGGAAGCAGACCCAATTACACATGCCAGCTTCTCACTGCAAAAATAAGCTGTTCCAACTGAACAGCTTTGCTGAATAGATATAAATCACTACTATTTCTTCACTGTAAATGAGATAATAAAACCTCCTTGTGAACTCAGTCCTCCTAAAGATCCCTGAAACTCTCCTGGTAAGAACAGCAACAAGTTCCTCTGAGCAGAGGGTGGAACTTGAACCAGGCAGGGTACTCAGATCTAGAAAATGGGCACAGTATCCAACTATAAAAGAGAACAGAGGTGATCCAGAGAAATAGAGAAAACACAGCCTGTGCAAACCAGCACCAAGGCACTCACCTTGTCTCGGTCCTTCACGTGTGGCTCTTGCTTCGGCAGCAGCTGTGCTCTGCCACTATGGAGGATATAGTTTCAGAGACACTCCCTCCAAGAATCATGGGACTTGGAGTTCCAAGCTACAGAATAAGCCTGCCTCACAGTTCTATCATGATTTAGAAAACGTTTTCAAGACATGATAAAGGCTTTAACATTCTTGATCCCCCTGCAGTACACATGGCTGCAATTATCTTCATACAGATCTTTAAATTCAGTGATGAAAAGGCTAGATTAAGGCAAAAGTTACATTCTCTGGTGGAAGGGGCAAGAGGAAATTATTAAAACACTTCATGTAAACTAGGTAAGCAGTCCACCAAAACACATATGTAACTTTACTCACTCAAAAAAGATTGCCTAGCAAGTTGTGCAAGCTTTTTTTCTTTTTGTTTTAACAGGAAGGTTAATTCTCCCAGCAGTTCAGGTTCAAATTGCCTTGGCTTTGAGACACAGCATGTTAGCAACATGCAGGCTCCCACTCTTAGGAAAAAATGAAGAGTGGACTATCCTCTGCTCATACTTTGCATTTCATATTGACCAAAAGATCTATTAAACTTAGAAACATAGAAAAATGTAGGCAGATAAAAACCATACAGCCTATCCAGTCTGCCCATCCATGCCATCTACTTTGTCACTCCCTTAGAGATCCTATGTATTGTCCCAAGCTCCCTTGAATTCAAATACTGTTTTCCTCTCCACCACTTCCACAGGGAGACTGTTCCACGAATTCACTGCCCTTTCCGTGAAGAAGTATTGCCTCAGGTTACTTCTGAGTCTATCCCCTTTCACCTTCCCTGGTTCCAGAGCTTCCTTTCAATTGAAAAAGACTTGCCTCATGTGTTTTATGCCACGCATTTAAATGTCTGTATCATATCTTCCTTCTCCCACTTTTCTTCCAAAGTATACATATTGAGATCTTTAAATCTGTTCCCATACACTTTATGACAAAAGCCACTTAGCATTTTAGTAGCTGCCCTCTGGACCGACTCCATCCTGTTTATATCTTTTTGAAGGTGCGGTCTCCAGAACTGTATTATTTAATTCTTTGTATATTCGCTTCAGTGACAAGTGCTTTACGTTTTTATTCCTGGGTTAGGTCTCAGACTTCGGTGGGGGGGGGGGAGGGGGATCGCTAGGGATTTCACAGCTATCATTGAACAGCGATGACTGGTGGACAGACTTATTGATTTTAAAAACTTGTACATACTGCTAAGGTGGAAACCCATTCAAAGTGGTTTACAGCAAGAACATCATACAAAAATTCAGAGTCTCTATGAGCCTGTTCTCAAAAGGACCTGCGGTACAAGGAAGATCTCTGCAATGGCTGGTCAGAACCCAGAGAGGCAGGTCCGTCACTAGACAAAATAGTGCATCTTTTGAGCTCACGTGCTTGTGGAATCAAAGACTCAGTCAAATGGGCAGCACTGCATCAATCTCCCTGGTCTGGTGCCCAGGACAGTCTCCTTGTGTGCTCAGAAAAAAAAACCACCAAATATCACACCAAGGAACATAACCAAAGAAGAATGATAAAACAGATGCTGTATTTCTAAAATCTAATTATGGGCAAACCAATATAGACTAAAATTGAATCCCTCCAAGACCAAGCTGCTTTGGTTCGGTGTTCCTAATTCATCTTTCCCTGGTAGTTTGGCCTTAAATACCTGTGATTCTCTTTGTATTGATAATTCATCAAGGGATTAGTGCACGCTGATCAGCACACTACTACGGGACACCTCAGCGCGTCCTACGGCAGTGCTTTTTAGCACGTGGCAGGCACAGGCTAATGCCTACCACTGCTTACTAAAAGGGCCCCTAAGTGTTTTAGGAGGTTAAAAAGAAGCATTGCTGGAGGTGTGTTGAGACGTGGGGATTAAAGAGCCCACCAGTAGTACATAGTAATATATGTAACTTTGTAAGTCTATGTGCTTTGAAAATGATCCTCAATAAGTGCAGGTAGTATCTTTTCATAATCAGCTACAAGGTATATGTGTAACTTGCAACACTGCCAGCAACTGGAAATCGTCTCCTGACTACAAATTAGAAATGTATAGACTTCAGCCTGATGTAAAAATATGTGGTATTACTGAAACCACAAGAAGTCAGGTACTGCCTACAGTACAACCCCAGAGAAACAATGCATTTCCTCTTGTACTGGGGGGGGGGGGGGGGGGGGAATATTAGAGACACACAATTCCCAAAACTGAATGAGGAAATAAAATTTTCCACTAAAGAATGAGCTAGACAAGTAGCATATAATCTGAGGAAGGAGGACAAACTAACATGGAGGGGCATAATCGAACGTCGCCGGCGATCTATGTTGGCGGCAGCGCTACAGCTGGCCGGCCATCTTTTTTTTCAATAATACGGTTTAGCCCGGCCAAATGCCGTGGAGTTCGCCGGGTTTGAGATGGCCGGGTTTGTTTTTCAGCAATAATGGAAAGTTATGTCGGCCATCTCAAACCCCGGCCAAATTCAAGGCATTTGGCCGTGGGAAGAGCCAGCATTTTTAGTGCACTGGCCCCCCTGATATGCCAGGACACCAACCAGCCACCCTAGGGGTCACTGCGGTGGACTTCAGAAAAGCTCCCACGTGCATAGCTCCCTTACTTTGGGAGCAATTTATGAAGTCAACTGCAGTGCCCCCTAGGGTTTTCCCGGTTGATGTCCTGGCATGTCAGGGGGACCACTGCACTACAAATGATGGCTCCTCCCATGACCAAATGGCTTGCATTAGGATGTTTTTGACATGGACGTCTTTGGTTTCGAAAATCGCCGAAAGTCAGAAACGTCCAAATCCAAGGACGTCCAAATCTAGGGACATCCAAATTTAAGGATTTGGACATCTCTGATGGTATTTTCGAAACGAAAGATTTTTCGAAAATACGGGTTTCCCTGCCCCTGGATTTCGCCATTTTGCAAAAACGTCCCTTTCGAAAATGCCCCTCTCTGTCACTTATGGAGGTTCTCAGGTTACTCTGGGGCTCATTTTCAAAAGACAAAAATGTCCAAAAAGTGTCATAAAGCAGCATTTGGATGTATTTCTTCTCAAAACGTCCAAATTGGTATTTTCAAAACCTGTTTTTTCAGACATTTACCTATGCAATTCATGTGCAGTGCATCCAAATAACAAGAGGGCATGTCAGGGGTGTTTTGGCAGTGGGATTATGGTGGGTTTAGGGTGTTCCTAATATTTGGAATTTTATAACCATAATGGAACAAAACGAAAATGTCTAGAGCGAAAACTTCAACGTTTTGATCTAGACCTATTTTTAGAATAAAGCATAAAAAGATGCCCTAAATGACCAGATGACCACTGAAGGGTATCAGGGACGACTCTGCCCATTACTCCCCCAGTGGTCACTGACCCTTCCACCCCCCAAAGATGTGAATAAAAACAGTACTTACCAATCTCTCTGACAGGTCCATGCTTTGTGGAGATGTACTAATGTGCAACACTACTGAAGAACCATAATCCAGTAAGCCAGTAGGATATCAGGCCAAAATGTAAGGCTGAATCCAGTGGGTTTGATATTAGGACAATCTGATTAATTTGGGGTTTCCAGTGCAGGGGAATGCTTCTTCTTCCACAAGATGGGAGTCACAGAATTAAAGGCCCTCCTTCAATATTGGGTGCAAATGGAGGTACCCTTTTTGCATTGGCACAATAGAGTTTACAAGATGTTAAGCTAACTCTTAAAAGGAAAAAAAAACATTCTTGTCAGTTTGGGACTGGTACTTACAGTTCCTTCTGGTCGAGCTCGCAGCCTATTATTAAACCAATTGGATTTGTAATGGAGAGACTAGTTGTGGATCTTTGGTTGCCCACTATCTGTAACTCAGTTCAGCATAAGGGTGGTGGAAGGGGGCAGGATAGCTGTTGGGGTTAAAAGGAAAGAGGGTAGGTTATGGACTCCCGGGGGTTATAAGAAGCCAGGCCCTCAGTTACTTTAAGACATGTTAAACGTGTTTAAACAGGGGAGTGGGATAATTGTATGAGAAAATATATAAAAAAAGGAAAAGCAAGGAGGGACAGGGGGAAAAATCTGTACATGATCAGGAATGTCTGCTGTTATTGCTATGCAATGGTTACGCTGATTTGTGATTTGACTTGTTGTATATTTAACAGTTGTGCTAATAAATTGATTTCAAACATAAATCGATGGCCCCAAAAGAAGATAGCCATTCTGAGCAACCAATCTAAACACAGAACCTAAGAAAAGAACCACTTAATATCCATCCTATCATACCAAAACAATCACATGCCACTGATTCCATAGAGAAATAAAGGAATCTGGGAAAGAAAATAAGAATAAAGATAAATTAAAAATAATAATTATAACTGGGAGAAAAAATAAATGAATAGAAGAATTTAAAAAATATAGAAACAACTGTATCAGATGAAATAAAATAAATGAAGCCCCTACAAGAGCTATCATTAGGAGTTGATGCCTTATGAATCATAACACAAGGAAGCAATGACAGGCTCATATCTTCATCAGAATCTCCCCTTTGGATTTTTAACAGTCAGAAGATTTGTGGAGATATCTTCACTCAAGTGATATGCCTGGAACAAAAGTAGTACTATTTTAGTAGAAATGGCAAAACAAATCAACCCTCTGAGTTACCTTCCATTGCCAGACTTTCTTCAGGGAGGCTAGCACATGAATGTTCATTTTGGGCTAAATCAACAGAAGCTGCTGAGGAGACAGTAAACCTGAGTTGCTGCTGAGGAGACAGTAAACTGTGGGCTCTCTGAGATCTTTCTTTTCTTGGCCCTCACTTCTTTCCAAGGAGTCACAAGTTCTTTGTCAGGGGAGGGGGTTTCCTTTTGACATGATAATTGTTAAAACACCTCAAAACACCGTTGAACAGAAGATATAATGAATATAGGGGCTGACCAAATTTTGGTTCCAGTGCTGAAACAAGCCTGAAATTTGAAGTAGGTTGTTTCTATTTTGGTTGCAAATGCCAGTACATTTTTGACTCAAATTGAAACCCCCCCCACCCCAACCAAAAGCAGGCCCCATTTTGCCCCCGAAGGAAAACTGGGCCCACTATGCCCCATCTGAACAAAAGCGAGCTCCCACCCGTAACCCCCCCCCCCCCCCCCCCAAGCTCACCTTACAAACCTGGGAAGTTGTGGCAGCAATTTTGACGCGGGGCTGGCATAGGAATGGGCAAGAGTGACAGGGAATTGCTCCTGCTCCGACGAGGCCACTAGATCACCAGAGTTTGTAAGGTAGGTCGATGGGGGAACCCGCTTTTATTTGGGAGCCAGAGGAGGGCCTGTTTTTGTTTGGGGGTGGGGCAGTGATGCTGGACTGCAGCCTGCTTTAGCTTGGATGCGACGGGGGGGGGGGGGGGAGGACCGAGTGAGGCTTGTTTTTATTTGTAAGGGGCATGGTGGTACATTTTCAGTTTTGACCGAAACCAAAAATAACAGTTTTGTGCACCCTCTAAATAAATATATACAAACTGAAGACCAAAAGGGAAATGCCTTTTGACCTTCATATAGTTGGGCTGAAGCCAAGTAGTAAACGATTTGAAACTTCTCCATTTCTCCAATGCAAGCACAGAGATATCTGGAAATATTTTGATAGGCTGCCCTTTACATTTCAGAATAGGCTTATTATGAATTTTGTTTTTAAATTTTCTTTCTCTTGAAAGAAGTGGAAACATACTACTGTTGAAAGTGGATCTCTTACTGAAAGTGACTTTTTATGCCTCACCCTATGAGCTGTGTCTAGTTTCACATGGGAACTTGTATTTTTACCAATATTGTAAATTTTAGACCATTTTGTACGTCTTCTACATTATGTTTCAGGTACTCCAATAATACGTACATTAGATCTACACTGATTTTCTAGGTCTTCTTGCTTACTTTCTAAAAAATCCATTAGTTTGTTCTAAATGCTTCATGTTCAAGTGTACAGCGCTGCGTACATCTAGTAGCGCTATAGAAATGATAAGTAGTAGTAGTAATTTTAGAGTAAAGGAAGCCCTTATGTGGAAACATGACCCCCTAGAGGTAGTAACATGAGACAACCACTGGGGGGGTTGCCAGTGCCATTTTGGATCCCGGGGCCAGCAGTGCAGGAGTGATTGGGGATTGCTCTTGCCCCAGACCACTAGACCATCAGATACAAGGCCCACAGGCCCTTGCTGATGGAAGGAGAGACCTTAGGAGGGGCTGGGGAAGTGTGATCGGGCCTGGGGGTGGGAGGCTTAGATCAGTTCTGCAGCTCCTTTAAAGTGAGGCCCGCTTAGCTGGGGTTATTTTACTACCAATAACACCACTTGCACCCAAGTTGCGTTATGGTTTTTACGTAGTAATGAGCTGCTTTACACGTAACCCGCAGCGATGTGGTGCTAAGTCCTTTAGGTCAGTGTTTCCCAAGTCGGTCCTGGAGTACCCCCTTGCCGGTCAGGTTTTCAGGATATCCATAATGAATATGTATGAAATTGATTTGCACACACTGCGTCCATTATATGCAAATCTGTTTAACGCATATTCATTGTGGATAACCTGAATGGCAATGGGGTACTCCAGGACTTATTTGGGAAATGCTGTTTTATGTAACATATAACACAACTATCTTAAGGTCTAATACAGCTTGGTAATTTCCCCCTCCCCCTTAAAAAGTTCAATTTCTTTTTTATGAGAATAGCAATTCCAGTAGTGCAGAATACTTTATTCACTGTAACCCGCTCAGAAATTTGGGATGGAGCAGGCTATAAATATTTTAATTAAAAAAAACAAAGGTTCAAAAGTTGCTCCTTTGCATTCGCTACATTCGTCATAAACACACCCACACACAGGTTGGAAAAAGAACAGCATAAGTCATCTTCTGTATATATTCGCCACTTACTATATTTATTAATTTTGGCATCACACATACAAATTGTCCTGCAAAAAACGCCTCCCACTTATACTTCTAATTCTAAATCTTATAATAACCTGTACTGGACTGGAGGAGAACCGACCCCTTAACCTACGTCACTTCCAGTTGTAACACTATCACTGGAAAGCACTTACCCTAAACATCAGAGAAATGGCGGGAACTGAGGGAAGAACATTTTTACCTAAGTGCTTTCCCCGACATCCCACGCGCTGGAGCTACTCATTCCACTCACTGAACAAATTCAATAAAAAAATTATTGCAAATAATAATAATAAAAAATATTCTTCTTGTCGCTTCTACGTCATAGGTCACGGGCGAACTAACAGGAAGTACGAACCCGGAAATACGTCACAGAATCTGCGCGATTCAGAGCTTAGCGGGACACCGGGAAAAAAAAATCGCTGCGCTTGCGCAGTTCAGATTTCAACGCGCGGGCCCAGCGGAGGAACGCTTCAAGCTGCCTGTGGCGCGTGGCAGCGACACGCTAAAGAAAGGACCTATTCGTGTCCGGTAGAACCGAAACGGAAGGAGGCTTGGGTAGCAAAACCGGACTCGGATCGGCCTGAAATATGTCCCTTATCTGCTCTAGTGAGTGTCGCTCAGGGACTCTCAGTTGTGGATTCCCTTCTTTCCGGATAGCCTTTTTCCCCCACATAATAACCCCGTGAAATTTTTCCCTCCTTCCAAACTCCCCCCCTCCCGTCTTTTATTCTGCCTCCATCCGTTGTTTAGCTTCCACTCGTCATAGCTGCTACACATCAAATTCCTCCCTCCTCTGTGTGTGTCTTCCCTGCCATATAATAACCCTTCCACTGTGTATCATCCTCCCTTTATGGCGACTCCCTGAATATCTTCTTCCAGCATAATAAACCCCTGATATGTATTCCTTTATAATCGCTGTATGTTGCCTTCATTACATACCTTCCCATAATATACCCCCTTCAGCTGTATATTCACTTTTTCCGTCCCCATGTAATCTCTAAAACATAACCTCTCGTTTCCTGATGTATCCCCTTCTTCCATAGCGACGCCACTTCTCGCTGCGTATCCCTAGAGCTGATACAATACTATGATAGTTTTTTTTATTTCTTTTCATTCTCAGAATATTCCTCCTCCCTCCAAGGGAATATCCCCTCTCCAGGAATAGATTTCCAAAAACTTTATTGGCATAATATTTTTTTAAATGTGTTCCCAAAGAATTAACACTTGCTATATATGTTGTGTTTTTTCCCCATTAATTGCATTGGTTCTCTGTCATTCAGTGCTTCGTTTTTGCTTTTGGATCTGTTTTTTAACATAGAAAACGAAAGCCATTGTGCACTTAACCCTCCATTGCCCCTGGTACAAAATAAGTACCTGAATATATGTAAACCGCTTTGCATGTAGTTGCAAAAAACCTCAGGCGGTATATCAAGTCCCATTTTCCCTTCCCTTTTTCAGTTGTAGCTCAAAGTGAGTTATACTAGCTAGATTCCTGTTCTGGAGAGTTTACGATCTAAGTGTACACCTGAGGCAATGGGGAGTTAAATGACTTGCCTAAAATCACAAAGAACCACTGCTTGGTTCTCAGCCCGATGCTCCAACCATTAAGCTACACCTCTGAATTTTGAATTAGTTAGAACCTATCCATGGCCTACTCTTATTGTTTCTAAAGAGTTGTCTAGAAGCTGAGGTACCATGGACTTCCATTATTTATCTGCCGTCATTTGCTATGTTACTATGTTGCACACATAATCTGTAGATGCAAATTACACAGTCATGTGTGGAGGACAATTTTATAATAGGGCATCTGGTTTAAGAGGTCAAGTGGATGTCTGCTTAGGTGCTGTTGAGCATATATATATAAATGTTCACACCTAGATTATTCAAGTGCATGAGTAATTAGTATGTTCTATAATCTGTGCATGTACTTATGAACTCTGCCCAAACTCCACCCCTGTACATGCCTACTGGCAAAGAATGTGCCATTGTGTCATTGTGCATGCTTTTATTATGTTGGTCACTATTTTATAACAGGCCATTTATATGCATATATGACCACATGTGCATGAAAATTACTATAAAATTAGTTTGCATGCTTTCCAGCTAGGCAAATGAACCCAAGTTTCCTATACAACTGCAAGCCCCCCCAACACCATCTTTTTAATAGTACTTGCCAGTATTTATTCTTCCTGTCTATGTTTGAGCACTGTGAGGGAAGCTTGCCCTGGCCTCTAGTTTTATGGTGGAACAGTGAGTGTGTATTTGAAGCTTGCATTCTTCTTTCCCATGCTTTATCTATTCCATGGTGGGGCCATATATATATGTGTTTGGAAGCTTGTACTGCTGCTGCCTTCTCTGTAATGGGACAGTGTAGGTAAAGGAAGCTTGTACTGCTCATGCTGTGCCTGTTTCATGTATTCAGTTATGTTTTTGTAAATATAAAGGTCAACAAACAAGATGTACATGGTTCATATAATAATATGTTCGTGGCTAGCTTTCAAGAGTTAACATCTCTTTTGATTAGAGCATCACTGTAGCTCGGGGCAAGTCTCTTAACCCTCTATTGCCCAAGGTACAAAATAAGTGCCTGTATATAATCTGTAAACCACTCTGGGCCCTGTTTACTAAGCTGCGCCATAGGAATATATGGGTATGTCTAATGTTAGCGTGAGCTAAAAACGCTAGCACACCTTAGTAAACAGGGCCCTTAAGATTGTAACCACAGAAAGACATCCCATCTCCTTTCCCGTTCCCTTTGAAAGCTAGACCAAGATGTATGCATGTTAGCTAGAATGCATCATCTCATCAGGCCACAGCTTTGAAATGTAGTCCAAGATATGTATATCAGCTAGAATGCATAGACATAACTATCAATAAACATGGTAGCTGCAATACTTGTTTACATTAACTGAGCTGGAAAGTAATATGCTTAATCGGGTGTCTTTTGATGGCATAGATAAAATTAAGAATGATTTCTCTTGAGGATTGGTCAAGTGTTTGGCAGTTAATATGGCATGCAAAAGAATACAAAAATCCTGTTGAGAGTTTGATGGAATCCCATGAGATCAGCCTCTATCTCCATGGTAACACTCTTCCAGGGGTGGAGACAGTGCTCACATTCTCCTGGTTTGTTTATTCTGTCTATATATATTTATATGATCTATTTTATTTGTTTACTAGTAAAACAGGCCTGTTTCTGACACAAATGAAACAGGCGCTAGCAAGGTTTTCCTCAGAGTGTGCATGTTTGAGAGAATATGTGTGAGATTGACTGTGTGTAAGAGAGAGAGAGTGCATATGCGAGTGTGTGTGTGAGAGAGAGAGAGAGAGAGACTGCTGGGTGCGATTGTGTCTCCTCTGTCCCCCCCCTCCAGCCACCCACCGATGCTCTTCTCTCCCCTGCCCCCCCCCTCCAGCCACCCAGCGAGTCTCCTCTGTCCCCTGCTCCCCCTCCAGCCACTCAGCGATTCTCCTTTTTCCCTTGCGCCTCCTCCAACCACTCAGCGAGTCTCCTTTTTCCCTTGCCCCCCTCCAGCCAACCAGTGAATCTCCTCTCTCCTGCCCCCCCTCCAGCCACCCAGCGATTCTCCTGTGTCCCCTGCCCCCCCTCCAGCCACCCAGCGGTTGTCCTATCTCCCCTGCCCCCTCCAGCCACCCAGCGATTCTCCTCTGTCCCCTGCCCCCCCCTCCAGCCACTCAGCGATTCTCCTTTTTCCCTTGCGCCTCCTCCAACCACTCAGCGAGTCTCCTTTTTCCCTTGCCCCCCTCCAGCCAACCAGTGAATCTCCTCTCTCCTGCCCCCCCTCCAGCCACCCAGCGATTCTCCTGTGTCCCCTGCCCCCCCTCCAGCCACCCAGCAATTGTCCTATCTCCCCTGCCCCCCTCCAGCCACTCCTCCACTTTAATCAGCATATATTAAATTCCCCCCATGTGCTACAGAAAAGCACCGAGCACATCCTATATAATAAAACGCACCGCCAATGTTCTGAAGCTGTAGTTCCGGAACGTTGCAGGAATGCTTCAAGGCTTGAAGGCTTCACTTTCTCGGCTTCAGAACGTTGGAGGTGTGTTTTATTATATAGGATTAGGATTTATTTACCACCTTTTTGAAGGAATTCACTCAAGGCAGTGTACAATAAGAATAAATCAAACATGAGCAATAGACAACTACAGCAGTAAAAATATTCAGATAATACAGCATAGTATACTACTTACAATGTCAACACAATATGTAATAGAACATTTTAATTGACAGTGTAGGGTATAAGCAAAGATGGAGCATATAGATAGGTAAGAGAGGAAGAGAAGTTAGAAAATAAGGTGACATTTAAAGAAAGTTGTACATGAGGTCAGAGAGATGGTTAACATATAGATAGGTAAGAGAGTAAGAGAAGTTTGAAAATAAGGTGACTAATTTAAAGAAAGGTGCACATGAGATCAGAGAGATGGTTAAATATTATATCAGCTAGGGTAAGAGTGGATAAACATGTCCTGCTGCAGTATGTGCAGCCAGTGTCACTCCTTGTGTGTGTGAGTAAGACTAACAAGTTAGTTACTTCTTCCATTAAAGGCCTGGTTTTATCTCTCTTTTTAGCTGATGAAATGTGTTAGCATGTTTGCGTGTAAACTGTTGGAATTCCCTTACATTATGGTTTTTATGTGTGTGTGTTTTTCACCTTAGCTGCATCTCTGTTTTTAATTTTTATTTATAATTTATTTTGTTGTGCTTTACTAAGGGATGCTGCATTCTTTTTTTTTATTTCTTGTGCTTTTGGTTTTATGGTTTATTTGGGTTAGTTTTATTGTGTGTACTTCTGTCTATAGATCGTCTACAAATTGTGTTTTAATTACTGTTTCTTGCTTTGACTATAGCACTAAATTTATGTAACAGTTTTCATGGAGCTCAGCTCTATTACTGGGGAGAGAGGTTTCATCACTTTGCTATTGAATAGAGTTGTGTGAGGAGACAGGCTGTGCAGAAGAAACTTGTCTGGGAGCTGAGGATGAATTCATTAGTTTTGTATATCTGCTTGGTTTCAGAAGGTGGGGTTGTGAAAACTTCAACAAAGTGGAAAACTACATCCAAGAAGCAGTGATGATTAAAGGTGTATGTTTGAGATTGGGGATGGTTGAGAGGAGATGATCTCTGTCTTACCATATTATCTTTGTGCATTTATTCCCTAGTTTCCAATGAGGTCCCAGAGCACCCCTGTGTGTCTCCAGTGTCCAATCATGTTTTTGAGCGGCGACTGATTGAGAAGTACATTGCAGAGAATGGCACAGACCCAGTGAACAACCATCCCTTGTCAGAGGAGCAACTAATAGATCTCAAAGGTAAGAACTGGAAGAGAAATTACTGAAAAGGAGAATAATCCATCCATGGAGGTCAGGTCTTGTGATGTCACTGAGAGGAAAGAATACCAGCCATTGATCTTGAAGATGCTGGAGATTTTTGAGGGTCAGAGAAACTCCTTAGTTACATGCCGTTAGACCTTGAGGAGATGTGGGGGGGGGGGGGGGGGGCTGGTAGTCAGTTCCTTCTTGAGAAACAGCTCCGTGATCTCAAAGGGGGAAGTAGGAGCTTGTATGAGTGGTTGATATGTACCTGGCCCTTTTTCTGGAATTCAGCTCTTCATCACTGTGCATTTAGTCAAAATCTGCTTCTGCCCCACATGGCATCCAAGATCATTACTTTCATATGTGCACAACAAACCCTTTTGAAGTCGCCCCCCTTCCCCCAAGAGACACCACAGCCTTATGAAGCGGCATTTCCTTTGAGTATTACAGCAGCCTTTCTCTGACTGAGGGCACAGGGCAGGCTTGGGTGGCTCTGTGGAATGGCATGGCACTGCAGTGGGGCTCATCCATCAATAGTGCTATATTCACAAGTGAAATTTCTTTTTACTTTGTTTGTTCAAATACATTTTTAAAGAACTACAAGTATAAACATTTGTACAAGAAAACCAGTAAAAGGTCATAAAAAGGGAAATACAAATATTCCATATATTCAAAGAATAAAGCATAACCCACAATCTATAATATCCTGGGAGATTTTACAGCAGGAAAAACATCTTGGCTCACACAAAAAAGGAAAACAAAACATCATGAAACAATGCTCCTCTTAATGCAAATATGCAAATATATAAGCCTTTCAACAGGCTTCCCACCCCCACCCTGAACTAAACCTGAGCATTTAGCTTTTAGCATCAAATGAAAGACTTTTAACAGTAAAGGCTTGTAGGGTATTAAACATTTACAAGGAAAACACATGAGCAAAGTAGGGCCAGTGAGAAAAACAGTTGAGAAAAGTAAGGCCATGATACAACTTTTTCTGGCTTGTATCTTACACAAGTCAAGAAAAATGCATATTCAGCTGCTCAGGAACATAGTACAGTGAAGTTTCAATTATCCAACATAAACGGATGGGACTGACTTGTTGTCGGATAAGTGAAAAGTTGGATAATATGGAAAACAATGCATAAACAAAGACTGGAAAAGCAGGGTCCTGGGTCTGAAACAAATAGTCTTAGGTGTGAAATTTCCCTCTGCTACACCAGAAAATGGAAGAAGATACAATTATGTCACTGGGGGGGGGGGGGGGGGGGGTCTGTCTGATGTGCTAGATGGTGGATAATCGAGACTGTACTGTACATCTATTCTGAAAATGCAGACAGGGTACACAAAGGCACCAAAAGGCGCCATTATAGTCTCCCCCATTTCTTCTTCTGAGATCCCAGATATGTCTGAACTACCTTTAGTAAGGTTAGGAACTTCTGCTCCTTCCTCATAGCTTTCCACCCTTTTTCCTACTTGAGGTACTGAATGTAACTTAGGAACATTCAAAATATGTAATTTCTTGGCCCTAGTAATAGTTTCCAAGTTTTCTAATCATTTGTTAACTTGGATAAAGTTAGGTTGAGTATGTGAGGTCCAAGGAGTTTATTTTGTGGGTATGAGATGAATCCACAGCCTTCTGCACCTGCATTTTATGGAGAATCCCGGAAAAAAGCAGTCAAATTAGAAATAGCTTTCTCTAAAGATAGAGTCCAGCTACTGTGCAGAAAGAGTTTTCACACTGGCAAATATTTGTGGGAGATCTGAAATTGGAGCCTGTGACAAAGACACCCTAATGGACAGTGCCCAATAGCTCTCAGGAACTGCTTCCCAATCACGGGGTAAAGATCTCAAATCATGTAGCACTTGGTCATTTACTCTTCTCCAGGCTGGCTTTCATGCCTATAGAGTGGTAAGCCATCACCAAGGAACTGCCAGACCTCCCCTCCTTAAGTACTGGTGAGACTTCTAAGTGTTGGAGTTCAATGAGATCTCCTGCACTCCGGGGAAATTGAGTCAACCTAGCTAGGATCTCTCTCGGCACCAAAACTGGGGGAGAGGCAAGGTACTTAACAGTGGAGATCAGGTGAAGTACCACAGGGCTGCTTGAGCCCTGGGCACCTCTCTATTTTTACCCTTTTGTGAGGCGTTATTCCATACTTCTCTTTTCTATTCGGAAAGAAGACAGAGTATCAGAAGAGCACCCAACACAGCCTCTGCTTTCAAGATACTGCGTTGGATTTACACAAGCGTACTCTTTGGAGAGGAGTCACTTCTGTGATGAAAGGCACTGAATTGAAGAACTAAGTGAGAAAGTTCCATAGTTCCCACAGGGAGATGTTCCTTCCTCTCTGAAGTCTAGTTTGCAAGGATAATTATAAAAGTAGATTTAGAGTCCCTGCTGGGAAAAAGAGTGTTAAGCAGCAGACCTAACTAGAATTCGTGCCAGTTTTTTTTCTTTTGAGCTTATTCTCTGACCCTATACCCTATATAATAATTTGCACCTCCAACGTTCTGCATCTGGATGCCTGGGTTCGTAACATACTTTCCATTGGTCCGCCCTTGCGATGATGTCAGAGGGCGGATCAGTGAAAGGGAAGGGAAGCCAGCCCCAGAACGTTGGAGGTGAGTAGAGAATCACGGGAGAATCGCCCCTCTCCCTCCCTCCCCCCCCCGGTCCTCTCTCCGAGTTCCAGCCCCCCTCCCCTGCGAGTTCATGCCCCCTCCCTCTCCGTGTTCCAGGCCCCCCTCCCCTTCAATTTCCAGGACCCGCCCGCCCCCTCCCTCCCTTCCAAGTTCCGTGCCCCTCCTCTCTTCCAATCTCCAGACCCCCGCGCCTCCCTTCTTCTCTCTCTCCCCTCCGAGTGCAAGCATGACCTGTCCTCCGCCTGCCCCTTGCCTTCCTGCATGCCAGCCAGAATTTAAAAATTCTTACCTCGGGGTCCGGCATCAGCAGTGAAGGCGAGCGGCGCTTCTGCGTGCGTTCCCTTCTGTCTCAGCTCTGCCTCTGGTCCCGCCCTTCCGGAAACAGGAAATGAGGGCGGGACCAGAGGAAAAGCTGAGACAGAAGGGAAGTCAGTTTGAAGCGCCATGCCTGCTCCGCTTCACTGTTGCCGCCGGACCACGAGGTAACAAGTTTTAAATTACAGCCGGCACTTAGGAAGGCAAGGGGCAGGTGGACAGGTCATGCTTGCACTCGGAGGGGAACTCGGATGAGAGGGGGGGCATGGAACAGGGAGGGGGGTCCTGGAAATCGAAGGGGAGGGGAGGGGTCCTGGAACGCGAGGGGGAGGGGTCCTGGAATGCAAAGGGGGGGTCCTGGAACTTGGAGATAGGGGAGCATGGAACTCAGAGGGGAGGGGGGTTGGAACTCGGAGGAGAGGGAGGGAGGTAAGGATTGCCAGTTAGTTCCAATGATTGGTTTGATGTCCCATTATTGGTGCTAATTGCCTCATTACTCAAATTGGGCACATGGCCAAATTTGAGCATGCAATTTTGAGCACCATTTATAGATTTTGGGGGAATGTGTTTTGATCATGCATGTTAATGGAATTCTTAACCATCATCCAAAACAGAGGTTTAGTAAACCCTAGTCCTTCCCAGTTCTCTTTTCCCCAAGTACCATCCTTGGCTCTCCATGCTGCATTCACACATGAGATCTGCATGCACTGGCTCCATTGTATGCAAATCTGTCTCATGCATATTTATTATGGATATTCTGAAAACTTGACTGGCTGAGTGTGTCCCAAGGACTTTCTTAAGAACCCCTGGTATAATGCCTGTATGGGATTATGCTGAGTAGCCACGCTTCATCTGTCCATGCTGTATTCTTGTACATATGTCTGCATGATATCTTCACAGGGCTTTGGTGAACATCTGCTCTTCAGCTATCCACGCTGTATTGTTGCTTTATCTGTATCACTGTAGGACTTGCATAGTTTAAGGATCTGCTCTTCAGATGTCCTTCCTTATTCTTTACATTAAACCATGTGATACTTGTTTGTGGCTCTAATAGAGGTCATATCAAAATGGTACCTGGTTTACTTAGATTCACCACAGTTGGAGCAGGTAAGTAGCACTTTGAAAACATTTTATGCAAGTATTTTTCTCAAGTTTGAAATAAAAATCAGGAGGATAATATTGTATTAAAAACCACCAAAGTTAATCAAACGTTTTGCTGGATTTGAATTGCATCCTGTCTCTGTAGTTAGATTATCAGCCTATCTCATTGTGTTTTGCCTCATTTTGTCCATAGTTGCCCACCCAATCCGACCAAAGCCGCCCTCTGCCACCAGTATCCCAGCTATCCTGAAGGCACTGCAAGATGAGTGGGTAAGTGCATAGTGCAGGAAGGGGAATCATGTTTAAAGAAAAATTCACAAAAATGATGAATTTCAGTGGGGAACATTTAAGCTGGTAAGTGAATGGCTGGTTTGATTTGTTCTTTTTTTTTTTTTTTTGGTATATCTTTTTTGAACAACACAGTTGTATACAAGTAAGCATAAAATATCAGAAAAAATTGGCCCTGAAGAACATGAACAAGAATTGGAAATGCAGCATAATTTAAAAGTTGACTATAGCATTCACTACTTGCCCCAAGATGTTCAAAGTTTAAGTACAAGTTCAATATCATAATACATATAAGAAAAATACATTAAGAAGCCATTGTGGATATAGTTACCCAGCACACTTGAATTGAAGCAATATCCCATAAATCAATCATATGCTCAACTGCTGTTCTGATTTTTCACATTTTCTCTCTTGTTCCCATCCCAACCCGCCTCTCCCTTTACTACTACTGCATTTGCAGAAGGACTGGGAAATTATCGTAAAAGCTTCTTCAGAAGTGGCAATAATCCAGAATTCCAGCTTTTATTCTAGATTGATAACATTTGAACTCCCACTCAGCCATCTCAAGCATGAATGTTTACCATTACGCTAACGGGACCGTGAGGACCCACCCAGTGTTTCAACATAGCGCTTTTTGCTATTAGAATTGCTGTCAACACCCCCCTCCAGGAAGCTTCTGTTAAAGCCTGATTAATTAAATCATCTTCCAAATTTAACCTCAAAACTTCATATGACCACTCAAATTTGCTTCATAGGGTCTGCTCTAAAGATTTCAGCACTCCTAAACACAGAAGTTGTAGTTTTTCACATTGAAAAAAGGGGTATACAGAATACATACCGGGGACTCTTTCACACTAATCGCATGTATCATCCTCCCATAGACAGTAATATATGCCTTATGCATTAGCTTGCTACTTTGCAAGAGAGACATCTCCATGCTGAAGCAAGAGGACTAAGCAAAGGTTGAAACTCCTCTTGATTCTTCACCCTGTTTAGCTTCTAGCGAAATAATGTAAAGGTGATATATGGGAAAGTTGAGTCAGCCCAGGTATATGGGTGGCAGGGGTGGTATCTATACTGGCCTGTGTGAGGTTCATGTATCCAGTGGACCAGAGCAGCCACATTGTGCATCCGGGTGGAAAATTTGGAGGGGGAAACAAGATCCTGGAAGAGCGACTAGAGGATGTGGAAAATAGATTGTGTCGCACTAATTTGTAATTCAGAGGGAACCCTGAGGAGGAGGCGTTATTGCATGGAAGTGGTACTATAGAGGTATGTCAATCCCTCTGGCTTTCAGTGAGGGTACTGGGGATGCTCCACCTTCTATTAAATTAGAACATGCTCATCACATCTTAGGTACTAGGAAAGATGAATGTCCCAGAGATGACGTAGCTTGTTTTCACAGCTATGTCTAGAAAGAAGTTCTGTGTAGAGCGAGGTAGCGACAAGAAATTATGTGGCAGTGGAATAAAGTTGAATAAAGTTTTTCAGGACATTGCTGACTTTGCAGAAGTGGTGCAAGGTGAGAGCTGTTACACAATACTTAAAGGCGGAGAACAGGTTGTAACATTCATTAACTAGTGGAACCCTGCCCATTTCCTCAACAATGAAACGGGCCCTAGAAAGGCTTTCTTGTAAGTGATTTTGACTCTCCCCTGCCCTCCTCTCCATGTCCAGCGATTCTCCTCTTCCCTCCCCTCTTTTCCATGTACTACTACTACTACTTAACATTTCTAGAGCGCTACTAGGGTTACGCAGCGCTGTACAATTTAGCAAAGAAGGACAGTCCCTGCTCAAAGGAGCTTACAATCTAAAGGACGAAATGTCAAGTTGGGGCAGTCTAGATTTCTTGAATAGAGGTAGGTGGTTAGGTGCTGA
Organism: Microcaecilia unicolor; assembly: GCF_901765095.1. NCBI lineage: Eukaryota > Metazoa > Chordata > Amphibia > Gymnophiona > Siphonopidae > Microcaecilia > Microcaecilia unicolor. The sequence goes on along the minus strand of NC_044031.1, from coordinate 645,326,967 downwards.
AGGCGACATTGAAGAGGTGGGCTTTGAGCAATGATTTGAAGATGGGCAGGGAGGGGGCCTGGCGAATGGGCTGAGGGAGTTTATTCCAAGCATGGGGTGAGGCGAGGCAGAAAGGGCGGAGCCTGGAGTTGGCAGTGGTGGAGAAGGGTACTGAAAGGAGGGATTTGTCTTGAGAGTGGAGGTTACGGGTAGGAACGTAGGGGGAGATGAGGGTAGAGAGGTAGGGAGGTGCTGCAGATCGAGTGCATTTGTAGGTTAGTAGGAGAAGCTTGAACTGTATGCGGTACCTAATCGGAAGCCAGTGAAGTGACTTGAGGAGAGGGGTGATATGAGTATATCGGTCCAGGCGGAAGATAAGACGTGCAGCAGAGTTCTGAATGGACTGAAGGAGGGATAGATGGCTAAGTGGGAGGCCAGTGAGGAGTAGGTTGCAGTAGTCAAGGCGAGAGTGGATGAGAGAGTGGATGAGAGTTCGGGTGGTGTGCTCAGAGAGGAAAGGGCGGATTTTGCTAATGTTATAGAGGAAGAAGCGACAGGTCTTGGCTATCTGCTGCATATGCACAGAGAAGGAGAGGGAGGAGTCGAGGATGACTCCAAGGTTGCGGGCAGATGAGACGGGGAGGATGAGGGTGTTATCAACTGAGATAGAGAGCGGAGGGAGAGCGATTCTTCCCTCCCCTCCTCTCCATGTCCAGGGATTCTCCTCTTCCCTGCCCTCCCATCTGTGTCCCGCAATTTTCTTCTCTACTGTCCTTCCATCCATGTCCATCAATTCTCCCCTCCCCTTCCCTCCTGACATCAGTTCGCCTCCAGCGTTCCCTTCCCTCTTACTGTTCCGCCCTCTGACGTCATTACGTTTTGACACGAGGGCAGGGCAGTGAGAGGGAATGGAATGCTGGAGGCTGGCTAACGTCATCAGATGTTACGAACCCAGGCAGCCAGACAGCAATGGAACGTTGGAGGTGCAAATTATTACATAGGATATGTATGCACTGAATCAGGGACAGGGTAAATTCTATAAATTACTGGGAAAGATGTTATTATTTGTAGAAGGAGTGGTAATAATGGGGTGTGATTTCAGTTTGGTAGTGGGTGCATGGATGGATCATTCAGGGTAGGGGGGAGATAAGTCATTTTCATAGGATCCACCTATGCCAACTAATGAAGGCATTGAATTTGGTGGATATCTAGAGACTAGATCATGCAGGCAGATAAACTACACCCACTACTCCCATGCCCAATGTTCCTATACCGGGATAGGCATATTTTGGGGCAATAGGAGTCTTTTTGGGTGTGTGGAAGAGTCGGAGTTGAGCCAAATTTATCTATCTGATCATGCATGTCTGGATCACTTCTAGTAAGCTGAGGGGAAACAAATAGGTTGTCTTTTGGAAATTACAGGAGAATTTGTTGCAATATGCGGATGTGGACCAGGAAGTGAGGGACACAGTCAAAAATTATATGAAGTAAAATGATACTGGAGAAGTAGAGGAGTGAATTGTATGGGATGCTTTAAAGGCAGTGTTATTGGGGGTTTATAAAGTGTGTGTGTGGGGGGGGGGGGGGGCGCCTGCAAAAAAAGAAGAGTAGGATGGGAATTACACTTGAGGGATAGGCTAGATTACTTAAAGAAGCAACATAAAATCTGCCCCAAAGGGAAGGTAGATGCTGAATTTACAAAATCCCATAGGGAACTTAGCAATCTACAAGTGCAGAGAGTAAGATTTTCAAAGCTAACATTAAAACAAAAGCTTTTTGAGTTTGGAAGTAAGACAGGGAGACTTGTAGCATGGAAACTGAAGGAACATAAAGGTGTACAAGTGATCCAAAAAGTGAAAGGTGACAAAATGGTATAAAGTGATAGGAAATAAGAACCCAATTTGTGGAAAATTTTCAAGATTTCTATAGGGTTGAGAAGGGAAGGGGGAACAATTCAGGCTTACTTAGAGACTGTACAGTTTTCCACAGTGTCTGAGGCTGATGTTGCATTATTGAATACCCCATGACGGGAATGGAAATGGCAAAGCTTCAAATGGGTTGAAATCACAGAAGGCCCCTGGTTTAGATGAGTTTACGACCCAATTTTATTAAAGAAAATTTGTGAGCTAGGAGACCTCATGGTGAGAGTGGGTAATAGTTTGCTACAAGGAGAATCCCTCCCTCCATCAATGAGGGAAGCAGGTATAATCCTCCCTAAGAAAGGTAAAGATTTGACAGTATGTGGGTCCTACAGACCCATTTTGTCTTTTAAACTTAGATGTAAAACTCATAGTAAAGATCCTAGCAACTAGTTTGGCAAAAGTTCTCCCTCAGCTTGTTCATAGTGATCAAACAGAATTTGTTCCTGGCCGCCAGGTAGTTGATAACATAAAATGTACTCTGCATGTAATGTGGACAGCACAGTAGAGGACAAATAAAACAATGCTTTTTTGGCAGTAGATGCAGAAAAAGCATTCGACTGGGTGAGTTGGAAATTCTTATTTAGCATATTGCAAAAAGTAGACCTTGGGGCTAATTTTAGTTATTGGATGGGGAATTATATGACCGGCCAGCAGTGCTAGTGAAGGTGAACAGGGGGTACTCGGCACCATTTGTTATTGAGCACGGCACTAGACTGGACAGGGGTGCCTGTTGTCCCTGTTGTTATTTGTGCTGATAGTGGAGCCCTTAGCATAGAGAATTCATGCCAATAAGGATATTCGGGGTGAAGGTGGGAGGTACCAATTATAAAATAGCATTGTTCACAGATGACATTTTGTTCTATTTAGGAGACCCTATACCAATTACTTTGGAGGAATTTAAACAATTTGTCAGGATTAAAAATTAATATGGATAAAACAGAAGCGTTGAGGGTTACTTTGGAGAAGGATGACGATTATGGTACCTCAAGGGGATTTTCACTTTTCTCTGGACCAAGGCTGCTATTAGACTTGCAGTTGCAAATCAGTAAGAATCTCCCAACTTTATGAGCGCAATTGTGGAAAAATACTTGAAGCTGTTAGGAGGGATTTAAATAGATAGGGGGATATATTTCTTGGTGGGGACGAATAGTGGTTTTAAAAATGAATATTTTAGATTGAGATGGGTTATTAGTTTTTCCATAGCGTCCCACAGATCATTCCAGAGACTTGTGGGTTATGTCCGTCTGCCAGCAGGTGGAGATAGAAAACTAGAGCTCTGCCGTATAGTACCCTGTGCAGTAGCCACATCTTCAGTATTCTCTCTATCTAGCAGGTTGACAGACATACCCTGTGATCTCTGGATTTGGTGCTGGTTCCTGGCCAGTGGAACCCTGGGGGTTGAGTTGAAGCTGGCTCGGGATATACCTGGTGATGCCGGGTCCCTTCCCATCTCCTCCCTTTGTTTGTGTTGTTAAGACAGCAGATTGAGAAAGAAGAATCTATAACATAAATGACTTTGGAAGTTTAGCTTGGATAACTAAGAGCGACAAGAGAGCATTAACAACAGAAAGATTTACCTGACAAAGCCCGATGAAATTGAAGGGCGAAACGGGACCCGTTTCTGAAAAAAGTGTATTGTTTATGCTTTATTTAGAAGCCCATAGAATTTATTGTTTTAGCTGTACTCACTGCTAAATGACATGTAAAGAAAAAGAAATACAAAGTGAAAGAGATATAAGAAAACAGAGTATTTTTTGTCAGTGAAGAGTGGTTGTTCAGCGAATCTGTCAATACAAAAAGTTTCAGACTGCTGATTTACAGAGGTATTTTCCCTCCTAATCTCATCTCTTAACAACATGAACAAAATCCACTGTTGAATGACATTGATAATAATATTTTAAAAATATATAAAAAATTAAACAATCCAATTAAGTAAAAAAAACAAGAATTCAATTGTTGGAGTTACACAGTATCATTAGGTAACCATTGCAGAGTGGGATTAAGGTACTTCGATGATGTCAGAAGGATGGTGCACTTTTCCTGATGGGCTCATTCACTCACCTGACATTTCTGTCAACTTTCAGAGCACATCCTAACTGGCTGCCCACATTTGATCCTGGTGTTCAGGCTCCAGAAGCAGATTAGGCACTTCTGTCTGTCACTATGGGGAGACTAGCTGATTTTTATTCTAGACATTCATGCTTCTTCTGTGATATCAAAGGGGGTGATGTACTCGCTCCAGTAGGCCTGATCAGACTCCTGACACCTACATCGCCTTCATAGTACACTCCCAACTGGCTTTCCACACTAGATTCAGCATTCATACTCCAGAATCAGGTCAGGCACTTTCTCTGTACAAGACCCAAGGAGAAATTAGATCCTACCTGCTAATTTTCTTTCATTTAGTCCAACCACATCAGTCCAGAAACTGCGGGTGTTGTGTCTATCATCCAGCAGGTGGAGATATAAAAGCACAAGTGTGCTCTGCCCTATAAGGACATTATGAAGCGTCAGCACTTCAGTATTATGATATCAAAGCAGTAGAAATTCTGTTAAATCAAAGAAACCAACTTCATTTCTACTAATATACATTCAGAAATACAATCATAACTTGAGAAAATCTGCAAAGATTAATTAAGAAAAGGAACTCAAATTATGGAGAACAAGATGAATTACGCCAATAACCTTGCTTTGCATAAGTGTGGGAACCTAGACTGATCTGGTGGGACTAAAGGAAAGAAAATTAGCAGGTAAGATCTGATTTCTCCTTTTTTAGTGTCTGCACCAGACTAGTCCAGAAACTGCAGAATGTAGCAAATGTAACAGAATGGAGACCCCAGCTGTCTCTACAGAAGCTCCAAAGATAACTTCTTTCTTGCCATCACATCTAGATGTTAGTGTTTGTAAAAGGTAAGTAGAGAAGACCACATTGCTGGTGTACAGATGTCTGAAGGAGAAACTGCTCTAAGTTACATCCAAGAAGTAGATATCTCTCGCTTAGACCTGTCTTCTCACAGGTTTCTCACTAAGTCATCTCTCTCCCCTTCCATCTGTTCAAAATTCTGCTGCACAACTTATATTCCACCAGTGTCACTATGCTCATATTAGCCCTCTCCTCAAATCACTCTATTGGCTCCCTATCCGTTTCCGCATAGAGTTCAAACTCCTCTTATTGACTTACAAGTGCATTCACTCTGCAGCTCCTCAGTACCTTTCCACTCTTCTCTCTCCCTACACTCCTCCCCGGGAACTCCGTTCACTGGGTAAATCTCTTATCTGCACTACTAACTCTAGACTCCATTCCTTTTATCTTGCTGCACCATATGCCTGGAATAAACTTCCTAAGCCAGTATGTCAAGCTCTGTCTCTGTCTTCTAGACTAAAAGCCCACCTTTTTGATGCTGCTTTTAACTCCTAACCCTAACTCACTTGTTCAGTACCCATGTTTTATCATTCCCACCTTAGTAATTCCTTTATCCCTTATTTGTTGTCCTGTTTGTCATCTTTAGATGGTCCCTGCTTGACAGAGCTTACAGTCTCTTCATGTCCAGTGTACAGCTCTGCGTATGTCTAGTAGCGCTATAGAAATAAATAGAAGTAGTAGTAAATATCCCCCTCATGGAGTGTGCCTTCAGAACCAAAGGGGGCCGTTACCTGCAAGAATATAAGCTGAAGAAATGATCTATGAGCAATGGTTACCTCAGAGGTTGCTTCACCTTTTCTGGAAGCCACAAAATGAAAAAATAATTTGTCAGTTCTTCGGAGCTCAATTGTCACCTCCAGATACATCATTGGAGCTCTGTGAACATCCAGCAATTGCAGCAAAGAAAAGTCAGTTCCATTATCCTTCCTTCTAAATGAAGGGTGGATTAAGATCTGATTCACATAAACTGCGGTCACAACCTTTGGGGAAAAAGGATTGAACCATGTGGATAGATACTCCTGACTGTGAAACATTAGAATGGGTCTCGGCAGGAAAGAGTTTGTAACTGTGAAATATGGTGGGTAGAAGTAATGGCTACAAGGAAGGCTGTTTTCAATGTTAAGTCTTTGAGAGTGGTCTTTTTAAGGGGTTCAAATGGAGGTTTTTATAAGGCCTTAAAGACTAGATTCAAACTGAAGCCCAGACATAAAAGTCCAGATTGACGGCCAAAGGTGAGTAACCCCTCTCAGAAGATGCACCACATCCAAATGGGAAAAGAGAGTTTTGTAGATGCCCTTGAAAACAGGCTAGAGCTGTCACCTGAACTTTTAAAGGGTTTAAGGCTAGTCCTTTTGGAAGGCCTATTTGCAGAAGAGCGAGATGCCTGCTCGGGAAGAATAGCTCTTTCTGAACATCAACCCTTGAAGGTTTTCCAGACCCTGCCTTATGTTGCAGAAGTAGAATGTTTCATCACCTGTAGGAAGGGTAGCAGTGACAGCAGTAAAACCTCTGAGTAACTTTTACACCTTTCAAGAGCCAAGTCATAAGACCAAAGGGGGATAGATCCTCCATGAGCACCAGACGCTAATGCAGAAGTCCCTTGTCAGGAGGGAGATGGGAGTGTCTGTGTACTGTAGGATGTTTTGGCTAGTGTTGTGCCACCCATATCACTAGACCCTGGTAGGTGGTTAATTTTTTGACGTACTTGACCTATCATCAGTCACAGAGGATAGACATAGAATAGACCACTTTTTGGCCAAACTCACAGTGCCTGCTGAAGAACCAGGTAAGAACCAGGTTGCTTTGGTGTTCACTGTACTGGGGTGCCTGTTGTCAATCTCCTAGCCAATGGTCCATTATCAACTTGAAAGCATAGTGAAATAATTTCCATTCTCTCAGATCCAGGGAATGGCTGCTCAGAAAATTTTCCTATAGATTGTTTTCTTGCTTTGCGTAACACTGAGAGGAATGTGAGGTGGTTCTCTACCCAGTTGAAGAAGGAGGCACACTCCTTGCCCCCCCCCTTGCTTGTTTACATGCGCAACTGCTGTTGCATTATCAGAGAAAACTTGGACCATCTTCCCTCAAAGAGTGTCAGAAAATGCTAACAATTCTATGGTGATTGCTCCTTGGCAGTTGATGGACAATGCCACCTCGATGAGCACCCACTTCCTCTAGGCCACTAGACCCAGGCAATGAGCTCCCCATCCCAACAGGCTCACATCTGTGGTGATCACTATCCAATCAGAGATTGCTAAAGAATCCCCCTGTGGAGATTGCAGGGCTGCAGCGTGCCTGTGGAGTCCACAAAAAGTTAACAGTAAGTCTTGAGTTACTGGCAACCAACGGCTGAGAAGAGAAGATTGGAAGTCCTGCCTGTGTGCCCTGGCTCAAGGCACAACATCCAAAGTTGCCACCATCAAGCCTGAGAGTTGCACTTAATTTGAGGTCCTCGAGGAGCTTTGCCACAGCAGGAGCCAAACATGAACATGGATCTTCTGTATTGTGTGATCTGAAAGAAAAACTCTCCCAATACAGTATCAAACAGAATTCTCAAATACTTCAGGTTCTGAGTCTGTTCCAGCTTGCTTTTGATTAAATTGATGACTCATTCCTGCGATTGTAGGAGCTGTAGTATTCTGGAGGTCACTTTTGTATGCTGCCATGCAGTGAGGAGGCTTGGATCAATCAGTCATCCAGATAGGGGTGTGCCCTGCTCCCTCCCATGCTGAATGGCATCACTCTGAACTGGAAGTGAAGATCTATTGTGGCAAACTTTAGAAACCTCCAGCGGGAAGGCCAGAATGTGAAAGAAGGCCTCTCTGAGATCCAGAGTTGAAAGAAGCCCTCCGTCACAACTGAAGCAAACCCTCCTGCACAACTGAAGCAGTTACCAACCAAACAGTTTCCATCCTGAAATGGGATGCCCAGAAAAACTGATTGACCTTCTTGAGGTCCAAAAATCAGACAATTGGAGCTTCTTTCTTGTGAACAATGAAATAAATGGATATCTTCTTGTGCCTCATTCTTTTTTGGGACCTGGGAGACCGTATCCAGGTTGCACAGGTTAGACGAGAGTGGTCTGTACCACTAGATGTTTTACTGTTCTCCTGCAATGGGGTTCCAAAAAGAAATTCCACTGGTCAGATGTTATTCTGGCCCATTCCTTGGCAAAGTCAAACAGCAAATCCTTGAGGAATGGGTCAAGATCCCACCATTAAGAGGTCTGGGTGAAAAAGGGAATTGTTTGGGATCTGGCTTTCCTGTCTCCATGAAAAGATAGTTTCCTGTCTCCTCTGATAATAGTTTGATCATCCCAGCCTATACTGGCTTCACAAAAGCGAGACGACCAGAGAACAAGGAAGAAAGGGAATGGGATTTGATATACTGCCTTTCTGTCCTCTGGGAGTTTGAGGACCAGCCTCCTCTAAGTCCTTAACCAGCTTCTCCACCACTTTCCCCCAAATAATATCTTTCCCTTAAAGAGGAGCCTAGTAAGGCATGCCTTAGATTGCACTTCTACTGACCAATTTTGCAGCCATAAAGAGCATCTCACTGAGATGGAGTGTGCCATACAGCAAGAAAGAGCTCTGACAAAATCATACAGAGCGTTGGCCAGGTATGCTAGTCCTACCTCTAGTCTGATCCCTGGATCTCCTGACCGCTGTCCAGTTTCATCTTCCTGCTGAAGCAATATAGTAAAGGCAAGCTCTGGCTACATAAAAGCTAAAAATGGATGCTTGCAGCCCTAAAGCTGCCACTTCAAAGTTCTGTTTAAGGACTGATTCCATCTTCCAGTCCTGGAGATCCCTCAGAGCCACACCATATTCCATGCAGTTACCAACGCATTAACCTTAGGTTATATGAATGGTTCGTTTTTCCACCTGTAGGGTAGGATAACGCTTATTTATAACTTGATGTCCAATGTGTTCAATAGCGGAATAGAAAATGGCTTAGGTAGTTTCCTAGAGCCTTCTATCATGGAATCTCTGAGTTTCGAGAACTCCTTAGAATCTGGAGAGGAAATCTGTATACCTCTAAATACTCTTACCTATGAAACATCTGCAGAATGGAGGGATAGTCTCCTGCAGGCAGCTCACCTTCCTCTAAAGCAAGGTGAGCATGCTCTGAAGGAGTGCAGGGAATCTCTGAGATTCGAGAACTCCTTAGAATCTGGAGAGGAAATTTGTAAACCTCTAAATACTCTTACCTATGAAACATCTGCAGGGACAGCATAGTTCAACAAGGGTTTCTTCTGAGAAGATGTGGATCTGTTTAACATATATGCCTGATGAAAAAGAAGAACAAAGTCTGGAGAAAACATGGGAGCCCCATCCACCTGCTTCTCAAGAGTTGGAGCTAGAGGCCAAGGAGTTGCAGGGTTCCTTCTCTGCAGATTGGGAAGCTAGAGCCAATTGCATCCCAGAAAACGAAGGTACGTAGGAAGGCAAGGTGGCTGCCTTTCCTGCATTTTGTGAAGGAATTGATGTGTGTGCAGCAACCACTCCAAATTCCTCATTCTGACTTGAGAATGCTCTGTCTGAGGAAGGTGCTGTCACTTCTGAAGCATTGTCCTGCTACTTGGTGGAGGGCTGGCAGAAATTGCAGAGTGTCTACATCGTCTAGCATGTTCCACAGCACGAGCAGCGCTTTACAGCCTCCACTTGCATGGCCATGCCTCATCATGCCAACCAAAAAGGACCGGGTGCAAGAAACAGCTGCTGCAGAAAGGAATTCAGGTGCTGGAATTGGTGCTTAAGAAGGAATGACATGGTGTGCCTACCAGGATTCCTTGTGAGAAGAATGAGGCAAATGAAGCAGCCTACCACATAATCCACCTGGTGACAGTTTGTCCTTTAATGTCAATCTTTAGTACCTGGTTCCTTACTGCCAATTTTTTTTTTCTTTTTTTGCTGCAGTAGCATCAAAGTTGAAAACGGCTTAGCAGAGGGAGGAACCCAGCACCATTGGATTTACCTCTTGGAGCCAAATACCCTTCATCCAGAAACTCCCTAGCTCAACTAGTCCAGGCGCTCCATTTCAACCACCTTCCACCTGCTGGAGATAAAAAACACTTCTTTGTCTTTATGCTTTGTTAGGACAGTATGCAGCTCCAGCACATCAGTATTTTTCTATCTCTACCTGCTGGCTGATGGAAACAAAACCTGCAGTGTCTGGACTGATCTGGTGAGGATGCTAAGGAAGCATTGTTTAAACTTCTAGCCTGAGATCTTAAAATTTTACACATGATACCTGATTATTTGTCTTTTATGCTATGGATGATAACTTCCACTAGACCAGTTAGACCAGCCCAAATGTACAATATTCTATTTCCTGCCCTAAGTACCTTTATTCACAAAACTACTTTTGAAAAGTTTAAAAACTATAGAGCAACGGTGGAATGCAATATATTGCTGCTAACACTTAGGTCTGAGTGGAGGAGTAGCCTGATGGTGAGTGCAGTGACTTGAGATCCCACTGCAGTTCTTTGTGACGCTGTAATTTGCTTTCAACTGCATAGGTATGTGTGGAAGAGAAGTGACAGTGTTAAATTATTTTATGGGGGGTGGCTAATAAGGTGGGTTATGACCCTAATGTGCATTATTAACACGTTAATGCATGTTAAAGGACACTGTGTGTTATATTACTACAATGTACACTAATATTAGGCGCTGTGAGTTACACAGTAATGAGATGCAGATGTATGCAAAACAGCTAATTTCTATGTAATCAAAATAACGCCATGTTATCCCTGCAAAAATACCACCAACAAAAAAGCTGGCACTATTTTCCATCTTGGATGCATTGGTGGGCTGCTTCTTAAAGGGACAGACAGTATGGTAGAATTTCCCTTCCACCTGGCCTACATTAGCGCCCTTCCCGTGGGCCTACCTGGCCAATTCCAGGGAGATGGTGACTTCAACATACACACTGATAACCCAGGGAGATGGTGACTTCAACATACACACTGATAACCCATCCGACTCATACGCTTCTCAATTCCTCACCCTAACCTCCTCCTTCAACCTCCAACTGAGCTCCACCACCCCTACTCACAAATCTGGTCCCTGTCTTGATCTCGTCCTCTCTTCTACCTGCTCGCCCTCTAATCTCGGCGTCTCTGCTCTTCCCATTTCTGACCATCACCTGATCACATTCACACTTCATCACCCTCCCCCTCAGTCCCGCCCAACACTAACCACTACCTCCAGGAATCTCCAGGCTGTTGACCCCCCCCCCCCCCCCACCTTATCCGCTACTATCTCTGATCTCCTCCCGTCCATCATGTCCTCCGAGTCTGTTGACAAGGCTGTTTCCAATTACAATGCCACTCTCTCCTCCGCCCTAGACACCCTTGCACCATCTGTTTCCCGTTCCACAAGGCGCACTAATCCCCAGCCCTGGCTTAACCCTTGCACCCGTTAACTTCGCTTCTGCTCCCGATCGGCTGAACGCCTATGGAGGAAATCTCGCACCCATACTGACTTCATTCACTACAAATTCATGCTATCCTCCTTCCAGTCCTCCCTATTCCTCGCCAAACAGGACTACTACACTCATTTGACTAATTCCCTCAGCTCTAACCCTCGTCGTCTCTTCGCCACCCTCAACTCCCTCCTCAAAGTGCCCCCCACCCCCTCACTCTCTCCTCAATCACTGGCTGACTACTTCCGCGACAAGGTCCAGAAGATCAACCTCGAATTCACCACTAAACCTTCTCCTCCTCTTCATCCTATCACCCACTCCCTCAACCAATCAACCCAGGCCTCCTTCTCCTCTTTTCCTGATATCACCGAAGAGGAAACCGCCCATCTTGTCTCCTCCTCGAAATGCACCACCTGTTCCTCAGACCCTATCCCCACCAACTTACTTATCACCATCTCTCCTACTATCACCCCCCCCCATCTGTCATAGCCTCAACCTCTCTCTCTCCACCGCAACTGTCCCTGACACCTTCAAGCATGCTGTTGTCACACCTCTCTTCAAAAAACCTTCACTTGACCCTACCTGTCCCTCCAACTACCGCCCCATCTCCCTCCCTTCCTCTCCAAAATACTTGAACGCGTCGTTCACAGCCGTTGAATTGATTTTCTCGCCTCTCATACCATCCTCGATCCGCTTCAATCTGGCTTTCGCCCACTTCACTCGACAGAAACGGCACTATCCAAAGTCTGTAATGACTTGTTCCTCGCCAAATCCAAAGGTCATTACTCCATCCTCATTCTCCTCGACCTATCCGCCGCCTTTGACACTGTCAATCACAACTTACTTCTTGACACACTGTCCTCTTTTGGGTTCCAGGGCTCTGTCCTCTCCTGGTTCTCCTCTTATCTCTCCCATCGTACCTTCAGAGTACACTCTCATGGTTCTTCCTCCACCCCTATCCCGCTCTCTGTTGGAGTCCCTCAGGGTTCTGTCCATGGACCCCTTCTTTTCTCTATCTACACCTCTTCCCTGGGCTCCCTGATCTCATCTCATGGCTTCCAGTATCATCTTTATGCTGACGACACCCAGCTTTATTTCTCCACACCTGACATCACTGTGGAAACCCAGGCCAAAGTATCGGCCTGCTTATCCGACATTGCTGCCTGGATGTCCAACCGCCACCTGAAACTGAACATGGCCAAGACCGAACTTCTTGTCTTCCCACCCAAACCCACTTCTCCTCTACCTCCACTCTCTATTTCGGTTGATAACACCCTCATCGTCCCCGTCTCATCTGCCCGCAACCTCGGTCTCATCTTCGACTCCTCCCTCTCCTTCTCTGCGCATATCCAGCAGATAGCCAAGACCTGTCGCTTCTTCCTCTATAACATTAGCAAAATCCGCCCTTTCCTCTCTGAGCACACCACCCGAACTCTCATCTACTCTCTCGTTACCTCTCGCCTTGATTACTGCAACCTACTCCTCACTGGTCTCCCACTTAGCCACCTATCCCCCCTTTAGTCCGTTCAGAACTCTGCTGCACGTCTTATCTTCCGCCTGAACCGATACACTCATATCACCCCTCTCCTCAAGTCACTTCATTGGCTTCCAATCAGGTACCGCATTCAATTCAAGCTTCTGCTACTAACCTACAAATGTATTCGATCTGCAGCCCCTCCTTACCTCTCAACCCTCATCTCCCCTTACGTTCCTACCCGTAAGTTCCGCTCTCAAGACAAATCCCTCCACTCAGTACCCTTCTCCACCACCGCCAACTCCAGGCTCCGTCCTTTCTGCCTCGCCTCACCCCACGCGTGGAACAAACTCCCCAAGCCCATACGCCAGGCCCCCTCCCTGCCCATCTTCAAATCTCTGCTTAAAGCCCACCTCTTCAATGTTGCCTTCGGCACCTAACCTCTACACCTCTACCCAGGAAATCTACACTGCCCCAACTTGACATTTCGTTCTTTAGATTGTAAGCTCCTTTGAGCAGGGACCGTCCTTCTTTGTTTATTTTGTACAGCGCTGCGTAACTGTCCTTCTATGTTAAATTGTACAGCACTGCGTAACCCTAGTAGCGCTTTAGAAATGTCAAGTAGTAGAGATGTTATGAAGTGGGAGCAGGAATGATCTCCACTTGCTCCTGCCTATTCTGGTACCAGGTTCAGAATGGCACTGGTGACCTCCATAGCGGTAGTCTTGTAAAGAGGGGGATAACAGCTAGGTGGAGGGGACTTAGGGGATGGAGGAAGGCTCATTTGGTGGACATTTGAGAGGAGGGTCTGATTTGGGGATGCCAAAGAGAGGAGAGGGGCATTTGTGGGACATGGGCAAATAGGACCATACCACCAGCTCCTTTAGTAGGGGTAGAAAAATAACATTGGATTGATCACAAACAGCATTATTCAGTGACTAACCTGCAGTATGTTAATACTTGGGCAACTATTTGTTCTTATTTTTTTAAATGTAAGGTTTCAAAAGCATCTGTTTTGGTGGTCAAGTGAAAAATATTAACATATAAAGATTTCAGTGTTTTTCAAGACCAGTATAACAGCTTGGTTTTGGGAGGTGAAGATAGACAACGCTAAGCTTCTGTGTTTGGTGTCTGATATGAGACTTGGGAAGTGCGAGTGTCTCTTCTTGGTTTCTGGGGAACAATAACCTTGTACCTTTGTGCATAGTTTCTGGAGAGGGAGGGCCCCTTTAGCTCTTTAGTCCAGTCCTTCCCACTCTTTTTGTGCCTGTGACCCCATGATTTCAGCCAAATAAAATTGTGTGACCCTCTGGAGATGCAGAATAATGATGTACCTATGAAGAGTCCATCTAGGTTGTGACACCATTTGGAGAAGCTGTTGCCTTAGTCCCTTAGTTTAGTTTCTGGGGGAGGGGAACTACCTTGAGCTTATTCATTTTGGTTTCCAGAGGATTGTGACCCCTAGCCTCTGTGTTTGATTTCAGGATGCAGTTATGCTTCACAGTTTTACTCTACGGCAGCAGCTGCAAACAACTCGCCAGGAGCTCTCGCATGCCCTCTACCAACATGATGCTGCTTGCCGTGTCATTGCCCGTCTTACCAAGGAGGTCACCGCTGCAAGAGAGGGTATGTTTGTAGCTTGGAGGAGGGAGGGAGTGGACAGAATAGAGAAAACAACACAGCTGTTGTTATATCCCCAAATATTTATAGATTTAAAAGCAAATGTACTAAAAATACAGCTTTCCCAGCAGGCATGTAGCCAAGGACAGTAGCACATTTCCTCTAGTAGCAGGCTGCTGGCATACCTCTTCACAGGAATCCTCTGGATCTGCCTGGAAAAGAGCAAACATCTAATTACAAGAACATGTTGCAAACAAGGAATGGAAAGAAAGGGCATTTCTTATTTAGCTGCCTTTCCCCATAACTTGAGAGAATGATTTTCAAAGCCATTTAGTTTGCTAAATTGTCGTGGCCAACAATATACAGCTCGCACAGCATGCATGATTTTATCTTCAGCTTTAAAAAAAAAAAGTGACTAGATTTGGAGAGGAAACCCATGTACCAGTACATACCTTTTCATTTACTATGTTACTATTCTATGTTACATGCTGTTTTGCCCCAAATTGATCTTTTGTAACAATTACAATTGTAAAACCTACATTAGGGCATAACCCTGAATCATATGTTTATTTTTTTCAAAAATACAAAGACTGCAAAGACTAGGGCACAATTCATAAAGTTAACACATTTAAAATAAACAGGACAAAATATCTTCTCACTCACTCACTCTTACAACTAGATAGGCTACTCAAAATTGCTTAGTGAAGCAGAGTTCTATAGGAGATAAGGTTTTCTCTGCTCACAGGGGCTGTGAAAGGGGATCAGTTGAGACCCTCATGGATCCAAACAAATTCTGCTCATAGCATCAAACTTAGCATTTCTTGTGGTCTTCTAACATTGGTCTGAGCAAATGTTCATCTAGCCTATCAGTTTTAAGCACCTGCCATTTACCAGCGTCAGAGACAGAGGAACACATAAGAAACAGGTTACTGTAGAGTTGTCTATCTTTTGGGAGACCCTTTATGGTAGAACCTGAGGTGACGTTCCGAATTGTGTTAAATACCCTTTAATTGACATGTCATGATTTTGTCTAATCTATTTTGGAATCCAGTTGTGCTGTTTTGCCCCCACAAAGCCCTATAACTGCTACTACTTATAATTTCTATAGCGCTACTAGACGTACGCAGCGCTGTACACTTGAAATTGATTGGAGCTGGACTAGATCAGTGCATTCATTAATCCATTCTCCTGTTCAGTGATCTAAGAATATCAAACTTGGCATCCTGTTTCTTAACAGTGGCTAATCCAGGTCATAAGTACCTGTCAGGATGCCAAAAAGTAGCAAGATTCCATATTGCCACTTTTACCACATCCTCTGGCAACAAGGTCCAAAGTTTAACTATACATGAATGAGAAGATATTTTCTCTTGTTTATTTTAAATGTGTTAATTTTATGAATTGCGCCCTAGTCTTTGTATTCTTTGCAGTCTTATCTATTCCACTGACCTCAGAATTTTAGACCCCTTTCATACCTCACATCAGCTGTCTCTTCTCCAAGCAGCCCTACTCTATTGTTTTTCCTCAAAAGAAAATTCATTCAATTTTTTCTCTGTACTTTTTTCTAATCTTTTTTTTAATTGTATTTATTGATATACATATAACAAGTTAAATCACTTGATAGGAAAGTACTGCTAATACAATAATATAAACCTAGGAAAATTACGAAAATTTCTTATTAGCATCCTTAAAGTCCACAATTAGGGAGTCCAATATTTCAACTATGGAGAAAAAAAGAAAATTAAATAACTTAGTACTTAAATCAAGACGTATTCGTTTACAAGCTCAATTAAATTTTTTCTTGAGAAAACTTTTTTGATGTTATAAAGGAGATTAATTGAGAGGGATCAAAATACACATATTTTACTGATTGATAGGTAACCAAACATTTACAGGGATATTTTAAATAAAAAGTTGCTCCTATCTGTAGCATCTCTTGTTATTTTTTAATCTTTTCTGCAATGTGGCCACCAGTATTGCACATCCCATTCCATGTAAGCCACATTGAATGGAAAAATGCGGGATATAAATGCAATAAATAAATTATATTCTCTGTCCCTTTCCTAATAAACACTGCAGTAACTGGTTGCTGTGCTGTGTAGAGACTTGCATGTGCTTCCCTTTCTGGCGTCTCCGGTGAAATTCATAGTTGCTGACTTTGGATATCTCTTTCTTTGACTGAGGAATTATGAAAACACATCTGTTTAATTTTCTCTTGCTCTCTGAAGGCTTTATGTAGATGTTTGTGTCTTCCACTGATAGCTGTGTTCTTCGTGAGCCATTAATTTACCTGACATCTCTCTTTTTCCTTTTCTTCCATTGCAGCTTTGGCAACTTTGAAACCCCAAGCTGGCCTTGTGGTTCCACAGGCTGCACCTGCCGCTCAGCCTGCTGCTGTGGTGAGTGCAGGAGAGAAGAATGGTCTCTGCTTCTCTCTGTTCTGGGCCTGGCTTAGTCTATGAATGGTCTCTGTCTCAGCCTGTTTCTCTTTTTCTGCCCTTCCTCTGACTGATGTGTCTCTATTTACCCTGCAGGGAGCAGGAGAACCAATGGACCTGGGAGAACTGGTGGGAATGACACCAGAGATTGTTCAGAAGGTAAAAAAAAAGTCGCACAACATGAAATACCACACCCTTATTACCTCTGCTTATGGTATCAATGACCAGCACTCAGACGTTTCACCAAAACTACTAGCAGCTATTTGTTTTATTCGCACAGGATGCTAACAGTTCTCCAGCCTTCCCCACACTTGCCTTGCGGTGCTACAGAGAGAGCACATACTGCCCCAGAACAGAACATGTCTTAGAACGTTCCTCTTTCTCTGCAGTTGCCTTTACCATCTGTTTCTCAAGGTTTCCTGTTTTGCCACAGTGCCCTGATTAAACATCCCCCCAATCTCTTTTTCTGATCTCTTTCTTTGTTTGTATTACACTGCCTAGCCCCTGTCCCTCCTCCTTAAAGGCTGTTTACATTAGCAAGCTTGTGAGTGGGGATTCTGGAACATCATTGCTCCCGGTTGAAAAAGAGTAGACTTGTCCCCCTGCTCTTTCCTTCAGAGGGGGAGGGGAGCTATAGAGGTAGCATTCACTTCCTTGCAGCTGGTAATGGGCACTGATGGGTGGATTCTAGCACAATTCTCGCTGGTAGTGTAGGGGGCACACAGAATCTGGTGCATTTGATGTCAGTACTTCCATAAAGAAGGAATCAGGAGCAGCAAGGTGCTTTGTTCGTTTGTAGTTTCTGTTTCTCAGTGTGGAAGCCTTTATCGCACTGGAATCATGATTATGATTGGTCTTATCTTCTCTTTCAGCTACAAGACAAAGCTACGGTGCTGACCACGGAGCGTAAGAAGGTGAGTTAGGGTGCATGTCAATGGATGATTTAATGAGGGATGGACTGGTACAATTGGTTCTCCTGAGCAGGAATCCTAAATATTCAGGGGAGCAGAGGTGGAAAAGGGGTCTTAACCTGTTTTAGGAAGGGACCTTGACTCTTCATGAAAGAGCTACAGAGGAAGCTAAGCTGCAGTGTACTGCACTATGGTGGCCAGAGCTGGGAGCTCCCAGAAAAGAATATATGGACAGTTGATCTCTTGTACCTCATGATGGCTGGTGAGGGTGTTTCACTCTATAACTTGCATAAGTGGAAGTGCAGGGATTCCTGATGTTATAGCCAGAATTAGTACACACCCATGTCTGAGTCTAGGTGTGGCCATTTGGAATGGCAAAAGATGGAGGATGGGGAGCAAATGGAAGAGAAAGCAGATCAAACTGAGCATTTGATAGAAGCTGGTACCAATGTACCGTTATTGACACATCTTGCATCTATCTTCTACCTCAGAGAGGAAAGACTGTCCCTGAGGACTTGGTGAAGCCTGAGGAGCTGAATAAGTACCGTCAGGTGTCCTCGCACGTGGTGAGTAAGAGAGCACAGAGAGCAGAGGTCTTGCCTGTTTGAAGCTTTTCAAGCTTTTTGCCTTTCCTGTCAGTTTGGATACCTGATAAGTGTGGGAGATGTACTGATTTAGCATAGAGAGGGTCATATGTTACATATCACCCACCTTTAGTTCCCTCTCTCAGAATATTTTCCTTATCCAAATGTAGATTGCCATTTGCATCTCAGAGCAGGTATAAAGCCCTTTCTCTGACTTGCCTATGTTTGTTTCATCTGGTGCAATATTTTCCTGCACATAGACTTGCTGGCTGCCCAGATTACTAAAGCAGTGGTTCTCAATTTGGGAATTTATTACATTTACTACCTACATTTTCCTGCAGAAGTTCAAGTTCAGTGTGGCTAACAAGCTACAAGAAGACGATACAAAATATGAAATAAAAAACATAAACCTATACATATCAATAAAGGAATGAATCGTAAATACATATGTAATTGGGGGGGGGGGGGAGTGGGAGAAAAAAACTAGGCATCAGCATCAATTAATAGACATTTTTTTAAAAAGGAAAGATTTAAAAAAACTTATGTTTTGGGAGTGTATGGAGCTAAAATTATTACATAAAAGAACAAAATGGGGACGTGACCTAAAGTCTGAAAAATGCTGTCATATAGTGTGTGTATAGGACTGTGACTCGGTCTGTTCTATGTCCAGGGGCTGCACAGTGCCAGCATTCCAGGAATCCTTGCTTTGGACCTCTGCCCCTCTGATACTAACAAGACGCTGACAGGTAAGCTCTCTGTTCTGCGAGGCTAGTAGACTCAGTGCTTTTTTTGTGCCGGTACGCAACGGTACGGCGTACAGGCACCTTTTTTTTGGACTCAGGCCAGCTCACTTAACATCACCGTCTGCCCTGTGTGCAATGGCACATTTTCCTTTTGCCACTAATGTTACACACTATTTTTAACTTTTGTCCCAGCAAGATGTTACATTTTCCTGCTTTCGTGATTTGCTTTGTGAGAAATCAAAACTGCAAGATTCCAGTATTTCCCAATTTTCTTCCAGGTTCCCTAAAGATTTTTTTGCTAGTAAAAAAACCCCACAAAGATCATTATTTTCTATGGGATGTGTATTAACAGTGGGTAGCTAGGACTGAATGGGCCCTGGGCAGAAAATTTGAGATCAACTCCCTGTAACACCATTGCCCCCAAGGTAGTGGGCGGTGGAGGATGCACATTTCCCAAAACTGTCATATTACATTTAACATAGTAACATAGAAGATGACGGCAGAAAAAGACCTGCACGGGGGCAGAGGAGGGTTGCTGGACATGGGTGGGTGGATGGAGGGTAGGGGAGAGGAGGGCTGCTAGACATGGGTGGATGGAGGAGAGAGAAGAAATGCTGGGCATGGATGGAGGCGAGGGAAGAGTGAGGAAGGAGATGAGATGAGGGAAAAGGAAGAGAGGAGAAAAACTGCACATGGATGTAGAAAATAGGCAGAAGCTGGATCCACTGGACAGTCAAGTCTGCGGAGGACCCAGCTTTTACTTACGGATGTAGGGCAAGAAATGAAGAAGAAAGGAGGAAAGTAAATAAATAAATGGAAAGGAAGCCCTGGAAACAGAGTTAAGAGGACAGATAGCAGCAGAATCGGATACTGGGCCAGCATGATCAGAAAAACAAAGTCACCAGACAACAAAGGCAGAAAAAAAAACATTTTATTTTCATTTTACTGTCTGAAATATGTCCAGTTTGAGAATTTACATCTACTGTCTTATTTTGCGCTGGGTATACTGGAGCTGTAACAGCTTACAGAAATTATTTATAATGAAAAAAAAACGTTATTTTTTTTCTCCTATACTAGTATAATATTTTCAATGATGTCTGTTTATATGCGCTATGGCTGGTATAAGGGGTGTGGCTAATATGGGTGTGGCTATAATAGGGGTGGAGTCATATGTGGTAACTCCACCCACAATGAGTACCGGCACCTTTTTTCTACAAAAAAAAGCACTGAGTAGATTACTCCTAGTTGTCCCCATGAAGATGCACAACTGAGGGGGCATGCTAATGACCTAGACTCCACTTTTTTTCATGTAGAGTAAGTGACACAGCTCTTTAAACCTCTGGCAAAGTGTGGGATGGAGAAGCCTCCAGGCTCATAGATTCGGAAGCTTTGGCATTGGATAGAGGAGTGTTGTGGTACCACAGATATCTCTTTCTCTCTTTTATATATATACTAGTAAAAAAGGCCCGTTTCTGACACAAATGAAACGGGCGCTAGCAAGGTTTTCCTCGGAGTGTGTGTGTTTGGGAGAGTGTATGTGAGAGTGAGTGTTTGAGAGTCTGAGTGAAAGTGTGAGTCCAATCCATGCTCCTCTGTCACCTGGCCCCTCCATTCATCCCTATCCAGCAATTCCGCTGTCTCCCTGAGGCCTGCCCTGCAATCCATATGCATCCATGGCCATCTGTCCCCTCCATTCATCCCTATCCAGCAATTCCCCTCTCCATGAGTCCTGCCCTTCCAATCCATGCCCATCCATGCTCCTTTGTCACCTGGCCCCTGCATTTTTCCCTATCCAGCATTTCCCCTCTCTGCCTGAGGCCTGCCCTGCAATCCATATCCATCCATGGCCATCTGTCCCCTCCATTCATCCCTATCCAGCAATTGCCCTCTCCCTGAGTCCTGCCCTTCCAATCCATGCTCCTCTTTCACCTGGCCCCTCCATTCATCCCTATCCAGCAATTCCCCTCTCTGTCTGAGGCCTGCCCTGCAATCCATATGCATCCATGCCCATCTGTGCCCTCCATTCATCCCTATCCAGCAATTCCCCTCTCCCTGAGTCCTGCCCTTCCAATCCATGCCCATCCATGCTCATCTGTCACCTGGCCCCTCCATTTTTGCCTATCCAGCATTTCCCCTCTCTGCCTGAGACCTGCCCTGCAATCCATATCCATCCATGGCCATCTGTCCCCTCCATTCATCCCTATTCAGCAATTCCCGTCTCCCTGAGTCCTGCCCTTCCAATCCATGCCCATCCATGCTCATCTGTCACCTGGCCCCTCCATTTTTCCCTATCCAGCAATTGCCCTGTCTCCCTGAGGCCTGCCCTGCAATCCATATCCATCCATGCCCATCTGTCCCCTCTATTCATCCCTATCCAGCAATTTCCCTCTCTCCCTGAGTCCTGCCCTTCCAATCCATGCTCCTCTTTCACCTGGCCCCTCCATTCATCCCTATCCAGCAATTCCCCTCTCTGCCTGAGGCCTGCCCTGCAATCCATATGCATCCATGCCCATCTGTGCCCTCCATTCATCCCTATCCAGCAATTCCCCTCTCCCTGAGTCCTGCCCTTCCAATCCATGCCCATCCATGCTCATCTGTCACCTGGCCCCTCCATTTTTCCCTATCCAGCATTTGCCCTCTCTGCCTGAGGCCTGCCCTGCAATCCATATCCATCCATGGCCATCTGTCCCCTCCATTCATCCCTATTCAGCAATTCCCGTCTCCCTGAGTCCTGCCCTTCCAATCCATGCCCATCCATGCTCATCTGTCACCTGGCCCCTCCATTTTTCCCTATCCAGCAATTGCCCTGTCTCCCTGAGGCCTGCCCTGCAATCCATATCCATCCATGCCCATCTGTCCCCTCTATTCATCCCTATCCAGCAATTTCCCTCTCTCCCTGAGTCCTGCCCTCCTAATCCATGGCCATCCATGCTCCTCTGTCCCCTGCCCCCTCCATTCATCCCTTTCCAGCAATTGCCCTCTCTCCCTGAGCCCTGCCCTCCCAATCCATGGCCATCCATGCTCCTCTGTCCCCTGCCGCTTCCATTCATCCTTTTCCAGCAAGTCCCCTGTCTCCCTTCCATGACCCCCCCTTGCATCCATGCTCCTCTCTCTCCCATGTCCCAGCCTGGGCCGCCCTCTTCTTCCCCCCCCCCCCCCCCTTCGCATCCATGGTGTCGTTTCTCCCGTGCCCTCCCGCTCCCATTGTTTTTCTTTTGTGGCCACCCTCTTCGCTCCCCCCAACATGGTTTTGATTTTTTTTTCTTGTTTTTAAATGTACCTCCGTGGCGGTTCCGGCAGCGAAGCGTCAGGGAAGGAGGCGGTGCTCCCGACGTCTAGGTTTCCATGACGTCAGAAGAAGGCGGAACACAGCGAAGGGAAGGCTAGACGTTGAGAGCTCCGCCTCCTTCCCTGACGCTTCGCTGCCGAGCGTTGCGATTGGATGAGTGTCATTGCTCCGCCCTCGACGTCATCACGTTTGACGCGTGGGCGGGGCAGACACAATGCGATCTCACCCCCTTCACTTTTGGCTAACAGAGGCTTCATTCGAACGTTGGAGGTGCGTTTTATATAGAGAGATATATAAAATGATCCAGACTCAGACCCAGACTCCACCTTTTTTCATGTAGAGTAAGTGACACAGCTCTTTAAACTTCTGACCCAGACTCCACCTTTACAAAATAACAACTTAAGAGGATCCTGTTCTGTTCTCAGTTTGAAGAACATCTTGTGCTGTCATGGAGGCTCCTCTTCCCTAGTTGCCTCCATGACAGCACAAGATGTTCTTCAAACTGAGAACAGAACAGGATCCTCTTAAGTTGTTATTTTGTAATTCCTTACCTTTTCCCTTCCTGCTTTCTCCACATAATGCAGTGTGTGTCTGTTACTCTGTCCCCAGAATACCTTGGGACTCTCTGATTTCTCTCTTCTCTGTTCCTGTAGGTGGAGCAGATAAGAATGTTGTTGTATTTGACAAAAGTTCAGAACAGATTCTGGCTACCCTCAAAGGTCACACTAAGAAGGTCACCAGTGTGGTCTTTCACCCCTCCCAGGTAAGATCGGTCCTTATCCTTCAGTCGCTTTCCTTTGTGTATTCTGTCTCTAAGAGTTTCTATTCTTAATCCTTTAGGAACTGGTGTTCTCAGCTTCCCCAGATGCTACCATCCGTATCTGGTCTGTGCCGAATGCTTCCTGTATGCAGGTTGTCCGTGCCCATGAGAGTGCTGTAACAGGTCTGAGTTTACATGCCACAGGAGACTACCTGCTGAGCTCTTCTGATGATCAGGTACCACACCTGGCTTTACTCCTCCAGCAAAAGCCCGGTTAGATATGTCAGCCTGGTAATGTTCCATTTTTCTCGTTTCAGTACTGGGCTTTCTCAGATGTCCATATGGGACGTGTTCTGACCAAAGTCACAGATGAAACATCTGGCTGTGGTAAGAATGTTTTACTGTCTGCTTTTGTGATAGGGTGAGGATCCCATGACTGCTGCCATCTGAGAGTGTTAAACCCAAAGTCAGACCTGTACTACTTTCATCATCTACAAGAGATCTGTAATCAGTCCAATGCTTCATAAATATTGTGGTCTCACTTGTCTGATTTGAATATTAAGGTGCTCATTTTCAAAGCACATAGACTTACAAAGTTACATAGAGGCTTATTTTCAAAGCACTTAGCCTCCCAAAGTTCCATAGAAACCTATGGAACTTAGCCTCCCAAAGTGCTTTGAAAATATGCCTCATAGTAACCTATGAAACTTTGTAAGTCTATGTGCTTTGAAAATATGTTCTCCGAGGACAAGCAGGCTGCTTGTTCTCACTGATGGGGTGACGTCCACGGCAGCCCCCTCCAATCGGAAACTTCACTAGCAAAGTCCTTTGCTAGTCCTCGCGCGCCCGCGCGCACCGCGCATGCGCGGCCGTCTTCCCGCCCGAAACCGGCTCGAGCCGGCCAGTCTTCTTTTGTCCGCACTCGGTACGGTCGCGTTTTTCGCCGTGTCAAGCCCCGGAAAGTCGACCTTGCGCGTCCAAAATTTATTTGACGTGTTTTTTTCTTCGGAAAAGCTTTGTCCTGTGTCGGGAAGTGCTCCGGAAACCCTCCCCGGGTTTCGTGTTAATCCTCCCCGTACTTCCATCTTTTTGCCCCGATAAGTTTTCTTTCGTCGTCGGGGTAGGCCTCTTTTCGGCCTCGGTCGAGATTTTCTCCCTCTAAAGTTTTTGGTGCTCTTTTTCCGTCATTTCGGACTTTGATTTCGCCGGCGTGATTTTTCCGCCCATGACATCGAAGCCTTCCAGCGGCTTCAAGAAGTGCACCCAGTGCGCCCGGGTTATCTCGCTCACTGATCGACACTCGTCGTGTCTTCAGTGTCTGGGGGCCGAGCACCGCCCTCAGAACTGCAGTCTGTGTTCCCTGCTTCAAAGGCGGACTCAGGTAGCGAGATTAGCCCAGTGGAACGTGTTGTTCTCGGGCTCTTCGTCGGCATCGGCACCGGGATCTTCGAGTGCATCGACGTCGTCAGCGTCCAGACCATCTTCCTCGGCCGCCCCTGCATCGAGTGCATCGAGGCATCGGGCCTCTGCATCGGCGCCGAGACATCGGATAGCTGCATCGACGTCGGTGGTACCGGGACCTCGTCTGCTGATGTCGTCGGACGGTGGTGCATCGTCAGGAGTGCAGGTGAGGGCTGTCCATTCCCCTGCTGGTGGCGGTGAGCCTTCGGGTGGGTCTCCTACCCTGAGGGCTCCTGCGGTACAGCCCCCCCGAGACCGAGGAAGCGACGGATGGATTCTACGTCCTCCTCGTCGGTGCCGGGGAGCTCCGGTGACATGCTTCGGAAGAAATC
Source organism: Microcaecilia unicolor (assembly GCF_901765095.1). Classification (NCBI taxonomy): domain Eukaryota; kingdom Metazoa; phylum Chordata; class Amphibia; order Gymnophiona; family Siphonopidae; genus Microcaecilia; species Microcaecilia unicolor. Next base: position 645,302,108 of record NC_044031.1, on the reverse strand, counting down.
GAAGAAGCATCGACACCGGTCTCCTCCCCGTGTCGGCACCGAGAGCTCTGGGTCGCCGAGGGATTCGGCACCCAGCAGGCATCGGCACCGAGAGGACCGCTCACCCTCTGTCCAGGAGGTGTCGATGCGCTCCACTCTGGACAGCCCGGAACAGCCTCCTCGCCCGGAACAGGTTCTGACGTCGACGCCTGCATCGACCTCTCAGCCTTTTTCTGCAGCCACTCTAAACGAGAGTCTCCGGGCCGTTCTCCCAGAGATTCTGGGAGAGCTGTTGCGCCCTACCCCTCCGGTACCAGCGGTGCTTGCGCCTCCGGTACCGTCGAGCGTGGCGCCGGCTGGCCCATCGCCCAGGTTGAGGTCCCCGACGTCGGTACCGCGTGCGGTGCCGACCGCGGCCACCTCCCAGGAAGGCTCCCCGACTACGTCGGCGGAGGGAGCTTCGCCGATGCGGGCGAGGGAGTCTACCTCTCGACGCCCCCACCGTGGACGGGGTTCCACCGAGTCGAGCAGGGCGAGGTTGCAGACACAGGTTCGTGAACTTGTGTCTGACACCGAGGGTGAGGCCTCGTGGGAGGAAGAGGAAGATCCCAGATATTTCTCTGACGAGGAGTCTGAGGGTCTTCCTTCTGATCCCACTCCCTCTCCTGAGAGACAGCTTTCTCCTCCCGAGAGTCTGTCTTTTGCTTCCTTTGTCCGGGAGATGTCTACGGCCATCCCCTTCCCGGTGGTTGTGGAGGACGAGCCCAGGGCTGAAATGTTTGAGCTCCTGGACTATCCTTCTCCACCTAAGGAAGCGTCCACTGTTCCCTTGCACCATGTCCTGAAAAAGACATTGCTTGCGAACTGGACCAAGCCATTAAGTAATCCCCACATTCCCAAGAAGATCGAGTCCCAGTACCGGATCCATGGGGACCCAGAGCTGATGCGCACTCAGTTGCCTCATGACTCTGGAGTTGTGGATTTGGCCCTAAAGAAGGCTAAGAGTTCTAGGGAGCATGCTTCGGCGCCCCCGGGCAAAGACCCTAGAACCTTAGACTCCTTTGGGAGGAAGGCCTACCATTCTTCTATGCTCGTGGCCAAGATCCAGTCTTACCAGCTCTACACGAGCATACACATGCGGAACAATGTGCGGCAGTTGGCGGGCTTGGTTGATGCTCTTCCCCCTGAGCAAGCCAAGCCTTTTCAGGAGGTGGTCAGGCAGCTGAAGGCGTGCAGAAAATTCCTGGCCAGAGGAGTTTATGACACTTTTGATGTTGCGTCCAGGGCCGCTGCTCAAGGTGTGGTGATGCGCAGGCTCTCATGGCTGCGTGCCGCCGACCTGGAGAATAGACTCCAGCAGCGGATTGCGGACTCGCCTTGCCGTGCGGACAACATTTTTGGAGAAAAAGTCGAGCAGGTGGTAGAGTCTCTCCACCAGCGGGACACCGCATTCGACAAGTTCTCCCGCCAGCAGCCTTCAGCATCTACCTCTACAGGTAGAAGATTTTTCGGGGGAAGGAAGACTGGTCCCTATGCTTCTGGTAAGCGTAGGTACAATCCTCCTTCCCGACAGCCTGCGGCCCAGGCTAAGCCCCAGCGCGCTCGCTCTCGTCAGCAGCGTGCGCCTCAGCAAGGCCCCGCGGCTCCCCAGCAAAAGCAAGGGGCGAGCTTTTGACTGGCTCCAGCAGAGCATAGCCGACATCCAAGTGTCAGTGCCGGGCGACCTGCCGGTCGGGGGGAGGTTGAAAGCTTTTCATCAAAGGTGGCCTCTCATAACCTCCGATCAGTGGGTTCTTCAAATAGTCCGGCAAGGATACACCCTCAATTTGGCCTCAAAACCTCCAAATTGTCCACCGGGAGCTCAGTCTTACAGCTTCCAGCACAAGCAGGTACTTGCAGAGGAACTCTCCGCCCTTCTCAGCGCCAATGCGGTCGAGCCCGTGCCATCCGGGCAAGAAGGGCTGGGATTCTATTCCAGGTACTTCCTTGTGGAAAAGAAAACAGGGGGGATGCGTCCCATCCTAGACCTAAGGGCCCTGAACAAATATCTCGTAAAAGAAAAGTTCAGGATGCTTTCCCTGGGCACCCTTCTCCCCATGATTCAGCAAAACGATTGGCTATGCTCTCTGGACTTGAAGGATGCCTACACTCACATCCCGATACTGCCAGCTCACAGACAGTATCTGCGATTTCAGCTGGGCACACGCCACTTCCAGTACTGTGTGCTACCCTTTGGGCTCGCCTCTGCGCCCAGGGTGTTCACAAAGTGCCTAGCTGTGGTAGCAGCGGCACTTCGCAGGCTGGGGGTGCACGTGTTCCCATATCTCGACGATTGGCTGGTGAAGAACACATCCGAGGCAGGAGCCCTGCAGTCCATGCAGATGACTATTCGCCTACTGGAGCTACTGGGGTTTGTGATAAATTATCCAAAGTCCCATCTTCTCCCAATGCAGAGACTCGAATTCATAGGAGCTCTGCTGGATTCTCGGACGGCTCGCGCCTATCTCCCAGAGACGAGAGCCAACAACTTGTTGTCCCTCGTCTCGCGGGTGCGAGCGTCCCAGCAGATCACAGCTCGGCAGATGTTGAGATTGCTGGGCCACATGGCCTCCACAGTTCATGTGACTCCCATGGCCCGCCTTCACATGAGATCTGCTCAATGGACCCTAGCCTCCCAGTGGTATCAGGCCGCTGGGGGTCTAGAGGACGTGATCCACCTGTCCACGAGTTTTCTCAAATCCCTGTATTGGTGGACGATTTGCTCCAATTTGACTCTGGGACGTCCCTTCCAAATTCCTCAGCCACAAAAAGTGCTGACCACGGATGCGTCCCTCCTGGGATGGGGAGCTCATGTCGATGGGCTTCACACCCAAGGAAGCTGGTCCCTCCAGGAACGCGATCTGCAGATCAATCTTCTGGAGTTACGAGCGATCTGGAACGCTCTGAAGGCTTTCAGAGATCGGCTGTCCCACCAAATTATCCAAATTCAGACAGACAACCAGGTTGCCATGTATTATGTCAACAAGCAGGGGGGCACCGGATCTCGCCCCCTGTGTCAGGAAGCCGTCAGCATGTGGCTCTGGGCTCGCCGTCACGGCATGGGGCTCCAAGCCACATATCTGGCAGGCGTAAACAACAGTCTGGCCGACAGGTTGAGCAGGATTATGCAACCTCACGAGTGGTCGCTCAATTCCCGTGTGGTACGACAGATCTTCCAGGTGTGGGGCACCCCCTTGGTAGATCTTTTCGCATCTCGAGTGAACCACAAAGTCCCTCAGTTCTGTTCCAGGCTTCAGGCCCACGGCAGACTGGCATCGGATGCCTTCCTCCTGGACTGGGGGGAGGGTCTGCTGTATGCTTATCCTCCCATACCTCTGGTGGGGAAGACTTTGTTGAAACTCAAGCAAGACCGAGGCACCATGATTCTGATTGCTCCTTTTTGGCCGCGTCAGATCTGGTTCCCTCTTCTTCTGGAGTTGTCCTCCGAAGAACCGTGGAGATTGGAGTGTTTTCCGACCCTCAACACACAGGACGAAGGGGCGCTTCTGCATCCCAACCTCCAGTCGCTGGCTCTTACGGCCTGGATGTTGAGGGCGTAGACTTTGCCTCTTTGGGTCTGTCAGAGGGTGTCTCCCGCATCTTGCTTGCTTCCAGGAAAGATTCCACTAAGAGAAGTTATTTCTTCCATTGGAGGAGGTTTGCCGTCTGGTGTGACAGCAAGGCCCTAGATCCTCGCTCTTGTCCTACACAGACCCTGCTTGAATACCTTCTGCACTTGTCTGAGTCTGGTCTCAAGACCAACTCTGTAAGAGTTCACCTTAGCGCAATCAGTGCATACCATTACCGTGTGGAAGGTAAGCCGATCTCAGGACAGCCTTTAGTTGTTCGCTTCATGAGAGGTTTGCTTTTGTCAAAGCCCCCTGTCAAGCCTCCTACAGTGTCATGGGATCTCAATGTCGTTCTCACCCAGCTGATGAAACCTCCTTTCGAGCCACTGAATTCCTGCCATCTGAAGTACTTGACTTGGAAGGTCATTTTCTTGGTGGCAGTTACTTCAGCTCGTAGAGTCAGTGAGCTTCAGGCCCTGGTAGCCCAGGCCCCTTACACCAAATTTCATCATAACAGAGTAGTCCTCCGCACTCACCCTAAGTTCTTGCCAAAGGTCGTGTCGGAGTTCCATCTGAACCAGTCGATTGTCTTGCCAACATTCTTTCCCCGTCCTCATTCCTGCCCTGCTGAACGTCAGCTGCACACATTGGACTGCAAGAGAGCATTGGCCTTCTATTTGGAGCGGACACAGCCCCACAGACAGTCCGCCCAATTGTTTGTTTCTTTTGATCCCAATAGGAGGGGAGTGGCTGTAGGGAAACGCACCATATCCAATTGGCTAGCAGATTGCATTTCCTTCACTTACGCCCAGGCGGGGCTGGCTCTTGAGGGTCATGTCACGGCTCATAATGTTAGAGCCATGGCTGCGTCGGTAGCCCACTTGAAGTCAGCCTCCATTGAAGAAATTTGCAAAGCTGCGACGTGGTCATCTGTCCACACATTCACATCTCATTACTGCCTGCAGCAGGATACCCGACGCGACAGTCGGTTCGGGCAGTCAGTTCTTCAGAACCTGTTTGGGCTTTAGGATCCAACTCCACCCCCCGAGGGCCCTGTTTGTTCTGTTCCAGGCTACACTCTCAGTTAGTTGGTAAATTTTTTAGGTCAATCTCAGTTATGTCCTCGCCGTTGCGAGGCCCAATTGACCATGGTTGTTGTTTTGAGTGAGCCTGGGGGCTAGGGATACCCCATCAGTGAGAACAAGCAGCCTGCTTGTCCTCGGAGAAAGCGAATGCTACATACCTGTAGAAGGTATTCTCCGAGGACAGCAGGCTGATTGTTCTCACAAACCCGCCCGCCTCCCCTTTGGAGTTGTGTCTTCCCTTACGTGTATTGTCTTGCTACATACTGGACTGGCCGGCTCGAGCCGGTTTCGGGCGGGAAGACGGCCGCGCATGCGCGCGAGGACTAGCAAAGGACTTTGCTAGTGAAGTTTCCGATTGGAGGGGGCTGCCGTGGACGTCACCCCATCAGTGAGAACAATCAGCCTGCTGTCCTCGGAGAATACCTTCTACAGGTATGTAGCATTCGCTTTCTCTAAACCTTTTACTTTCACCTCTTAGGAAAGCAAGTTAAACACAGAACCTAAGTGACCTAGAGGGAGATTTCTCTTGGAACTAGTTTTTCATTTACCTCCCATATTTCCTTTTACCAGATCTATCTCCTGCTTCAAAGAAACCATTTTTTGAGTATTTAAGGATTCTCCGAGGACAAGCAGGCTGCTTGTTCTTACTGATGGGTGACGTCCATGGCAGCCCCTCCAATCGGATTCTTCACTAGCAAAGGCCTTTGCTAGCCCTTGCACACCCATGCGCACCGCGCATGCGCGACCGTCTTCCCGCCCGAACCGGCTCGTGTTCGTCAGTCTTCTTTTGTCCGCGCCCGGGACGGTCATGTTTTCCCGCCGTTTTGTGCCCCTCAAGTTGACCTCGCGCGTCTTCGCGATTTTCGCTTTAACAAAAAAAAAAAAAAGAGAGACCGTTCAGGTCTTTACCCTTTCACGTGTTTCCATTTTTTTCCCCGCTTAAGTTTCCTTTCGCTTTCGGGAACGGCCTATTTGGCCTCGGTACTGGTTTTTTTCTCCCTTCCTTTTGGTGCCTTTCGTCATCGCGAATTTTGATTTCGCCGGCGTGATTTTTCCGCCCATGTCATCGAAGTCTTCTAGCGGCTTCAAGAAGTGCACCCAGTTCACCCGGGTAATCTTGCTCACTGATAGGCACGCTTCGTGTCTTCAGTGTCTGGGGGCTGGGCACCGCCCACAGGCGTGTAGTCTTTGTGCTCTTTTGAAAAAGAGGACTCAGGTAGCGAGATTGGCCCAGTGGAACGTGTTGTTCTCGGGCTCTTCGACGACAACAGCACGGGACTCGTCGAGTGCATTGACGTCGACAGCATCGAAGTCTTCGACCTCTGCATCGGAATCGACTGCATCGAGGCTTCTACCTCCTGCATCGTCGGTACCAAGACATCGGAAGGCTGCGTCGACGTCGGTGGTACCGGGACCTCCGCTATTGCTGATGTCGTCGGACGGTGGTGCTTCGTTCTGGAGTGCAGGTGAGGGCTGTCCATTCCCCTGCTGGTGGCGGTGAGCCTTCAGGTGGGTCTCCTCCTGCCCTGAGGGCTCCTGCGGTACAGCCCCCCCGAGATCGACCTTCTTCGGCCTCGGCCCCGAGGAAGCGACGGTTGGATTCTACGTCCTCCTCGTCGGTACCGGGAAGCTCCAGTGACATGCTTCGCTCGAAGAAGTCGAAGAAGCATCGACACTGATCTCCTTCCCGTCTCAGTACTGAGAGCTCTGGGTCGCCGAGGGAGTCGGCACCCAGTAGGCATCGGCATTGGGAGGACCGCTCACCCTCTATTCAGGAGGTGTCGATGCGCTCCCCCTTGGACAGCCCGGAACCGCCTCCACGCCCGGAACAGACTCTGACCTCGACGCCTGCATCGGCTTCTCAGTCTTTCTCCACAGCCGCTCTGCACGAGAGTCTCCGGGCCGTTCTTCCAGAGATTCTGGGAGAGCTGTTGCGCCCTTCTCCGGTACCGGGGGTGCTTGCGCCTCCGGTACCGTCGAGTGAGGCGACGGCTGGCCCCTTGCCCGAGGTGAGGTCTCCGGTATCGGTACCGCTACGGCCGCCTCCCAGGCAGACTCCCCTACGACGTCGGCGGAAGGAGCTTCGTCGGTGCTGGCGAGGGAGTCCACCTCTCGACGCTCCTACCGTGGCCGTGTTTCCACGGAGTCGAGTCGGGCACGGCTTCAGACGCAGGTTCGTGAACTTGTGTCTGATACCGATGGTGAGGCCTCGTGGGAGGAGGAGGAGGACATCAGATATTTCTCTGACGAGGAGTCTGATGGCCTTCCTTCTGACCCCACTCCCTCCCCTGAAAGGCAGCTTTCTCCTCCCTAGAGTCTGTCTTTCGCGGCCTTTGTCCGGGAGATGTCTACGGCCATCCCCTTCTCGGTGGTCGTGGAGGATGAGCCCAGGGCTGAGATGTTTGAGCTCTTGGACTATCCTTCTCCACCTAAGGAAGCGTCCACAGTACCCATGCATCATGTTCTAAAAAAGACATTGCTGGCGAACTGGACCAAGCCATTAACTAATCCCCACATTCCCAAGAAGATCGAATCCCAGTATCGGATCCATGGGGACCCAGAGCTGATGCGCACTCAGTTGCCTCACGACTCTGGTGTGGTGGATCTGGCCCTAAAGAAGGCTAAGAGTTCTAGAGAGCATGCTTCGGCGCCCCCGGGCAGAGACTGCAGAATCTTAGACTCCTTTGGGAGGAAGGCCTATCATTCCTCTATGCTCGTGGCCAAGATTCAGTCCTACCAGCTCTACACGAGCATCCATATGCGGAACAATGTGCGACAGTTGGCGGACTTGGTGGACAAGCTCCCTTCTGAGCAAGCCAAGCCGTTTCAGGAGGTGGTCAGGCAGCTGAAGGCGTGCAGAAAATTCCTGGCCAGAGGGGTATATGATACCTTTGATGTTGCGTCCAGGGCCGCTGCTCAAGGTGTGGTGATGCGCAGACTCTCATGGCTGCGTGCCTCCAACCTGGAGAATAGGATCCAGCAGCGGATTGCGGACTCCTCTTGCCGAGCGGACAACATTTTTGGAGAAAAGGTCGAACAGGTGGTAGAACAGCTCCACCAGCGGGATAACGCTTTTGACAAATTCTCCCGCCGGCAGCCTTCAGCATCTACCTCCTCAGGTAGACGTTTTTATGTGGGAAGGAGGGCTGTTCCCTACTCTTCTGGTAAGCGTAGGTACAATCCTCCCTCTCGCCAGCCTGTGGCCCAGGCTAAGCCCCAGCGCGCTCGCTCTCGTCAGCAGCGTGCGCCTCAGCAAGGCCCCACGGCTCCCCAGGAAAAGCAGGGGACGAGCTTTTGACTGGCTCCAGCAGAGCATAGCCGACATCAACGTGTCCGTGCCGGGCGATCTGCCGGTCGGGGGGAGGTTGAAAGTTTTTCACCAAAGGTGGCCTCTTATAACCTCCGACCGTTGGGTTCTTCAAATAGTCCGGCAAGGGTACGCCCTCAATTTGGCCTCGAAGCCTCCAAATTGCCCACCGGGAACCCAGTCCTACAGCTTCCAGCACAAGCAGGTACTTGCAGAGGAACTCTCCGCCCTTCTCAGCGCCAATGCGGTCGAGCCCGTGCCATCCGGGCAAGAAGGGCTGGGATTCTATTCCAGGTACTTCCTTGTGGAAAAGAAAACGGGGGATGCGTCCCATCCTAGACCTAAGGGCCCTGAACAAATATCTGGTCAAGGAAAAGTTCAGGATGCTTTCCCTGGGCACCCTTCTTCCCATGATTCAGGAAAACGATTGGCTATGCTCTCTGGACTTGAAGGATGCCTACACGCACATCCCGATATTGCCAGCTCACAGGCAGTATCTTCGATTCCGTCTGGGAACGCGTCACTTCCAGTACTGTGTGCTACCCTTTGGGCTCGCCTCTGCGCCCAGGTTGTTCACGAAGTGCCTGGCTGTAGTAGCAGCAGCGCTTCGCAGGCTGGGAGTGCACGTGTTCCCTTATCTCAACGATTGGCTGGTGAAGAACAATTCCAAGGCAGGAGCTCTACAGTCCATGCAGATGACTATTCGACTCCTGGAGCTACTGGGGTTTGTGATAAATTATCCAAAGTCCCATCTTCTCCCAGTACAGAGACTCGAATTCATAGGAGCTCTGCTGGATTCTTGGACGGCTCGTGCCTATCTTCCGGAGACAAGGGCCAACAATCTGCTGTCCCTCGTCTCCCGGGTACGAGCGTCCCAGCAGATCACAGCTCGGCAGATGTTGAGATTGCTTGGCCACATGGCCTCCACAATTCATGTGACTCCCATGGCTCGTCTTCACATGCGATCTGCTCAATGGACCCTAGCTTCCCAGTGGTTTCAGGCTGCTGGGGATCTAGAGGACGTGATCCACCTGTCCACGATTTTTCTCAAATCCCTGTACTGGTGGACGATTTGGTCCAATTTGACTCTGGGACGCCCTTTCCAAATTCCTCAGCCACAAAAAGTGCTGACTACGGATGCGTCTCTCCTGGGGTGGGGAGCTCATGTCGATGGGCTTCACACCCAGGGAAGCTGGTCCCTCCAGGAACGCGATCTGCAGATCAATCTCCTGGAGTTATGAGCGGTCTGGAACGCTCTGAAGGCTTTCAGAGATCGGCTGTCCCACCAAATTATCCAAATTCAGACAGACAACCAGGTTGCCATGTATTATATCAACAAGCAGGGGGGCACCGGATCTCGCCCCCTGTGTCAGGAAGCCGTCAGCATGTGGCTGTGGGCTCGCCGTTACGGCATGTTGCTCCAAGCCACATATCTGGCAGGCGTAAACAACAGTCTGGCTGACAGGTTGAGCAGGATTATGCAACCTCACGAGTGGTCGCTCAACTCCAGAGTACTGCACCGGATCTTCCAAGTGTGGGGCACCCCCTTGGTAGATCTCTTTCCATCTTGAGCCAACCACAAGGTCCCCTCAGTTCTGTTCCAGACTTCAGGCCCACGGCCGACTGGCATCGGATGCCTTCCTCCTGGATTGGGGGGAAGGCCTGCTGTATGCTTATCCTCCCATACCTCTGGTGGGGAAGACTTTGTTGAAACTCAAGCAAGACCGAGGCACCATGATTCTGATTGCTCCCTTTTGGCCGTGTCAGATCTGGTTCCCTCTCCTTCTGGAGTTGTCCTCCGAAGAACCGTGGAGATTGGAGTGTTTTCCGACCCTCGTCACACAGGACGAAGGGGCGCTTCTGCATCCCAACCTCCAGTCTCTGGCTCTCACGGCCTGGATGTTGAGAGTGTAGACTTTGCCTCTTTGGGTCTGTCGGAAGGTGTCTCCCGTGTCTTGCTTGCTTCCAGAAAAGATTCCACTAAGAGGAGTTACTTCTTTTTATGGAGGAGGTTTGCCGTCTGGTGTGACAGCAAGGCCTTAGATCCTCGCTCCTGTTCTACACAGACCCTGCTTGAATACCTTCTGCACTTGTCTGAGTCTGGTCTCAAGACCAACTCTGTAAGGGTTCACCTTAGCGCAATCAGTGCATACCATTACCGTGTGGAAGGTAAGCCGATCTCAGGACAGCCTTTAGTTGTTCGCTTCCTGAGAGGTTTGCTTTTGTCAAAGCCCCCCGTCAAACCTCCTACAGTGTCATGGGATCTCAATGTCGTTCTCACCCAGCTGATGAAACCTCCTTTTGAGCCACTGAACTCCTGCCATCTGAAGTACTTGACCTGGAAGGTCATTTTCTTGGTGGCAGTTACTTCAGCTCGTAGAGTCAGTGAGCTTCAGGCCCTGGTAGCCCAGGCCCCTTGCACCAAATTTCATCATAACAGAGTAGTCCTCCGCACTCACCCTAAGTTCTTGCCGAAGGTAGTGTCGGAGTTCCATCTGAACCAGTCAATTGTCTTGCCAACATTCTTTCCCCGTCCGCATTCCTGCCCTGCTGAACGTCAGCTGCACACATTGGACTGCAAAAGAGCATTGGCCTTCAATCTGGAGCGGACACAGCCCAACAGACAGTCCGCCCAATTGTTTGTTTCTTTTGATCCCAATAGGAGGGGAGTGGCTGTGGGGAAACGCACCATTTCCAATTGGCTAGCAGATTGCATTTCCTTCACTTATGCCCAGGCTGGGCTGGCTCTTGAGGGTCATGTCACGGCTCATAATGTTAGAGCCATGGCAGTGTCTGTGGCCCACTTGAAGTCAGCCACTATTGAATAGATTTGCAAGGCTGCGACGTGGTCATCTGTCCACACATTCACATCTCATTACTACCTGCAGCAGGATACCCAACGTGACAGTCGGTTCGGGCAGTCAGTGCTTCATAATCTGTTCGGGGTTTAGAATCCAACTCCACCCCCCTAGGCCCATGTTTATTCTGTTCCAGGCTACACTCTCAGTTAGTTGGATAAGTTGTTAGGTCAATCTCAGTTATGTCCTCGCCGTTGCGAGGCCCAATTGACCATGTTTGTTGTTTTGAGTGAGCCTGGGGGCTAGGGATACCCCATCAGTGAGAACAAGCAGCCTGCTTGTCCTCGGAGAAAGCGAATGCTACATACCTGTAGAAGGTATTCTCTGAGGACAGCGGGCTGATTGTTCTCACATACCCGCCCGCCTCCCCTTTGGAGTTGTGTCTTCCCTTGTCTTTGTCTTGCTATATACGGGACTGACGAACACGAGCCGGTTCGGGTGGGAAGACGGTCGCGCATGGACGCACAAGGGCTAGCAAAGGCCTTTGCTAGTGAAGATTCCGATTGGTGGGTCTGCCGTGGACGTCACCCATCAGTGAGAACAATCAGCTTGCTGTCCTCGGAGAATACCTTCTACAGGTATGTAGCATTCGCTTTCTGTTCCCGCCAGAGTGTTCAAAAGTCCAATCTCCTTGTTACATTCACAGATACTGGAGCTCATCTTCCTCTATCCCTGTAGTTTGACTATTTGATTCCAAATCTCTAGCCCTTCACTGTTTGGATTGTAAATTCTCTGAGGAGAAGCAGGCTGAGTTGTTCTCACAACTGGGTCGACGTCTGCGTCGGCCCGGGAACCAGCATTTGCCATAGCAAAAAGAAAAACTTTGAGCCTTCTGGCGCGCTTGCTGCTCGCACTGCGCATGCGCCAACTGACTTCTTGCCCGCCGTGCGAGAGGCCCAGAGAGAGAACCTTTTTGGGGCTCGGTCCGGTCTTTTGGCATCGGATCCGAGGTCTGCGGAATTGGCGTCGACATCGAGGGATACATCGACGTCAGGAGTAGAGGTACTCATGGCTGCTGAGAGGCCTCGACACGCTGGGAGCAGTGAGGCATCGAGTGGGTCTCCACCTATCTCAAGGCCTCCTGCTGTACAGGCCCCCTGGGACTGTGCATCGTCGGACCCGACCCCGAGGAGACGTGAGGATTTGACGTCGGCTCCGAGGAGCCCCGATGATGTGCATCGAGCAAAGGCTAAGAAGCACCGTCACCATTCTCCCTCGACACACGGTGCCGGGAGCTCCGGGGCGTCGAAGGATTTGGCACCTGAGAAGCATTGGTGCCAGAAGGACCGCTCTCCTTCCATACAGGAGGTGCCAATGCGTCGGCCTCTTAGCAGTCCGGTTCCTGAGCCTCAACCAGTTCTGCCACCAACTGCTTTACCGGCCCCCCAGCCTTCTCCAATGGCGGCTCTCAACGAGTGCATCTGGGCCTTCCAGAGCTTCTGGAAGGACTGCTGCGCCAGTCTGCTTCGGCATTGGGAGGTGCTTGCGCCTGGTGTGCCGCCTTCTGCAGCTCCGTCTGTCCCTTCGGTGAGGTCCCCTACCTTGGTGTCGCTTGCTGCTCCGGTGTCGGCTGCCACCCAGGTCAACTCCCCAGAGACCGTCGGTGGAGGAAGCTTCACTGCAGTCCATGCGGGCATCGGACCCTCGACATCGCCATTGAGGACGTCGGTCCTTGGCATTGAGGCAGGCTCAGTCTCGGAGTTCCCTTAGGGAAGTGCTTTCCGATACTGAGGAGGAGCACTCGTGGAAGTTAGAGGAAGATCCCAGGTACATTTTCTCTGATGAGTATTTTGGAATTCGCTCTGAACCTTCCCCTCCACCTGAAAGGAGACTGTCTCCTCCTGATAGCTTATCCTTTTCATCGTTTGTACGGGAAATGGCTGAGGCCATTCCATTCCCTATGGAAGTGGAGGATGAGCCCAGGGCTGAGATGCTCGAGGTCCTGGATTACATCTCTCCACCTAAGGAGGCTGTAACGGCTCCTTTGTATAAGGTACTCCGGGAAGTCCTTATGCGAAACTGGTCTTTCCCTCTGTCTGCTCCCGTGATCCCTAAGAAGACTGATTCCCAGTATCGGATCCACGGTGAACCTGGGTTGATGAGGTCTCAGTTACCCCACAAACTCCATGGTGGTGGACTCCGCCCTCAAGAGAGCCAAGAGTACTAGAGAATATGCCTCTGCGCCCCCAGGCAGAGAAGCTAGGACCTTGGATTCTTTGGGAGGAAGACGTATGAGGTCGCTATTCTCGCTGCCCATATCCAATCTTACCAGCTGTTCACGAGCGTTCACTTGCGGAACTTGGTAAGGCTGCTGTCTACCTTGGTTGATGCCCTCCCTTTGGAGTCGCCAAGCCTTTTCACCAGGTGGTCAGGCAGCAGAAGGTGTGTTGTAAATTCCTGGCCAGGGGCTCTTACGACACTTTTGATGTGACATCCAGAATATCTGCTCAAGGTATAGCGATGCACAGACTCTCATGGCTGCGTGTCTCTGACCTAGACCATTCAGTCCAGCAGAGGATGGCGGATGTACCTTGCCGGGGGAATAATTTTTTTGGAGAGAAGGTGGAAGACTTGGTCAACCAGATCAAGAAGCACAATGATGCTATGGCTTCTCTCACCCACCGGGCACCATCTGCTACAGCCTCCTAGGCGTAAGTACACTCCGGTGTCCCAACAGCCTACTCAGGCTCAGCCTCAGCGCGCTCGTTCTCATCAACAGCGTGTGCCTAAGGCCCCTGCTGCTCCCCAGCAAAAGCAAGGGACGGGCTCTGTGAAAGCATAGCCACAGTAAACATGTTTCTACCGGACGACTTGCCGGTTGGAGAGAGGTTAATGTTTTTTCACCAAAGGTGGCCTCTCTAAACCTCCGACCAGTGGGTTCTTCAAATAGTCTGGTTAGGATACACACTCAATCTGTAATCCATACCACCAAATTGCCCACTTGGAGCTCATTCATACAGCTCCTAGCACAGGCAGGTACTTGCAGAGGAACTCTCCGCCCTTCTACAGGCCCATGCGGTCGAACCCGTTCCGCCAGGGGAAGAAGGGCTGAAATTCTATTCTAGGTATTTCCTTGTGCAAAAGAAAACGGGGATGCGTCCCATCCTAGACCTAAGGGCCCTGAACAAATTCCTAGTTCGAGAAAAGTTCAGGATGGTTTCCTTGGGCACCTTTCTTCCCATGATTCAGAATTGCCCACCAGGCGCTCATGTAGATGGGCTTCACACTCAGGGAGCTTGGTCCATCCAGGAAACTGGTCTTCAGATCAACCTCCTGGAGCTTTGAGCAATCTGGAACGCTCTAAAGGCCTTCAGATATCGGCTGTCCAACCAAATTATCTTGATTCAAACAGACGATCAGGTTGCAATGTACTATATCAACAAGAAGGGGGGCACTGGATCTCGCCCACTGTGTCAAGAAGCCGTTCAGATGTGGATTTGGGCATGCCGTCAAGGCATGTTTCTCCAAGCCACTTATCTGGCGGGCATAAACAACAGTCTGGCCGACAGGCTGAGCAGGGTAATGCAACCTCACGAGTGGTCACTTAACATGGGCGTTGCCGGCAAGATCTTCCAAGCATGGGGCACCCCCTCGGTGGATCTTTTTGCCAATCAAATCAATCACAAAGTCCGTCAGTTCCTTGCTTCAGGTACACGACAGGCTAGCGTCGGACGCCTTTCTCCTATAGTGGGGAACAGGCCTTCTGTATTTGTATCCTCCCATACCTTTAGAAGGGAAGACTTTGCTGAAACTCAAGCAGGACCGCGGAACTATAATCTTGATTGTGCCTTTCTGGCTGCGTTAGATTTGGTTCTCTCTCTTCT